>NC_141548.1:29980000-30332500 GCF_021556685.1 Rattus norvegicus
TCAATTATATCTATAATAAAACTTTAAAGCACACTTCTCTGCTGTTAGGAATGCACAATACATTATTTCCAGTGGTCACCAAGCGCCAACTGCGCACTACCACAGTCCCCTGTCACTTTGATATGCAGCACTCCTGCATTAGTTTGCCCCATTCTGCTTTCTTCTTATGGGTGGAGAGGGGCATTTAACAGTCAAATGTAACACAAACCCTTATTATAATTAAAATATCTATTAAACATTGTGAGTGTCTGAACACATTCGTAATAGCCTCAGTGTACCCAAAATATTTCAATGTTGCTCTTTGAAAAAGAAATTAAAAAGCACTCTTTGGTATAATTTAAGAGAAAGCCTGATTGTGAATTCTTTGCTCCTCCTTCCCTGTGATTTCTGTTATTCCAGGTCTCTGTCTGTCTGTTGTGTGAGTTATACCTGTGTCTCCTAAGCATGTTGTCTCATTTGTTCCTGTGTCTATGAAGGTCTATCTCCCACAAAGGACTTCTGTTCTATATTGAACAGCACAGAAAGCATCACATGGGGAAAGAATGAGGGATACTTTACATAATTTTTAAAAGAATTTTACAAACATCATTGACTCCAACCTATACCAAGTGGTCCAGATAACAAACAAGCAAACACTATTACATGATGTCTATGTGTTGTCTTTAATAGTCGTGGCAGATATTATTTTATGATTGATTTCAATGTATGTTTGCTATTTTAGGCACTTATCATCACAGCATACATACACACATGCCTTACTCTGGGTCAGGGGCATTGAAGTATACATGGTTTAATATCACAGCTGTGCATTAGCATACATTGTAAAACTTGACCAAGAGGGGAAACCAGAGCAAATAAGTTGGTTCTTAAACTGTTCTTTTAATGGCAGGTTAAAAAAACAGGTTGAGTCTACTCTAGGGTAGCAGCCCTCAGCGAAAGGTCCAGTCTCTTAGACTGTAAGGTATTTTTATAACAACGCATTTGCCACAAGATATATTTCATCCATTCCAAGAATAGGAAATCATTAAAAACTGTTAGATGTGTTTTACTTTCCATGATTGAAATGCTTCTCACGTTATTTAATTCATAGGTCAGTAAAGATTCTTCAGTTTCAGATACATCTGTTTCCTGGCATAAATATTTAAGTTGTTTCTTTTTTTTTTTTTCTTAGTGTTCTTTAGTCTCCTGTTATAGAGCTGAGACAATTTTCCTCAAAGATCATCCACAGAGCTAAAATACCACGGTCATCTCAAAAGGTCCCTCTCCACTCCACTGTGCTCCATCCAGACTCTCAGCCAGTCTGGGTTTGGGAGGAGCTTCAGGCTCTGAAGTCAGGGAGGGAACTCAGCAGGGTGTGGTCTGGCAGGGTTCCTGGGTGGAGCTGACTGGTTGCAGAAGGAGGACAGAATAGTTCAACAGCCACACTGACAGGGGTTGGTTATTTGCTTCTGTCTCCAGCAGCCACACCAGCACCATGAAGAGGCTGCTGTGTTCTCTGCTGTGTCTTCTGTGCACCCGAGTTTGCTGTGAGTCTGGCTGTCAGCATTCAGGGCACCTGAGAGGATCTGGCTCAGCACATGGAGGGGCAGGGGTGCACCTTAGGAGTCCTGCAGAGCTCCCACCTTCTCAGAGGACATGGGTGTACTCAGGGCTCTGTGGACACTGCAATGACAGTCATCTGTGTCTCTTCCTCTGTTTCTAATCAGGGGTGAAAGGACAGCAAGTGCAGCAGAGTCCTGTGTCCTTGGTTCTGCAGCAGGGAGAGACAGCAGAGCTGCAGTGCAGCTTTTCTACAGGTTTGAACAGTATGCAGTGGTTTTACCAGAGTCCTGGGGAAAGCCTCGTCAGCCTGTTTTACAATCCTTCTGGGACAAAGAAGAGTGGAAGACTGACATCCACGACAGTCACAAAAGAACGTCGAAGCTCTTTGCACATCTCCTCCTCCCAGACCACAGACTCAGGCACTTATTTCTGTGCTATGGATGCACAGTGCTCCCCACACACCTGCAGCCTGTACACAAACCCTCAGCTGGGTGGGTGTGGCCCTTTGCAGTCACAAGAGATCAGGAAGCTGCCACAGAACATCTATCTAGTTCAATGTCTCTTTCCAGAGTTGGCAGTATTTCTCCCTCAGTCAAGCTTTTGGCCTTGTTGGGTTCAGGAGTTTGGTGTTAATACTCATTTCTCAATATATGTTCCCTCCTGAAACACAAATGTTCATCTTGAAATGAACAGAGAATCTGATGGGAGGAATGAGTCAACATGAAATTTGGATACATCAACAAAGCTTGTGTGTGTGTGTGTGTGTGTGTGTGTGTGTGTGTGTGTGTGTGTGTGTGCAGCTAAGTCTCAGGTAACAATATAGAGAGGGGGCAGAAAGATCACAAGAGCAAAAAGATTAGGAAGATCGCTGTGAGATTGTGCCTCCTTCTAACATCTGTTAACATCAGAAAGATAAATCTCACCAAAATGACTGCTCAAACACGAGATGAACAAGAATGACATCAATACACATTCTAAACTGAACTGGGGAAAGCCCGCAGCATTTAAGCCACATGTCCTGAACTCCTAAAAGTTATGGAGCAAAAGGATGATTGCAAAAGCTGTCATCTGACATTGATGTCTCAAGCACCATCACTCCTGGCCCCAGTGGCCCACAGCAAGGGCAGACACATGTGTCCGACCTACTGATGGAGCAGGAAAACATCCTCAGATGTTTCTATGCTGTTAAGTAGACTCGAGGGGCACTTAGGGTTATTTTCCCTCCCTTGGGGTCTTGTTCATATCCGTGGAGTGTCTCTGGATTAGCACCTGTGTACAGCACTCTTCTTAGAAACAAGCATGTTCATAAGAATGATAATTTCCTAATACCCCTTCCCTAACACACTCAGGGGAGAATGCCATGCTTGATGCTACAACCCTTGCCACAGCCCTGTGTGACTAGATAGACAGCCCATTTCCCAACACCTATATGGCAGCTAATGTCATCTGTACCTCTAGGTTCAGAGAACCCAACAGCCATGGGCTCCGTGGACACTGAATACATGTGGGGCATAGATATACATGGAGGCAAAAACACTCATTCATATACAAATAAAAATAAATGCATGTTTATAAAACAAAGCACATGGCTGGCCATCCACCTTTTACCACAGGCCCTTGAGTGAAACACACCATTCTTATTTTACTACATTTTGCCCTCAGACTGTGATCTAAATGTGTGAGTTTATGTCCACAGTCTTGTATTCGCAGTGGGCAGCAGTCAACGAAGACATCAAACTGGTCAAAGTACTGAGAATGAAACACTGAGTGTGCAACCCTAATGAACGCCTTTACCAAGCCCACGAAGGTGCAAGGGGCATTGAGGAAGAAAGGGCAGAAAGAATGTGTGTGACAAAATGCACAGGGAGTGCTGTGAAATGCTGTCTTCTGCGCATGAGGGTCTGTCATACTAGTGAACTCACAGTAGCTATGGTTACATGCAAAACCTATACAAGACCAAGCCAACCAAAATTTGTACATAAATGGGAAAAAGGCCCAGTCCTTACTGAGGACCTATTGGGTGTTGATGTTTGCTGAAGGAGGAGATTCTTCTTTAAGGAAGTGGTTACTGGTAGATGTGCAGTGCTACAGTGGATTGCTCCACACCCATCCAAATGTGGACAGAAAGAATTGGACTTAGTGGGATATAGAAAGAGAAAAAGAAACAATAAAGTGGAGAGAGAGAGAGAGAGAGAGAGAGAGAGAGAGAGAGATGTTTGGTATAGAGAAGGAAATAAAAGGTTTTATGAAATGCTCAAGGAGTAACAATAATTCTTAAAAAATACAAGCTTTGGGGTTGGGGATTTAGCTCAGTGGTAGAGCGCTTGCCTAGGAAGCGCAAGGCCCTGGGTTCGGTCCCCAGCTCCGAAAAAAAAAAAATACAAGCTTTTAAAATATAAAGAAAAACCCTGATAAATGTGTAGTTTAAGAAGGAAATCAGAACCAGAAGATAGGTGCACTGAAGCTGCAGGTCCCCTGAGCCCCAGACACTGCCGGAACCTGAAGGGACCGGATCAACAGTTCTCTGTACCCAAATCCCATGGGAGGGAGAGCTAAACCTTCAGAGAGGCAGACACGCCTAGCAAGTCAGAAGAGACTACACTCTGCCCACATTTCTGACTCCAGAGGGAAACAGCAAACACCATCTGGGACCCTGGTGCACTGGGGCTCCCAGAAAAGGCAGCGCAGGTCCTCCTGGTTGCTGCCCTCACGGAGAGCTCATAAGCAACACCCCACGAGAAAACTTGAACCTCAGGACCACAGCTAAGACCAACTTTTCTGTTCCAAGTGACCTGTCTGTTGAACTCAGAAAACAGGCCTACAGGAACAGCTGAAGACCTGTAGACAGGAAAAACTACAAGCCCAAAAGCAAAACACTCTGTTCCCATAACTGGCTGACAGAAAACAGGAAAACAGGTCTACATTACTCCTGACACACAGGCCTATAGGACAGTCTAGCCAGTGTCAGAAATAGCAGAACAAAGTAACACCAGAGATAATCTGATGTCGAGAGGCAAGTGCAGGAACCCAAGCAACAGAAACCAAGACTACATGGGATCATTGGAGCCCAATTCGCCCACCAAAGCAAACATTGAATATCCAAACACACCAGAAAAGCAAGATCTAGATTTAAAATCAAATTTGATCATGATGCTGGAGGACTTCAAGAAAGACTTGAAGAACTCCCTTACAGAAATGCAGGAAAACATAAATACATAAGTAGAAACCTATAAAGAGGAGTTACAAAAATTCCTGAAAGAATTCCAGGAAAACACAATGATACAGTTGAAGGAAATAAAAATGGAAATAGAAGCAATGAAGAAAGAACACAGGGAAACAACCCTGGATATAGAAAACCAAAGGAAAAGACAAGGAGCTGTAGATACACGCATCACCAACAGAATACAAGGGATAGAAGAGAGAATCTCAGGAGCAGAAGATTCCATAGAAATCATTGACATAACTGTCAGAGATAATGTAAAATGGAAAAAGCTACTGGTCGAAAACATACAAGAAATCCAGGACTCAGTGAGAAGATCAAACCTAAGGATAATAGGTATAGAAGAGAGTGAAGACTCCCAGCTCAAAGGAACAGTAAATATCTTCAACAAAATCATAGAAGAAAATTTCCCTAACCTAAAGAAAGAGATGCACATAAGCATACAAGAAGCCTACAGAACTCCAAATAGATTGGACCAGAAAAGAAACTCCTCCTGTCACATAATAGTCAAAACACCAAATGCACAAAATAAAGAAAGAATATTAAAAGCAGTAAGGGAAAAAGTCAAGTAACATATAAAGGCAGACATAACAGAATCACACCAGACTTCTCACCAGAGAATATGAAAGCCAGAAGATCCTGGACAGATGTCATACAGACTCTAAGAGAACACAAATTCCAGCTCAGGCTACTGTATCCTGCAAAACTCTCTATTAACATAGATGGAGAAACCAAGATATTCCATGACAAAACCAAATTTACACAATATCTTTCTACAAATCCAGCACTACAAAGGATAATAAATGGTAAAGCCCAACATAAGGAGGCAAGCTACACCCTAGAAAAAGCAAGAAACTAATCGTATTGGCAACAAAACAAAGGGAAGAAAAGCACGCAAACATAACCTCACATCCAAATATGAATATAACAGGAAGAAATAATCACTATTCCTTAATATCTCTCAACATCAATGGTTTCAACTCCCCAATAAAAAGACATAGATTAACAAACTGGATACGCAATGAGGACCCTGCATTCTGCTGCCTACAGGAAACACACCTCAGAGACAAAGACAGACACTACCTCAGAGTGAAAGACTGGAAAACAACTTTCCAAGCAAATGGTCTGAAGAAGCAAGCTGGAGTAGCCATTCTAATATCAAATAAAATCAATTCTCAACTAAAAGTCATCAAAAAGGATAAGGAAGGACACTTCATATTCATCAAAGGAAAAATCCACTAAGATAACTCTCAATCCTAAATATCTATGCTCCAAATTCAAGGGCACCTACATACATAAAAGAAACCTTACCAAAGCTCAAAACACACATTGTACCTCACACAATAATAGTAGGAGATTTCAACACCCCACTCTCATCAATGGAAAGGTCATGGAAACAGAAATTAAACAGTGATGTCGACAGACTAAGAGAAGTCATGAACCAAGTGGACTTAACAGGTATTTATAGAACATTCTATCCTAAAGCAAAAGGATATACCTTCTTCTCAGCACCTCATGGTACTTTCTCCAAAATTGACCATATAATTGGTCAAAAAACAGGCCTCAAAAGATACAGAAAGATAGAAATAATCCCATGCATCCTATCAGACCACCATGGGCTAAAGCTGGTCTTCAATAACAATAAGGGAAGAATGCCCACATATATATGAAGTTGAACAATGCTCTACTCAATGATACCCTAGTCAAGGAAGAAACAAAGAAAGAAATTAAAGACTTCTTAGAATTTAATGAAAATGAAGGTACAACATACCCAAACTTATGGGACACAATGAAAGCTGTGCTAAGAGGAAAACTCATAGCTCTGAGTGCCTGCAGAAAGAAACAGGAGAGAGCATATGTCACCAGCTTGACAGCACACCTAAAACTCTAGAACAAAAAGAAGCAAATACACCCAGAAGGAGTAGAAGGCAGGAAATAATCAAACTCAGAGCGGAAATCAACCAAGTAGAAACAAAAAGGACCATAGAAAGAATCAACAGAACCAAAAGTTGGTTCTTTGAGAAAATCAACAAGATAGGTAAACCCTTAGCCAGACTAACAAGAGGACACAGACAGTATACAAATTAACAAAATCAGAAATGAAAAGGGAGACATAACTACAGAATCAGAGGAAATTCAAAAAATCATCAGATCCTACTATAAAAGTCTATATTCAACAAAACTTGAAAATCTGCAGGAAACGGACAATTTCCTAGACAGATACCAGGTCCCGAAGTTAAATCAGGAACAGATAAACCAGTGAAACAACCCCATAACTCCCAAGGAAATAGAAGCAGTCAATAAAGGTCTCCCAACCAAAAAAAGCTCAGGTCCAGACGGGTTTAGTGTAGAATTCTATCAGACCTTAATAGAAGACCTCATACCAATACTATCCAAACTATTCCACAAAATTGAAACAGATGGAGCACTACCAAATTCCTTCTATGAAGCCACAATTACTCTTATACCTAAACCACACAAAGGCCCAACAAAGAAAGAGGACTTCAGACCAATTTCCCTTAGGAATATCGACGCAAAAATACTTAATAAAATTCTGGCAAACCGAATCCAAGAGCACATCAAACAATCATCCACCATGGTCAAGTAGGCTTCATCCAAGGAATGCAGGGATGGTTTAATATACAGAAAACCATCAATGTGATCCATTAAATAAACAAACTGAAAGAACAAAACCACATGATCATTTCATTAGATGCCGAGAAAGCATTTGACAAAATTCAACACCCCTGCAAAGAATAGGAATTCAAGGCCCATACCTAAACATAGTAAAAGCCATATACGGCAAACAAGTTGCTAACATTAAACTAAATAGAGAGAAACTTGAAGCAATCCCACTAAAATCGGGGACTAGACAAGGCTGCCCACTCTCTCTCCCTACTTATTCAATATAGTTCTTGAAGTTCTAGCCAGAGCAATCAGACAACAAAAGGAGAAAAAGGGGTACAGATTGGAAAAGAAGAAGTCAAAATATCACTATTTGCAGATGATAAGATAGTGTATTTAAGTGAACCCAAAAGTTCCACCAGAGAACTACTAAAGCTGATAAACAACTTCAGCAAAGTGGCTGGGTATAAAATTAACTCAAATAAATCAGTAGCCTTCCTCTACACAAAAGAGAAACAAGCTGAGAAAGAAACTAGGAAAACGAAACCCTTCATAATAGATCCAAATGATATAAAGTACCTCGGTGTGACTTTAACCAAGCAAGTAAAAGATCTGTACAATAAAACTTCAAGACACTGAAGAAAGAAATTGAAGAAGACATCGGAAGATGGAAAGATCTCCCATGCTCATGGATTGGCAGGATTAATATAGTAAAAATGGCCATTTTACCAAAAGCAATCTACAGATTCAATGCAATCCCTATCAAAATACCAATCCAATTCTTCAAAGAGTTAGACAGAACAATTTGCAAATTCATCTGGAATAACAAAAAACCCAGGATAGCTAAAACTATCCTCACAAATAAAAGGACTTCTAGGGGAACCACTATCCCTGAACTCAAGCAGTATTACAGAGCAATAGTCATAAAAACTGCGTGGTATTGATACAGAGACAGACAGATAGACCAATGGAATAGAATTGAAGACCCCAAAATGAACCCACACACCTATGGGCACTTGATTTTTGACAAAGGAGCCAAAACCATCCAATGGAAAAACGATAGCAAATGGTGCTGTTTCAACTGGAGGTCAACATGTAGAAGAATGCAGATCGATTCATGCTTATCACCCTGTACAAAGCTTAAGTCCAAGTGGATCAACGACCTCCACATCAAACCAGATACACTCAAACTAATAGAAGAAAAAGTGGGGAAGCATCTCGAACACATGGGCACTGGAGAAAATTTCCTGAACAAAACACCAATGGCTTATGCTCTAAGATCAAGAATCGACAAATGGGATCTCATAAAACTGCAAAGCTTCTTTAAGGCAAAGGACACTGCGGTTAGGACAAAACAGCAACCAACAGATTGGGGAAAGAAATCAGTCTGGAGGTTCCTCAGAAAATTGGACATTGAACTACCTGAGGATCCAGCTATCCCTCTCTTGGGCATATACCCAAAAGATGCCCCAACATATGACAAAGACATGTGCTCCACTATGTTCATAGTAGCCTTATTTATAATAGCCAGAAGCTGGAAAGAACCCAGATGCCCTTCAGCAGAGGAATGGATACAGAAAATGTGGTACATCTACACAATGGAATATTACTCAGCTATCAAAAACAATGACTTTATGAAATTCATAGGCAAATGGAGGGAACTGGAAAATATCATCTTGTGTGAGGTAACCCAGTCACAGAAAAACACACATGGTATGCACTCATTGATAAGTGGCTATTAGCCCAAATTCTTGAATTTCCCTAGGTGCACATAACACATGAAACTCAAGACGGAATATCAAAATGTGAATGCTTCACTCCTTCTTTAAAAGGGGAACAAGAATACCCTTATGGTTTAATATACGGAAAACCATCAACGTGATCCATCATATAAACAAACTGAAAGAACAGAACCACATGATCATTTCATTAGATGCTGAGAAAGCATTTGACAAAATTCAACACCCCTTCATGATAAAAGTCCTGGAAAGAATAGGAATTCAAGGCCCATACCTAAACATAGTAAAAGCCATATACAGCAAACCAGTTGCTAACATTAAACTAAATGGAGAGAAACTTGAAGCAATCCCACTAAAATCAGGTACTAGACAAGGCTGCCCACTCTCTCCCTACTTATTCAATATAGTTCTTGAAGTTCTAGCCAGAGCAATCAGACAACAAAAGGAGATCAAAGGGATACAGATCGGAAAAGAAGAGGTCAAAATATCACTATTTGCAGATGACATGATAGTATATTTAAGTGATCCCAAAAGTTCCACCAGAGAACTACTAAAGCTGATAAACAACTTCAGCAAAGTGGCTGGGTATAAAATTAACTCAAATAAATCAGTTGCCTTCCTCTATACAAAAGAGAAACAAGCCGAGAAAGAAATTAGGGAAACGACACCCTTCATAATAGACCCAAATAATATAAAGTACCTCGGTGTGACTTTAACCAAGCAAGTAAAAGATCTGTACAATAAGAACTTCAAGACACTGAGGAAAGAAATTGAAGAAGACCTCAGAAGATGGAAAGATCTCCCATGCTCATGGATTGGCAGGATTAATATAGTAAAAATGGCCATTTTACCAAAAGCAATCTACAGATTCAATGCAATCCCCATCAAAATACCAATCCAATTCTTCAAAGAGTTAGACAGAACAATTTGCAGATTCATCTGGAATAACAAAAAACCCAGGATAGCTAAAGCTATCCTCAACAATAAAAGAACTTCAGGGGGAATCACTATCCCTGAACTCAAGCAGTATTACAGAGCAATAGTGATAAAAACTGCATGGTATTGGTACAGAGACAGACAGATAGACCAATGGAATAGAATTGAAGACCCAGAAATGAACCCACACACCTATGGTCACTTGATTTTTGACAAAGGAGCCAAAACCATCCAATGGAAAAAAAGATAGCATTTTCAGCAAATGGTGCTGGTTCAACTGGAGGGCAACATGTAGAAGAATGCAGATCGATCCATGCTTATCACCCTGTACAAAGCTTAAGTCCAAGTGGATCAAGGACCTCCACATCAAACCAGACACACTCAAACTAATAGAAGAAAAACTAGGGAAGCATCTGGAACACATGGGCACTGGAAAAAATTTCCTGAACAAAACACCAATGACTTATGCTCTAAGATCAAGAATAGACAAATGGGATCTCATAAAACTGCAAAGCTTCTGTAAGGCAAAGGACACTGTGGTTAGGACAAAACGGCAACCAACAGATTGGGAAAAGATCTTTACCAATCCTACAACAGATAGAGGCCTTATATCCAAAATATACAAAGAACTCAAGAAGTTAGACCGCAGGGAAACAAATAACCCTATTAAAAAATGGGGTTCAGAGCTAAACAAAGAATTCACAGCTGAGGAATGCCGAATGGCTGAGAAACACCTAAAGAAATGTTCAACATCTTTAGTCATAAGGGAAATGCAAATCAAAACAACCCTGAGATTTCACCTCACACCAGTGCGATTGGCTAAGATCAAAAACTCAGGTGACAGCAGATGCTGGCGAGGATGTGGAGAAAGAGGAACACTCCTCCATTGTTGGTGGGATTGCAGACTGGTAAAACCATTCTGGAAATCAGTCTGGAGGTTCCTCAGAAAATTGGACATTAAACTGCCTGAGGATCCAGCTATACCTCTCTTGGGCATATACCCAAAAGATGCCTCAACATATAAAAGAGACACGTGCTCCACTATGTTCATCGCAGCCTTATTTATAATAGCCAGAAAATGGAAAGAACCCAGATGCCCTTCAACAGAGGAATGGATACAGAAAATGTGGTACATCTACACAATGGAATATTACTCAGCTATCAAAAACAACGAGTTTATGAAATTCGTAGGCAAATGGTTGGAACTGGAAAATATCATCCTGAGTGAGCTAACCCAATCACAGAAAGACGTACATGGTATGCACTCATTGATAAGTGGCTATTAGCCCAAATGCTTGAATTACCCTAGATCCCTAGAACAAACGAAACTCAAGACGGATGATCAAAATGTGAATGCTTCACTCCTTCTTTAAATGAGGAAAAAGAATACCCTTGGCAGGGAAGGGAGAGGCAAAGATTAAAACAGAGACTGAAGGAACACCCATTCAGAGCCTGTCCCACATTTGGCCCATACATATACAGCCACCCAATTAGACAAGATGGATGAAGCAAAGGAGTGCAGACCGACAGGAGCCGGATGTAGATCGCTCCTGAGAGACACAGCCAGAATACAGCAAATATAGAGGCGTATGCCAGCAGCAAACCACTGAACTGAGAATAGGTCCCCTATTGAAGGAATCAGAGAAAGAACTGGAAGAGCTTGAAGGGGCTCGAGACCCCAAAAGTACAACAATGCCAAGCAACCAGAGCTTTCAGGGACTAAGCCACTACCTAAAGACTATACATGGACTGACCCTGGACTCTGACCTCATAGGTAGCAATGAATATCCTAGTAAGATCACCAGTGGAAGGGGAAGCCCCTGGTCCTGTTAAGACTGAACCCCCAGTGAACGTGATTGTTGGGGGAAGGGCGGTAATGGGGGGAGGATGGGGAGGGAAACACCCATATAGAAGGGGAGAGGGAGGGGTTAAGGGAATGTTGCCCGGGAAACTGGGAAAGGGAATAACAATCAAAATTTAAATCAGAAATTCTCAAGTTAATTAAAAAAAAAAAGAAACCCAATTACAGTGGGGGTTGGGGATTTAGCTCAGTGGTAGCATGCTTGCCTAGCAAGCACAAGACCCTGGGTTCGGTCCTCAGATCTGGAAAAAAAAAGAAATGAACAGAAATAAAAATTGTTGGTGACATGGGGAAGTGAGATCCCCTCATGCACAGACTGTTGGGCAAAGAACAAATTATAGTTCTACCTTCTCCATAACGTTAGCTCCTTTCACATTTCTTAGTTTTCTATGGACCGGCATGGCTCCACCTTGGGTTTCATCTAACACTGACTATCCTAGACTCTTCTCCAGCACTGTCTAATCACACCTGCCCCACTCAACAGTCCCTCCCTTTCCTTTATCCTCCCTTTGTTTTTATTTCCTTTCTTTCCCTCTCCCATCATTTTTTCATACACAGAATATCTTAAATCCAAGCTTGCACATTACTGACACACTGTGGAGGATCTTGCCCCCTTTCACATGGCTCTGCATGAAGATCTCCTTTCCTGCAGCAGTAACAGAGTTGGAAACATGCCCTTATATGGTGGAACCCTATCTGTCTCATCATTGACTCTCCACATCTCTGGAGAGGTAGTGCTGCCCCACCATTGCTTGCATTATTGTCCATTACAAAGGATGCAGGCGGCTTCTGGGCGGGTAGATCTCAACCTACCTTGAAGGCCTGACTGGGACACCTGTTCTTCACCACCCCTACCTTTCCTGCCACAGAACCTGAAAATCTTAGATATGCGGTTCTTGCAAAACGTAGTTCCGTGTCATTCATGTGCTGAAACCTGAATGCCCAGTACCTCAAACATGGCTGACCTTAGATATTTGTGTCTTTGTCAAAGAGGACTTAGGGACACAAATAAACAGAGAGGGAAATGACCACGTGAGAACAGTGAGAAGGCGATAATTTTCTAGTCAAGGAGAAAAGCCCCAGGAGAAGCTGAGGCTGCTAAACTTCAATTTTAAACACGAGGTCATCAGAACTATGAGAATACATTTTTGTCGTTTAACCTGCCCAGGCTATGGCATTTTGCTATAGCTGTGCTGGCATAAATAACGCTTGGAAGCTCTAGATGCCTGGATGTGAGCACATGGCTTAGACCCTAGTGTCAGATGCATTGTTGGCCACCTTTGACTTTGAAGTTCCTCACACAAACAGACACAATTAAGAGATTCCTTTTGTAGGCAGCTTTAATTTCACCAACATGAAGAAGAAGGCAGGACTGTGGACTGAGGCTGCACATAAGGTCTTTTGTGAGAGGCTTTGCACACACGGCTTGGAGTCTGCAGCTCAGACTACCGCCAATGGATCTTCTTCTTCTTCTTCTTCTTCTTCTTCTTCTTCTTCTTCTTCTTCTTCTTCTTCTTCTTCTTCTTCTTCTTCTTCTTCTTCTTCTTCTTCTTTTTATTAACTTGAGTATTTCTTATATACATTTCGACTGTTATTCCCTTTCCCGGTTTCCGGGCAAACATCCCCCTCCCCCCTCCTCTTCCTTATGGGTGTTCCCCTCCCCATCCTCCCCCCATTGCCGCCCTCCCCCCAACAGACTAATTCACTAGGGGTTCAGTCTTAGCAGGACCCAGGGCTTCCCCTTCCACTAGTGCTCTTACTAGGATATTCATTGCTACCTATGAGGTCAGAGTCCAGGGTCAGTCCATGTATAGTCTTTAGGTAGTGGCTTAGTCCCTGGAAGCTCTGGTTGCTTGGCATTGTTGTTCATATGGGGTCTCGAGCCCCTTCAAGCTCTTCCAGTTCTTTCTCTGATTCCTTCAACGGGGGTCCTATTCTCAGTTCAGTGGTTTGCTGCTGGCATTCGCCTCTGTATTTGCTGTATTCTGGCTGTGTCTCTCAGGAGATATCTACATCCGGCTCCTGTCGGCCTGCACTTATTTGCTTCATCCATCTTGTCTAATTGGGTGGCTGTATATGTATGGGCCACATGTGGGGCAGGCTCTGAATGGGTGTTCCTTCAGTCTCTGTTTTAATCTTTGCCTCTCTATTCCCTGCCAAGGGTATTCTTGTTCCCCTTTTAAAGAAGGAGTGAAGCATTCACATTTTGATCATCCGTCTTGAGTTTCATTTGTTCTAGGCATCTAGGGTAATTCAAGCATTTTGGCTAATAGCCACTTATCAATGAGTGCATACCATGTACGTCTTTCTGTGATTGGGTTAGCTCACTCAGGATGATATTTTCCAGTTCCTACCATTTGCCTACGAATTCCATAAAGTCGTTGTTTTTGATAGCTGAGTAATATTCCATTGTGTAGATGTACCACATTTTCTGTATCCATTCCTCTGTTGAAGGGCATCTGGGTTCTTTCCAGCTTCTGGCTATTATAAATAAGGCTGCGATGAACATAGTGGAGCACGTGTCTTTTTTATATGTTGGGGCATCTTTTGGGTATATGCCCAAGAGTGGTATAGCTGGATCCTCAGGCAGTTCAATGTCCAATTTTCTGAGGAACCTCCAGACTGATTTCCAGAATGGTTTTACCAGTCTGCAATCCCACCAACAATGGAGGAGTGTTCCTCTTTCTCCGCATCCTCGCCAGCATTTGCTGTCACCTGAGTTTTTGATTTTAGCCATTCTCACTGGCGTGAGGTGAAATCTCAGGGTTGTTTTGATTTGCATTTCCCTTATGACTAAAGATGTTGAACATTTCTTTAGGTGTTTCTCAGCCATTCGGCATTTCTCAGCTGTGAATTCTTTGTTTAGCTCTGAACCCCATCTTTTAATAGGGTTATTCGTCTTCCTGCGGTCTAACTTCTTGAGTTCTTTGTATATTTTGGATATAAGGCCTCTATCTGTTGTAGGATTGGTAAAGATCTTTTCCCAATCTGTTGGTTGCCGTTTTGTCCTAACCACAGTGTCCTTTGCCTTACAGAAGCTTTGCAGTTTTATGAGATCCCATTTGTCGATTCTCGATCTTGGTGTTTTGTTCAGGAAATTTTTTCCAGTGCCACCAGTGGATCCTCTTAGAGATGGTCTGTGTTATGATTTGTGCTGTTCCTGTCTATGAGGCTGTTGATCCTGATTGTCAGACCCTGTGGATTTTGTGGACATGGGCTTTAAGACCCTCATCCTAGCTCCCTGGAAGCCAGTCTTTGCCGAGCTGCCTCCTGAACAGCTCTTCCTGCATCATGCCTGGACGCCGCCACCTTCCTGCCATGTTAGTAATAGACTGAACCTCTGAACCTGTTGTGGATTTTGAGTGTAACCTATTATGAATTTATTTTATTCATTTTCTACTCAATCTAATAGGCGTCTGTTTCTTCTACACACCAGTAAGATACTTCACTTACACACAATATCATTCAAGCATTGGGAAGAAAAATCTTTTTTTTTAGGAAATTCACAGGTACATTTTAATTTGTACATTTTACTTATTACCGGTGTGTGTGTGTGTGTGTGTGTGTGTGTGTGTGTGTGTGTGTGTCATGTTTTATGTGGAGGTCAGAGGACCACGTCCTAGAGTTGGTGCTGTTCATCCATTGTGTGTCTATGGAATGAACTCAAGCCATCAGGTTTGCATAGCAAACACCACCCAGTGAGCCATCCTTCTGCCTTCTCAGGTACATTTTCAGGAATTGCACTGAATTGCTTAGTGTGATGGTTTGAATATGCTTGGCCCAGGGGTGGCCCTAGGAGGAAGTGTGACATTGTTGAAGTAGGTGTGGCCTTGTTGGAAGAAGTGTCATTGTGATCATGGGCTTTAAGACCTTAATCCTAGCTCCCTGGAAACCAATCCTCACCTAGCTGCCTCTGGGACAGCTCTTCCTGCACTGTGCCTGCCTGGACACCACCATGTTTGTGCCTTGATGATCATGGACTGAACCTCTGAACCTGTAAGCCAGTCCCAGTTATATGTTGTCTTTATAATTGTTGCCTTAATCATGGTGTCTGTTCATAGCAGTAAATCCTTAACTAACACACTCTAACAGGGCTTCGTTCAGATGTATTCTGTAAATCCTTGACTTCGGTATTCCTCTCCACTGACCTCTCACCAGAAATAGTCTATGCATTCTCTCACTCTGTGCCAGAAGAAGGCAAAGTAAACCAGGCTTGTAATTGCAGCACCCAGCTCTGCACAGGGCTCCATTCCAGAACCCTTAGGTTCCAGCCGCAGAATGCTGTGCCCACCACCAGAGGGCAGTGCATCTCCGCTAGAAAGATGGGAGTCGCAGTTAGGGTTGGGTGAGGGTGTTGAACCAAGCCTGTCTCTGATTGGCTAGGCAAAACCCTGAGACTCAGAGGGACAAGAAATTAAATATTCATCATCCAGAACTGACTCCTCTGCCCTAGGAGCCAGGCTCCACTTCAGGGTGCAGCACAGCGTTTCCTGTGGTGTCAATAAACAAGAAGAATGAACGAATTCCTGAGAGTATCTTTGCTGATTCTCTGGTTCCAAGTGGCCTGTGAGTTGGGGCTGGTAGTGATAGGCATGGGGAGAACTGAGTTCAGAGGCCACATGGCTGAGAAGTGTTCATTTGGAAAAGCAATTTGAAAACATATCCACTGACTATTGTTCTCTGGTCTGTTTCTATGTAGGGGCGAATAGCCAACGGGGAGAAGAGAATCTTCTGGCTCTGAGCACCCAGGAGGGTGACAATGTCACCATGAACTGCACTTACAAGACTTATACAACTGCTGTACAGTGGTACAGACAGGACTCAGGCGGAGGTCCTGTCCTGCTAATGTTAATACGTTCCAATGAGAGAGAGAAGCACATCGGGAGACTAAGAGCCACCCTTGACACCTCCAGCCAGAGCAGCTCCCTGTCCATCACTGCTGCTCAGTCTGCAGACACTGCTGTGTACTTCTGTGCTACAAATGCACAGTGTGGGGCAGGCACCTGCAGCCCTGACACAAACCCTCAGGGCTGCTTCCTAGACCCCAACTGTGGGTGAAATACGGATTATGTCACTCCAGGAGTGTCTCCTGGTAACTGGAAGGAGAACTGCTTTAAATGTGTCATTTCTGTTTGTTTGTCTTTACCTCTGTAAGCTGGGTCAGAGGGCAGCAGGATGCTGAAATGACAGGCTTTGCTCTGCCTGTGTCCTCAAGCTCATCGTCAGTGTGACGTCTCCAGTTTCTCCATATGAAATCTGAGCCAGTGAGCCTGAGGAGACTTCAGGCTTAGGTTTTTAATAAGCCTGGTGTCCTTGTGCAGGGTGAGGGAAGGTCCCATCTGTCCCTTGTGCAGCCCTGAGGTCTGGTTGGCTCCTCGAGAGGCCAAGATCATTCTTACATCTCTCTAGTTCCAGGTTAACGAGCATGTGCCAGACGTTAGAGGAAGAAGCCCTCCGCACGTTACCTCAGCCTCTCAGTTTACAACTGGGGCATGGGGCCACTGCATAGCAGGGAGGCAAAGATTCGAATCTCTAAGACAAAGAAACAGACATCTAAATCTGGTTCTGTCTTTAAGAGGACTGTGGTTTTTAAGACCCTGTTTTACACACTGGGAAAAGGAAAACTTAAAGTCAGTTCCCCTTCCAAGCAGGGAAGCACGCTCCCCGCTGCCCCATTCTGATGTGCTCTATAGAAGGAAGGATACGAGAAGGGGAGGGCATGTAAGAAAAGTGCTCTTAGTGATAAGAAATGAAATCAGTTTTGGCTAGCATATGAGCTAGAATAGCAGCACACCCTCAATGAGGAAATTACCTCGTCTAGGAAGGAGCAAGTAGGATCCAGGTGAACAGAAGTCTTGTGTGTGGTGACAAGATCCATCATCCATCCTTGCCTAGATCACAGCATTCACTCTTTAAGAACCAGTTTTTCCCATCATCTTATGACAGTCCCCATTCATCACAGTTACATACAATCCTGGAACCCTTCCAAGAGGTGGCAGCCCAAACAAAGCTTGGCCTTCCCATAGCAATCAATATTCAGGAAGAAGTACCACACACTTGGTTACAGATCAAGCTGATGGGAACAAATTTTCAGTTGAGGATACCTCTTTCCAGGTGATGCTAGTGTGTGTCTTGTTGAAAAAAAATGCTACAGCATATAAATATATATATATATAAATATATATATATATAGCATTTATTTTACTAATTTATGTGTTATTAAGGTTCAGTGAGATGTTCCCATACATGCATACAGTATATCCACTGATCAAACCTCCTCTCTCCTCTGTATGCACACATCCCAAGCCTTCTAGGCTTTCAGGTGAACACAGGATACTTGTGTGCTTTATTTGTTTGTTTATTTATTTATTTACTGTTTAGTTTAGTTTTTTCAGGGTAGCACAGGGGTAGGAATTTAAGTCTGGCTTTTTTCATTTAATGTCCTCCAGGTCATCGGTTTTCCTGAAAATGACAGTTTTATTCTACCTTTTCCTGAGTAGTGTTCTTCTTTGTGATGCTGCACTTCTGTCTGCCCATTTGCTGATGGTAACCTAAGTTGACTTCCAATCTAAGCTGCTATGACTAAAGGTACATAAACCTGTGGGTAACTATGGCGTGCCAATTTCGTCTTCTCTGAGTTTATTTCCAGAAAGAGAATAAACACTAGCTTTGCTTTTGATTTTCTAAGCTTTTCACAAGGCTCGCTGCAGTGGTCCTCCTGATAAACACCCTCTGCCCATCAGCATTCCTGAATCCCATTACCATGCACCCTCATCAGGCCTCATGGCTTCCACACAGTGAGTGATCTGCTGTCTAATACTTGGTTTTGTTTTGCATTCCACCAAAGGCCAATGACACCAAGCATGCCTCATCTGCTTCTTGGCTGTGTTTCCTTCCTCCTCTGTTCAGATCTTTTGTCCATTGTTTAATTTGTAACTTCCCTTTTTGTTCTTGTTTCCAAATCACCCCTGTGACAGATGAATAGGTGGAAAATAAGTTCTCCTATTCTGTAGGTTGTCTCTTCAGTATAAAAATTCTTTGATTTCTAAATAAAACCTTGTTAATCTGATATAATCTGTTCCCTCATTTTTCACATAAAATTGTATTTCTAATTACTTGGACGACCAGTTTGTAACAGAACATCCTCCTTGATTCGGGCCTTCTATTTTATAACTTCAGCAAACTAAGGACAAGTGGGATGATAACATTGACAATCCACACATCCTGGATGTTTCATAGCATCATAAGTTCATAATAGCACGAGTATGACTTTGGTTATGACCTACACAAGGGCAAACTCCAAGGAATTTGCATTAACAATGTCATGATAGTCTTCCCATTGGAAGAGCATTTTCACTATTTGTATGTATATACTTGAAATTCAATAGACACACAATGATGTTACAGGCACAGTATAGTTTCCTGAGGTGACCCTTTGTGGCTCTGCTACATAGTAAAATTTTGTGCAGGTTTATTAAAGAACTCTTGGGGTTAATTTAAAAATTGCAACCCCCCCCCCATCAGAAATAGTCATGACGCAGTTAATAGGCAAAACAAGAGACAGACGAAAGCATCTAATCAAGGGGTCCATCCTGGGCTCCAGGGAAACGGTGACCAGACGTCAAGAGATCTCAGAACAGCCTTTGTCATGCTCACAGTGAGCTGGGAGATGTTTATAAAGAGAAGTAGTATAGACATTACATTTGAGGACTGGGGAAACATAGGAAGCCCTCTTTCCCTCACATGTCAAACAGTTAACAAAGCTAAAGCCCACTTTTGAAGACTGAGATACCCTGATAAACTCTGCAGAACGTTTTTGGTGTAGCATTCTTGCATTCCCATGCAGATCACAATGTTACAACTTAATGATCCAGGACAAATTACCACACATAGAAAGTCACGCTGCAGTACAGACAGGAACCACAAGGGGGAGCTACCCCTCTATGCTATTGATAAATACAAATTCACCCAGTGCCTCTAAACAGAATTCCCAGGCTGAGGGGAGTGATTGTCTTACTTAATATATGAGACGACAAATTTTTAAAAAATCTTGCAAATGATTTGATGCCAGTCATGTTTTTCTGCAAGAACCTTTGTTACTGCAAAAAGAAGCTTTTGATGAGGAACAGTGTGTGCGCGCGCGCGCGCGCGCGTGTGTGTGTGTGTGTGTGTGTGTGTATGTGTGTGTGTGTGTATGTTTGTATGTATCTATGTATGTATGTGTGTGTTGTATGTATGTATGTTTGTATGTATCTATGTATGTATCTATGTATGTATGTGTGTTGTATGTATGTATGTTTTATGTTTGTATGTATCTATGTATGTATCTATGTATGTATGTGTGTGTTGTATGTATGTATGTTTGTATGTATCTATGTATGTATCTATGTATGTATGTGTTGTATGTATGTATGTTTGTACGTTTGTATGTATCTACATATCTATCTATGAATGTATGTGTGTTGTATGTATCTATGTATGTATGTGTGTGTTGTATGTATGTATGTTTGTATGTTTGTATGTATCTATGTATGTATCTATGTATGTATGTGTGTGTTGTATGTATGTATGTTTGTATGTATCTATGTATGTATGTGTGTGTTGTATGTATGTATGTTTGTATGTATCTATGTATGTATGTATGCATGTATGCATGTTGAAATTATTACAGTTGGTCTGACATAAGAGCCACAGACTAACTTCAACCCAATACCATGACTCTCAAAATAATATACGCTGTTGTTCTTGCTCTTAGCTACAGCTCAGAGGTGGAACATAAGTCCCTATGCAGAGGACACCACACACTTTGGACATAGGACTCCACAGACTCCAATAGATCTAACCTGAAAGTCTTCTTCTGTCAGTCTACCATTCATGGTACATGAATGTGCTAGGTAAGCTTCCAAGAGAGTGAAGCAACCAACAGGTTTGTCCAACTGTGACACCTTTGAAGGACACAATAAACAGTGTGGCAAGATATCGCTACCTTCCTTGTAACCAAAGCTCTTTAATGGGAATTAAGATCTGATCAAGGGGAGGAAATTGTGCCTAATACTGGAAACGTAGTCAACTCCTTGGAGCTTGTAAGGTCACAGACCTTAGGGGAGACTGTACTACTTCCACTTCACTAGAGTGAAACAGTTTTTAATATCCCATTCTACAGAGAGGGACAGCAGAACACAGAAAGGGGAAAAGGGCTGGTGTGCTGATTTTATGAGGAATGAAGGTTTTAAGAGTCCTTGTGAGAAAGCCATTCCATCTTCTCATTCAATAAAAGTTTTGTGAATTTATTTTTGTTCATTCCTGTAAGTATGAAGCACACATTAACATGTAGATAGACAGACAGGTAGGGTGTGTGTATGTGTGTATGTGTGTTTATGTATGCATTTATGTGTATTTTCCTTCTGTTATTTGACATGTCACATATGCCTGATTTTGTTACTCAGGGGACATATGAAAGCTTTCACTAAGAACTACCAGGAGCCTGATATAGCTGTCTCCTAAGAGACTTAGCCACAGCATGACAAATACAGAGTAGAATGCTAGCAAATGAACTGAGAACTGGGTCCCTGTTGGAGGAGTTAGAGGAAGAATTGAAGGAGCTGAAAGGATTTGCAACGCAATAAGAACAACAATACCAACGAACCAGAGCTCCCAGGGACTAAACTACCACCCAAAGAGTACACATTGACAGATCAATGGCTCCAGCTGCATATGTAGCAGAGGATGGCCTTGTTGGGCACCAATGGGAGGAGAAGCCCTTGGTCCTGCCAAGGCTGGATCCCCCAGTGTAGGGAAATGTTAGGGCAGGCAGGAAGGAAGAGGAACACCCTCATAGAAGAAAGGGGAGGGGGAATGGGATAGGGGGTTTATGCACAGGAAACTGGGAAAGGGAATAAAACTTGAAATGTAAATAAAACATATCCAATTAAACAAAAAGGATTTCTCTGATCAGTCATTTTATAGAAACTCATGAAAAATAAAAATGTTAGTTGCCAAAAAAGAAATCCTTATTTCTCATATAAATTTCCCAAATCCCATCATTAGAATTTTAGCAAGACTGAGATGAAGTTTTGCATTCTTTTTAAATTGTCAACCTTTTGTTTTTCTCTAGTGAAAAAAGGATGAATCTATAAAACCAGAAGCAGCATGGCTAGGTAATTCACATATTACTAGATTTCATAATAAGTTGCATGTCCTGCATTATCTATCTGAGCAATTTGAAAATTAGTTCATCTTCTTACGATGGTTTCCAGTCGATTATAATAAGATCGACAGGTCTTCAAAGCAGTCTAACATTCTCCCACATCCATACAGGAAGTTATCACAGGGCACAATTAAACCTGCCCCATAACTGACAGCGGTATTTCCTGTTGGGGTGGTTGCACCACACAGACCAGTAACTTTGCTTGTTCCTCTGAAGCACACAGTATAGGTTAAGATCTGGGTTGAAAGAGAACATAGAAAATTTCACTCAAGACAAGAGTTAACAAGATGCTGGTTCTAAGCCTTCTGGGAGCAGCTTTCAGCTCCATTTGCCTTGGTAAGGATGTTTCCCAGCATAGGGTCAGACCCTTATTCCTGAAGGTCACTGGGAGAGGTTATTGTTCTCTGCTGAGGCTCAAAAGAGAGAGATCATTGGAACTCTGGCTCATAAGCTACTTCATCCTTTGGACTCTCGCTGTTGTAGTTAAAGAGGCTGATATCTCTGTGTTTTGTCCTTTAGCAACCAGCATGGCCCAGAAGGTAGTGCAAACTCAGGCTTCAATTTCTGTGATGGAGACGAAAACTGTGGCAATGGACTGTGTGTACGAAACCCGGGACAGTTCTTACTACTTATTCTGGTACAAGCAAACGGCAAGTGGGGAAATGGTTTTCCTTATTCGTCAGGATTCTTACAACAAGGAAAATGCAACAGAGGGTCGTTATTCTCTGAACTTCCAGATGTCAAAAAGTTCCATTGGACTCATCATCAGAGCCACGCAGATTGAGGATTCAGCAGTATATTTCTGTGCTATGAGTGAGGGCACAGTGGCAGAGGCATCTAAAAGAGCCCCACAAAAACCTCAACCAGAGACAAAGGTTCTGAGAATATACTCCACAGACAGGAAGAGGCAAGGACTATGGTAGCACAGGAAAGGGTTTGGCAATAAACTTTAGTACAATTCATGTGAGATGTCCATTTTAAATCAGTTACCTGAGGTATCCATGTTCAGGGCTAGCACAGGTCGGCACTAAGTCCTCTGCATCTATCATGGCTTCCAATTGAGTGGTTTTGAGGGATCCTAAGTGTTCAAACAAGTGGGTTTCTGATTCTTGTGCCTTCCCTTGAATTCTTTTCTTTCTCTTGGTTTGTCTTGTTCAATTTTGATGTGATAGACTTTATTTTATCATTATGTTATATATTATTTTTTAAGTTTTGTTGTTTTTTTCTCTAATATTTTCTAATGAAAGGCAGAACATGAGTAGACCGAGATGGGAAGGTCAGTGGGGAGGAACTTGGAGCCAGATGCAGTAGTGAATGTCTGTAGTCCCAGAGCTCAGAGGTAAGCACAGACTAGCATTTGGAAAGTATTTCTTTGTCTACCCACAATTTGTATCTAAGCAAATCAACAGGACTCAGCCACTTGATTAAATCTGCCTGGGACAAAAACGTATATGTAGAAAAAAGTAAAACACAATTCAGTACAGCTTCATAATCTACTGTTGGTGTTATTCAGGTGGGAAAACTATTAAACTACTTTCAGATCAAATGAGTAATTCTACTGTTAAGTTTTTTAACTTGAAAAGTTGTTCTGTCATTTCTGCAGTATTTTTATGGAATGTCTAACTGCCAGACAAATTATTAAATAAGATGTCATACACTGACTTTTATCAAAGCTAGAATTGGGACCAATTAAGGCAGAAAAGTTTCTTTTAAGTTAGACCTCTTTCTATAATCATACTACAAAAGCCTTTGTGCAACAAGGACAAGTATAAAACTTCCACAAATGCCCTCTTCTGGGCAAAATATAATTTTGAAATCTGCCTAAATATACCGATCTCATTTGGAGGCTTCTGCTGAGGGGACACTTCAGGTGGGTCGCCTGTCCAGGGTCTTCATTATAAACTGTGTAACTGAGAAGGAGTCAAGTCCCGGATGTCAGTACCATGCCAGCACACATCAGATAGTAGAAGGCAGTGTCTAAACAAGTGCGACTCAGGAGGAGAAGAAGACAGAGAAGGGGAGGAAGGAAAGGAGAGAAAAAGTTAGGATGGTGAAGGAGGTGGAAAAAAAACAGGGGGTGAGAATAGGCGATAACACATAAGTAAAGTGATTTCCCATTGAATTCATGTTATGGTTCCTTTCACAAAACGTTAGAAATGTTGTTAGTATGTTAGGCTGAAGAAATGTGGAAGATGCCCAGATGATCATTCTGAACTTCACCAGGCATCTGGATTTTCCAGTGACCCCTCTTGTGAAAGATGAGAGTCGGGTAGTCATAGAGATCTTGAATCCTGGATTCCCCTTATAAAGTAATAATAAAAGTTCATCTTTTGGGGACTTAAGAGCCTTGTTCCTAGGTGGGGTCTCTTCAACATCAAAGCCTCAGCTAGTGCTGGGTTACAAAGGCCAAGCTGCACAGCTGCTAAGAGCAGAGAGAAAAAGAGTATGGCCGGCCAAGTTTTTATAAAAGGTATGACCCTGGTTCTGTGTCACTTGGCACAGGACCCTGGCTTTCAGAGAATGACAGAGGTGACAGGGTAAACCCCGCTAATCCTCGGAGGTCTGTGATGTGTGTGTGGGGGGGGGGGAGGCAACAGTTATTAACAGTGAACAATTTCAATTTAAATCCAAGTCCTAACTGATTCAGGCTGCAAGCATGTAAAAGGTGGACAGGCCAACGCAGGAGACATAACAGCGCACATCTTTCAGGGTGAGGGCCACAGATCCATTATCACAGACTGCAGGAGGGTTATTCCAACTTCTGTAAGTAAGGTGATTGATAATGGCCGCCAGGCTCCAGACTCTGCTGCAGTCTAGAGATTCTGCTGTTATTTTAGGGGTTTCCTGAAATTACTCACCATCCACCCCACATCTCAGAGACCCTTTCTTGCTCATCATAGCTCCTCTTTGTTGCTACCGAGTCCTCTGGTTGGAATTTTTTGTTAGGTCTATGTTGCACTCAGTAACTTGATTAAAAACTGCCTGTGACAAAAATGTATATGTAGAAAAAAGGAAAACACAATTCAGTACAGCTTTATAATCTAGTGTTGGTTTTATTCAGATGGGAAAACTATTAAATTACTTTCAGATCAAATGAGTAATTCTACTGTTAAGTTTTTTAAAGGAAAGTAAAACTAGCCTTCCCTTGCTGCTTCCCTCCTCCAACTGTCTAGGGTCTCGCACCGTTGCTTACCCGGCTTCCTATTCTGCATCCAGTGGACTGGGATACGTTTCTATTTTGAAAACAGAATGAAGGTAGTTATTAAGCAGGTACTACATTTGATACAAAGCATTGCTCGTCCTTACCTATTAGCCTGTCCCTTGTCTGTCTGTAACCATTGTCTTTGTCTTGCCCTAGCTGAACCTGCCCACAACCCACATGCTTTACTCTGCTTGTCCTTTTTGTCATCTTGTTCCAGACAAAAAGACACAGGCTTAGTAGCTTGATGTTCCCCGACATCAAGTGACATGATAGTACACAGGAGACCTGAAAGACAAGAGGTACGTGCTCAGTCAGCAAAGGGCTTATGTGCAAATGTGAGTTCCTTACTTCAGTCCCCAGCATCACCTCAAAGTAAAGCTAACTAGTACAAATGGTCGGTCCTAAAGGCTTATACACACAAGCAACACTCAATGGACTCACCAGGTTATATTTATATATTTATTCCCATGTTATATATAAATATACAACATACATACAACACACATATGATGTGTATGTGCACGTGTATGTGCATGCTTACATGCGTGCTTGCATGCATGCATGCATGTGTAACAATAATAGTTGAATAAAAGAGGCTGTGGATTTGAGAGGGGATAGAGGAATACAAAAGGGGCTGGAGAGAAAAGAGGGAGAATGAAATGGTACAATGCTATGTTAATTAAAATCAAAATTTTGAAACTAAAGCTAGGACTAGTGGCAAGTTCTGGCAATCTGAACACTAGGGAAGAAGGTCACTGGTGCTCAACTGACCCGAGAGCACAGCAGAATCAGTGAGCTCAGCATCAGGGAGAGACTCGTCTCAAAAAAAATGGCGAAGAGTGGTTGAAAAAAAATCTAACAATTTCCTCAGGCCTCTACATACTTGTATCCATGTTCATGTGCACATATATGTACATGCTCATAAAACATACACACACAGACACACACACACACACACACACACACACACACCACAGAAAGAGAGAGGGGGAGCACTTTGCATAGATTTCAGTGACGTGGTTCTTTCTCATATTCCCAGCACACTCGAGGATACCCCCACGTCTAGCACAATAGCCAACCCAGGAAATATGATCTTGGAGTCCTGGATGAGTGACTCTGCCTAGCTCATGGAAGAACAAAGCTAACTGTGGATAGCAGAGGCTCTGGGTATACAAAGAAGGAAGATATTTAAAAACAAACAAACAAACAAAGGAAAAACCCATCTCTGCTAGACATCAAGTACGAGTGCAAAACAGACTGAGCGCTAGCAGAAACCAAGAAAAGACAGCGGTCGCCAGACAGTCCCCTCTCCTGCACAGAGCCTACTTCCTCCAGTTTTTAAAGCACAAAAATGTTACCCAAAGCGTCATCCTTTTCTTTCTTTAAAACTGAATATTTAGCAGTGCATTTACTTAATTGTGTTTAATGAACCTTTCTAATGTTTTATCCCCCTTCATACACACCTCCAACTTTGTTCCCACGTCATCTTCTCTCTTACGGTCACCTGTGCTTCTCCATCTCTCTGTTACGCTGTTAGTAGTACCTTCATCGCTTCCCTTCTCGCATTCATTTAACTTCATTTTGAACTTTCATTGCCATGTCAATTTAACTCTAAATTCCTGGGAAGTTTTATTTTATTTCTTTTGCTTTTGTTATGTTCTAGTACATTGCTCTTTTCTGCTTTCCCCATATCATTGCCTCCGTTCCGTTTTATTTCTAGAAATTTATTTAATCTCATTTCTACTCTATTTCTGTCCTTCCTCCACCTCAACAGTAGGTTGCTCAATGCAAACTCTCAGAGGTTTCCAAAGCAATACATGGACAAATAACATCACAGAAACATAAGAAATGTGAAAACTATAACTTTATACCCAAAGCTCATAACTCTCCAACTACTAATTTTACACCTGAAGGGTTCACATTTTTATATTTTAGTTTTTTTAAATAAATGATCGATGCAACACCTTAAGTTCCAGAAAATGACTGGTCAACTACTAAATTTAAAGATGAATTCAATACAGGGCATAGAGAATAAAGTCAGACTTCAGAGGGAAGGGAGTTGGTATGAGAAAAGCAGTTCTAAGAATGGAAAGACAATGTGGAAGAAAGATTCATGTTGCAATCAATGGCCCCAGACCCACGCGAGTATAAAAAGCCTTCATTGGAATTAATGGACTACGAAAAAAATAAAATTAAGTTAGGAAGGGAATACTGGGAGGTGGAGGATACAAAAGCCAGTATACAGATACCAGACACCTTCTGTGTGCAAGTAATAAAAAACCAGGCAAAAAGTAAATCAAGAAAAATTATTTCACTATGGCTTAAAAAATGCATAAACAAAGAGGTGGAAGATCTCCCAAAGAAAACTTTAATGAAGGAAGAATTGAAAAGGACACTAGAAGGTTGTCTAGTTAAAGTTTCTATTGCTGTGATTAAACACTGTAACAAAAACAACATGGGAAGGAAATGTTTTATGTTTCATTACCTACGAAAATCAAGGCAGAAACCTGGAGGTTACAACAGATGCAGAGGCTGTGGAGGAGTTCTGCTTACTGGCCTGCCCCATGCGGTATGCTCAGTCTGCTTTCTTATTCCATCCAGGACCACATGACTGAGCTGGGCCCTCCCACACCAATCTTCAACCAAGCACATGGCCTAAAGACTCACTACAGATCAAATTGTGAAGGTATTTTCTCAAGAAAACTCGAAGACCAAATCATTTAACCAATTTATGAATGAATGACCTGAATAGATACTCAAAAATTCAATGCAAATAGCCAGTAAGTATTATAAAAGGTTTTCAATCCCTTTAGCTCTCAGGGAAACACAAATGAAGGCTTCAGTCAAATGAATGTCACTTCAGCTAAGTCATTATTATAAAACTAACACAGACACCACTAAGGACATAAGGAAAGAGAAGTCCTTATACATTGCAGAGGGGTTATAAACTGGTATGGTCACTGTACCAACCAGTGTGGAGGTTGCTCAAAAATTGAAACTAGAACGGCCATATGATCCAACCACGTGACTAACACATATATCCAATGGACCCTCAGACCATGAACCACAAAAATACCTGTACTTACACACTTCCCACCAACTAGGAGATGGGTACAACCCAAGTGACCTCCAATGGGATAATAAATAAGTTATGCATTAGCTTAGGCTGTACAAGCTGATCACTCGCCTTCCTTATGTAAAAGGTCAGTGTCCATATTTCTTGTTTTTCACTGGTATGAATATTAAGGTGATAAACGGATACATTAAAATATTTGTTGTATCATTTAGATGATAAATGATCTAAAAACTTCCACGTGGGATTAGAAAGTTCATGCTTCAGAGTTTCTTACTTTGAGTCGTAGGCCTAAGAAGAGCCCTCTGGGATGTCCACATGGTTTTGAGTTTTATATTGTTTTTAAAACTAAAATGTATGGAAAGCCTTCTCTCTCCGAATTCCCTGTTATTACAATTTTATTTTGCTTTTAAGCTTTATTATAAGAAAGTCTTGAAAATAAATAAAAATATCACACACCAAAATTAACTAAACTCCGAGTCTACACAACTTAATGAACCCTTTACCCACACTTAGGATTGGCCGATGCCAATCATTATGACTTTAATTTTCCAAGAGATGATAAGGTGGCCATAAAAAGTATTTTGGATTTAGAGGAAGTGAATAGCTGAGTTTCACAGACTTGGGTGGCCAACGTATTTTTCATTGTACACTTCGGTGTCACCAAGATTCTACAGTCTTTAGCTGCAGCTTTTTTTTTTTTTTTTTTTTTTTTTTTTTTTGGTTCTTTTTTTCGGAGCTGGGGACCGAACCCAGGGCCTTGCACTTCCAAGCTGCAGCTTTTTTATATTGTGATTTCTTTTTCGGTTGCTTAACTCAGAGTCAGTTTATTTCCCAACAGGTTCCAGTGTTGGAATCCTTATCTTCCCTCCCTGACTTCCTCCAGTTTTCTTTTCTGTTCTCACTCTTCACTGCGACCACACTGTCCCCTCTGGTCTGTCTGAGGGGGCATCTGTCTTTTGTGTGCTGCCTTTGTTACAAAATTGCCTCACTGAATGGATCTATTAAGGCTTACAATAATTATTCTGATTCTTCTATTGCATAATTTAATTCACAACCCCTCACTAGAACTACAATCGTGGCAGTAAAAATGGAAGGTGATGCTCATGACTGCCGCCCTCTGCTGTCCAAGACTGGAATAGTCTCTTGTTGACAGCCCTACACTATGACAGGCGTCATTCCTAGGACTCAGTGACACGTCAGAGAAATGGCAAAGAGACGTTCCCATGGCTAACTTAGTCCCTAATCAGTGTGACACCTGTTGAATTTAATTCTGAATTAGTGCAGCAAACTGGAAATTGTAAGTTTCGGCCCTGCTATAATAGTTTTTATTTACTTGATTTACTTCTGTAGTTCTTTTTTAGGTTCAATAACCCTTAATTGGGTCTTCTTGTAACTGTACATTTTTAATGTTTTCTAGGGAGAGGGGAAAAAGAAATCCTGATGTAGTAGCATCAGTCGAATAAAATGTTATAGTTTTCTGAACTGTGATATTTCTGATAAATTCCTTTAAAATATATCAAGATATTGTTTTTTTCACACTAAAATTTTTGTGCACATTTTCTGTTCACAAAAAAATTATAAAGTCACAAGTTTAACACTTTAGAGTCTAACATTTTAGAATTTAAAGCTAAATTTAGAAAATGTAACTTTTCCTTGATACATGAATGTTCCAGCTACTTTTCCATTTGCTATAACAAACCATGTGCCGGAAGTAAGTTGTATATGAAAGCGCTTATTTCTGTTTAGAGGCTACAGGCCACCATTGAGGAAGTCAGGGCAGGAACTCCAGGCATGGGTTAAAGCAGAACCAGGAAGATGTACTGCTTTTTTGGCTGGCTTCTTGTGTTTGCTCAGCTTGCTCTCTCATACAAGCTAAGACCATGTACCTTCCCAGGAATGGAATTGTCCACAATGAGCTAGGAAGTTCCAGATTAATCACCAATCAAGAAAGTACCTCTACAAGCATGCCCACAGCTAATCATAAAGAAGCAAACACTTAATTGTTGTTTTCTCATCCCAGGTGACTCTAGTTTGTGTCAAGTTGATAAAACACTGACCCACAGAATTGATCCTTTTTTCAATTTGACACACAAAGGCAACACAATTAAAACATGGCCTTTCTTTTCTTGTTATTCCTAAGATCTCTTGCTAATATGATATAAAGCATAGTATAACTTTAATAGCCCTACATTTGAACACTTTAAAAATTGTTCGGTCTCTAAAATGCTCAGACTCTCTTGCAGAATCAAAAATGAAGGACCAGGGCACAGTTACAGTCATATCAAAGAAAAGCCCAACATTCCCCAGTGCAAATCAAATAATGGAGCTTAGTATCTGGCCTCTGGAGTTCACTCATGGTCTTCCCGGCTCCAAAGAGCCTAGCAGTTCAATTTCTCTGACTCTCCAAGCCACTGCAAGCTGTGCTTGTCTCATATGCTTATATGAACAAGCTCTTCTTCATACCTACTACAGTTCCTGGTTCTCATCCCACAGAAGTCATGACATCTTACTATGCTAGGATCTCCACTACCACTGAAGCTTCCCGTTTACTAAGACCCTCTTACAGCATCTTCAAGGACTCTGATTCTATCTCAAATCACCAAGCCTCAAATTCTCTATATGACCTCTTCAATCACTATGTATTTTTCTGAAAGACATTTATACATTATTGACGAAATTTTGATGCCATCTTGAGATGCAGTTTGGGTCCCCTCTGGACCACAACTGTGTGTAAACCTTGAGGAAATACTTTCTAAATTTCACTTTAATTATTCTTGTCTCTTCTTAATCATAGGTGATTTTTAATACTCACTTAACCAGCATTAATTATCTTAGTAAAGCAGAAATTTCACTTCACAGCTGATTCTTCACTCCTACCTGACCAGAAGCCATAGATTCTTATCTCAAAATACCACACAGACATTCCAAGTAGAGTCCATGGGGGAGTCTCAAACTTCCCTCAAAACTTTTCAAAGAGGGATCATCACTAACATTCTTATCTTCCAAATCCCCACATCTCATTAAGCATGGTCAGAAGCTGCAAATTCTCTACCATTCATATACAAAATCATCCAAGGCATAAAAATTCACATGGTCAGGTCCATCAGAATTGGTACCAATTTCTGTTCTAGTTACTGTCCCTGTTAACTGAGATGAAACCAACTTAGAAAAGAAAGGGTCTATTTCAGCTTACAGGCTGTAGTCCGTCATTAAGCAAAGTCTAGGTATGGAATCCTGGAGAAACTAAAGAAGCGCCATGGGAAAATGATGTTTATTGGCTGGTTCCTCATGGCGTGCTCAGCTCGATATTCTTCACAGCCCAGGATACAAGGTCCACTGTGAGTCAGTCCCCAGCCTCAAGGGGGCAAGTTTTGAGTTGAGGTTTCCCATTCCCAAGTGACTCTAATTCATGTCAGGTGAGAGCCAGACAGTGAGAAGCACATCAAAATTGTAAATTTATCTTGAAATTTGTTCTCTATAGGACACTGTCCTCTAATTAGGAAATGAGTTTTCTGTAGATTAAAGAAAAGATACAAAAACTTACTTTCCCTACTGAAGTGGTAATTTCTGGTTTCTTTGGAGACTCAATTGTGTCATGTGATGCTTTTCTGGAAACTGTCTTATGAGAGGAGGTTTTGCTGAGACACGTGTGTTTTTTCTGGATGCCACCTTGTGAGAGGCATATGATGTTTTCCTGGAGCAGATGCGTGAGAGTGTGAGGGATGTTTATGAAGAGTATAAATATAACCCCACAGACAGTGAGAGGATGCTCTTGCATTAGTTTATCTTGCAATGCTTCACTGGTCTTTACTGATAATGCTCTTGCATTGCTATGCCTTGCATCACTTTGCTGGTCTCCAAAGATTTTTGATTGTCATGACTTCATAGAAAGAGATTTGCCAAAAAAAGTCTCATAGTATTCCTGCTGTTTCTGAAGACTTGTGCCAATTTGATGGAGCCTTGTGGTTTCTTCTGGATATAGCTGCTGCTACCGTTCATGTTTGGGTGCTTGCCGATTGGACTGCAGCTACTGCTTGGATGGCAGCTACTGATTCTGAAGAGTTAAATTTCAAAAAGTTAGTCTCAAACAAAGTCCAGACATGCCTGAGAGAATTTGAGATAGGGCTCACCGGCCCGACTATCAGCTCCCAAGGACACTGGCCATCTGGAGCCACCCCCTCCCCTTCCTTCACTCTCTGAGGATGGGTCATCCCCCTGCTGCAGTGAGATGAGTTGCCCTGCCCACATTGCTGAGATGCTAGATTACACGTATGCTTTGTTGATGTAACTCCGTGCCAATAGTAACTGTGCACCCTTTGTATTAGCCAATCATGTGTATCCACACGAAACCCCTGGTTTTCCCTATATAAGCTCCTGCCTAGAGAGGCTCAGGGCATGACTCAATCTCCTGTGTGGGATACGTGTCAGCCCGAGATCTCATGAATAAAACTGCCTCTTGCTGATTACATCAAGACCGGCTACTCGTGTTTCCTGGGGGTACCCCAACCCGTGACTGGAGCGAGAGTCTCCCCAAGTTTGGGGGTCTTTCAGTTCATGTTTGATGTTTTGGACAGGACTGCTCATATTCTGACAATGTAGATTACAATCTCCCCAAAGAACTACTTCTAAACAGCTGCGTTTCTCCTTATCTGATTAACAATCTTTCTCCCCTACCTTTGGTCAATGGGTTAGAAGGGAGGTTAAGCATTTAAGAATCCTTATAAAGTAGGTTATGGAAAATCTAAGTCAGTACTCTACTGTAATGGCAACAGTCCTGACTAGGCATACTTTAGTCAGAAGATTTTTAGCAATGGAAGAAGAATCTCAGATACCAGAGGAAGATCATCGCCAAGAATTGCTCTTCTTGCCAATCCCTTCAATCTCCCTGTAGTGAAGGAACCAACATCTCCTTAAGCTCAGAGCAACCTCTGTGCTCTTCTCTGGGCACTAGTGGTGTCCTGGTTATATTTGTTTTCTAGAGAATCCCTGACAGGAGTCAGCTGCTTTCTGCTCCTCTTGGTGACCTTGGTGGGCATCCTGAAGCTTGGACAGCTCTGTGATTGTCACCCATCTTTAGTCCATCTTCACAGAAAGAACACTGTGTGGCTTCACTCTGAACAGAGACACTTATGTGACTGAGTTCCCCACACAGCATTGACACTGCAGAAGGATGCAGAGCCCAGGGGCGCCCCAGCATGATGGCAGCACCTGTGCATGTGCAGCAGCTGCTCTGGAGCTGAGGAGCAGCTGCTCATCCCTAGTCCCTCAGGGTCCTTCCCTGCACGTGTGACACCCTCACCTGGGTTTCCAGTGCCTCCTGAGGCTCACACCAGGAAGTCAGCTTGTCTCAGGCCTAGGGGCTTTCAGACTGAGTGCAGGAAAGATAAAAAACTCTCTTGATCATTAGACTGAGGCAGCTGCATGCCTCTCTGCACTGAGTCACGAGTGCAGAGCTGGACACAAACCACCTGAGAACTGAGCAGTAAGACATGCAGCCACTTTCAGGGATTTTGTCCTGTTCTGAAAAACTTTAAAATGCATACTTCCGTTGTTACAAGTGGGAAGTACGCTGCTCTGTGCAGTCACCAAGTGCAATAGCACACCAGCACTTCTTGCTCCTGTTCCTCGGGAGCTTACAGACTGGTTTGTTTTCTCTTCCCACTTCCTCCTCACAAGCCCTTTAAAACTATTTATCACAAACTTGGGTAGTAAAAGGAGTGACCAAATACACCTGCCTTATCTATTCCAAGAAAAGGAGATCATTAAATCTATATTACATAATAATTATTATCTTGTTACTCTGTATGATTGGAGAATCTCCTTTAAATCAATTTATAGGTCAATGAAAACATTTTAGTCAGAGCGTGCACCCATATTCTGGATATAATATTCAGTTGTTCTTTTGTACACCACTCCTCAGACTCTTGATACAGTCCAGACACTTTATTCTTAGGGTAAACTGGTCCCCTCCTCCTCAGAGTTTCCTCCATTGTCTTAGGATCCCAATATCATCAAAGAACCATCTCCCCTCACCTCCTCTACCCAGACTCTCAGCCAGGTCTGGTTTGGGAGGAGCTTCAGGCTCTGAAGACTGGGAGGGAACTCAGCAGGGTGTGGCCAGGCAGGGTTCCTGGGTGGAGCTGACTGGTTGCAGGAGGAGGGGACACTTCCACAGCCACCCTGACACCACAGCCCAGGGGTTGGTTACTTGCTTCTGTCTCCAGCAGCCACACAAGCACCATGAAGAGGCTGCTGTGCTCTCTGCTGGGGCTTCTGTGCACCCAGGTTTGCTGTGAGTCTGGCTGTCAGCATTCAGGGCACCTGAGAGGATCTGGCTCAGCACATGGAGGGGTGGGGGTGCAGCTTAGGAGTCCTGCAGAGCTCCCAGCTTCTCAGAGGACATGGGTGTGATCAGGGTTCTGTGGTCACTGCAGTGACAATCATCTGTGTCTCTTTCTCTGTTTCTAATCAGGGGTGAAGGGGCAGCAAGTGCAGCAGAGTCCTGTGTCCTTGGTTCTGCAGGAGGGAGAGAACGCAGAGCTGCAGTGCAAATTTTCCACCTCAGCAACCGGGCTGCAGTGGTTTTTCCAACGTCCTGGGAGAAGCCTTGTCAGCCTGTTGAACAATCCTTCTGGGACAAAGAAGAGTGGAAGACTGACATCCACGACAGTCACAAGGGAACGACGAAGTTCTTTGCACATCTCCTCCTCCCAGACCACAGACTCAGGCACTTATTTCTGTGCTATGGATGCACAGTGCTCCCCCACACACCTGCAGCCTGTGCACAAACCTTCAGCCGAGTGGTTATGTCTCTTCTTAGTCAGAAGACATCAGGAAGCCACCACAGAATATGTATCTAGCTTAATGCCTCTTTCCTGTATCTCTAGAGTTTCACCCTCATCTAAGCTTGAACTTGTAGGTTCAAAACTTTGACCTTTAGCTTCATTTCTCCATATAAACTCCCTCCTGAAGTAGAAATTTTCAACTTAGAACTAACAGAAGCTGATGGGATTACTGAATCAATGTAAACATTTTAGCCACAGTGTACTGAACTTGCAAAGAGTAAGGAGCAAAAGGAGAAACAGGCAAAGGCTGACATCCATGTAAAACTGCTGTGGACAGTGATGTAGCTTAGATGTGCCTCAAACACATTCAGTCCTGAGCAGAGTGGGTCATCGCAAGGGTGGACACATGCGTATGGCCTATTGATGCGCTGGGAAAGCATCCCCCAAACGTGTCTATGCTGTTAAACAGATGTGAGTGAGATTCGCACTGTATTTTTTCCTCACCTAAGTTCTGTGCATATCCTTGGAGTTTCTCTGGACCAGGAATTTGCCCTATTCTGAAGAATGGCCCTGCATGTTTAAGAACATGTTCTTGGCTGAATGGATATTTATGAGTGTTGGGGTCCAGGAATTGCTTCACAAACCCCATGAACACCAATCTCACTCAGACAGGAATAGTTCATTGAGCATATGCCAGGGTCACAGCCCTGATTAAGGAATTGAACCATAATACCAGGTGCAGGTCCTTCAGGCCTTTTAAAGCCTGAGATCTACAAACACCTGTGCCAAGTTTTTCCACCAATCAGGATTTAGGGAGATTTCCTTAGGGACAGCTCATCGTTGTACACTACTCCCAATGGTTGGGGTATTCAACTGTGGCATGGTACTTGCCTTTTCTAACATCCATGTCTTCACTTGTCTATCAGGATGGGACTTGTCTAACACTCATGTTTCTTTTTGCCAAGTAGTATGTCAGTCCCAAGGAGGGCTTGGAAACTTAAACTTTACTCAATCCCTACTCAAAATGGAAATCTTATTTTAAATAGTTTCTTCTATCTCTTATGTTAGGGGTCCATGCCCGTGGTAGGCTATAAAAGCTAATACTGTAAAAGCTTACACACAGGTGCAGGAAGAGCTGCTGGGTGGTTAGTTTGGGTCCAAGTTTACAGTGAGTAACTATACAAACAGTTCTACTGATTCTATCATGATGGTTCCCAAGAGCTTAGAATATAACAGAATAAGTAATCATCTTGGGCATTAGAAAGTTTCCTAGTAACAGCAGAGAAAATTTCCCTATAATGACAGCCTAGCCAGGTAACTGTTACCTAGGCCTTAACATTTTACTTAGGCCTTAACATTCCATTAGGCCTGTACTGGCTAGTTTGTGTGTCAACTTGACACAAGCTGGAGATATCACAGAAAAGGAGCCTCAGTTGTGGAAATGCCTTCATGAGACCCAGCTGTAAGGCATTTTCTCAACTAGTGGTCAAGGTGGGAGGACCCAGCCCATGATGGGTAGTTCCATCCCTGGGCTGGTGGTCTTGGGTTCTATAAGAGAGCAAGCTGAGCGAGCCAGGGGAAGCAAGCAGTAAGAAACATCCCTCCATGGCCTCTGCATCAGCTCCTGCTTCCTGACCTGCGTGAGTTCCAGTCCTGACTTCCTCTGGTGATGAACAGCAGTGTGGAAGTGTGAGCTGAATAAACCCTTTCCTCCCCGACTTGCTCTTGGTCATGATGTTTGTGCGGGAATAGGAGCCCTGACTCAGGAAGGCCGTAATACTTTACCTAGACCTTCACAGTGAGATAGTGTTGCTACCGTCTATTTTCTTTTTGTTATTTCTTCACTGTTCCTATTTATTACTAACAGTGAAGTACTGGAGTCTCTGACTGTTCTTGTTAAATGATCTGTTTCTACTGAAGCTCAGTCAGTTTTTGCTTTATGTATTTGCAAGATTGTTATTAAGTACAATGTAAATGTTTTATCTTCCTAATGAATACCATTTATTTTACTTAAGATCCAACTGAGGAAATCACTCTGGCACTAATTTATGTTCCTGGCTTTGAAACTGATTATTTGGCTGCCTTCCTGTGCCCCTTTCCATACACTGCCTTTAGGTAGGGATATCTATCCCATGCTGTTAGCCTCACTACCCCCGACCAATCACCCTTAAGCTTCATCCCTGTTTGAGTAGCCTAGACTTCTCTTAACTGAGCTCTACCCAGCCCTGACAACCCCTTCCTCCTAACTGTACATCCTTAGCTTCTCCTTTAGGGAGTCACCAGATTTAAAACACTATCCTACCCACATCTGCAAGGCAATGATTACCCCTCCCTAATCGGAAACACTAGACCAGCAACTCCACACAATCCCACTACTTGCTAAGTTACACATGGTGTCTAACACACCTGCCTTCCTTCATATCTTTTGGCATACCCCCATCAGGTAAGGGCAGCCAATTCTTTCAAATAAACACATCCAGGCCCACTGAATATATTTGCCCTCATCCTCAACCGGGGAGACTAGATTCACCCCAAACTCAGCTCTGTCTATCTACACTAATTCTACCCACCCTCATTGTTCACACCCTTTCTCTAAGTAGACACTAGAGTCACCCTACCAAGTGTACTCATCACTGAAATGAAAGAAATGTCCTCTCTGGTGAGGAACACTAGACCCACCCTTTCACTCACCTGAGGACTGTGTGCCCCACATCTTCCAGTCCTCTTTCTTCTCCCCCTTTTTATGCAGGGAATCCCAACTCACTAATATTCATTACCTGAGGTATCAGCAATTCTACCTATGCCAGTTTTTTGTGGTAAAGGCCAGAGTACCTATTCTGAACTCCAGAAGTTTCACTGTGAAATCCTTTAACCCTACAGAAGTTCTGCTCCCATGTTGAGAAGTCTCGCTTAGCTTGAGCTGAGTTGGGACTACTTCTGAAACCCTCTTCGAACATTAACACTGATTTTCCCACAGACTGAAAACTAAACCCCATACAGCTATTTGGAATAATAGTAGACACAGCTTCAAACACCAATTTCATAGAATAAAGATAATATTTCTATACCAAAACTAAGTAGCAATGACCTAACTCCAGATTTCTGGGTACCATTGCAAATACAATTAGACTCTACCAAAAATTACTGCTACCATAAGTAACGTACCCCAAGAAAAGTGACTTAGATGATGCACAGACATGTTTTCAAAATAGCAATAACCGATATGATCAAAGAACTCAAAAGAACATGGATAAATGCTAGAATGAAGCTCAAAAACATAAACAATTTGATGGAATATTGAATCAACACATGATATAAAATATAAAAATTTAATAAGTAAATGCTTTGAAAAAAACACAAATGAAACTGTAAAAATTCGGAAATATATATATATATATACACACACACACACACACACACACACACACACACACACACACACAGGTAAACTTCATAAATAAGTGGACCAATTAGAAGAATGTCAAGTCTTGAAGACAGAGGAATTGAATTACTCAGAAAAAGAAATGTCAAGGAGGAGGAGGAGGAGGAGGAGGAGGAGAGGAAGAGGAAGAGGAGTAGGAAGAAGAAAAGGAGCATAGTCTCCTGTCCATTCAGAGGGTGAAACAAAATGAGACAAATGGGTTCCACATGGCTCTGAATCTGGCAGGAATCCCAGGAGTGTTATAGCCCTCACAAGAGAAGTGAGGAGGTCTAGGCACCTTGTAGAGAACAGGTAACTGGGATCATGGGTCTCACATCAGCTACCATGGCAGCATCAACATCAACAGTAGATGTGGCAGCAGCAGCAGCAGCAGTAGCAGCAGCAGCAGCAGCAGCAGCAGCAGCAGCAGCAGCAGCAGCAGCTTCTTGAACCTGGCCTGCAGCAAGGCAGGTTCAAGGCCCAGCAATGAATGCTTTAGGAGAGAGAATTCTTCCCCAATATGTGACTGATTGCTCATGGTCCTCTCAGGGAGGTGTTGTGGTTATATGTTCCAGAGCAGGTACTGAAATTGGTAGGAAGTGACTTGACTCCTGCTGATCTCAAGTCTCAGAGATTCCTGTGGTCTAAGCTCACTCAATCTTACCAGTTGAGTGAGCCCTCTTGACCTTCAGAGGAGGAAGAAGGGAAGGATGAGGATATGAGAAGAAATAGACCAACACAGAAATTCTGGACCAATGAAAACGCATAAATAATGGATATAGAAGGAAAAGTGATTCAGATCAAATGCACAAAATATATTTTCAACAATATAGTAGATAAAACCTTTTTCAGTCTGAGGAGACAGATGCCTTTAAAGATCCAAGAGGCATATAGAGAACCAAATAGAACTATAATGATAACACTTGTATTTTATGACCACCAACACATTAAATTTATAGAACAAAGAAAATACATTGAAAGGAACAAGAGAGAAAGATCAAGCCACACACAAAGGTAAACTTATCAGAATAACAGTACATTATCCAGTGGAGATCATGAAACTCAGAAAGCATTGGTCAGATGCTCTACAAGTTATGAAAGCCCACAGATGCCAGCCAAGACTATACCCAGCAGAACTATCAGTCATAGTGGAAGGAAAAGGGAAAACATTCTACAATAGTCTTGAATAATATATAACCATTAAGCCAGCTCAAAAGAAGATGCTGGAGGTAATACCTAAGCTTGAAGAGAAGATTAGTTTCATCACATTGAATCAAAATATGTCTAACAGAAAGCCACAAAGGCAAAACTCACAGGAATTAATACAAATTTTCAATAATTTTAACATTTATGATATCAACTCCCTAATGATACAAGAGATACAAACTAAAAGATTAGATCAGAAAGTAGGGTACAACATTTTTGCTGTTTCTAAGGAATAAACCCCAGTACAGGTGGACACCATCTTAGGAAAGAAACATACCTCAGGACAGGTGGACACCATCTTAGACAAAAAGAGGGAAAAATAGTCTTAAGCAAATGGGACGATGAACAAGGATGTGTAGCTACTCTAATATCTGACAAAACAATCAGAAGACACACCCCATGGGTAGATCCCAATTTGGGTCAGTCACTGGATGACCTTTCCTTCAGGCTCTGCTCCAGTTTTGTCCCTGTTTTTCTTTTAGTCAGGAACAATGCTGGGTCAAAAACATTTCTTAAAGTGTGTTTCCTAAGACATAAAGCAGGATGCGTAGAGCCAGGGGTCTTAGAAGAGTTGGTAAAGTGGGGAGAATATGACCAAACACATTCTATGAAACTGTCAAGTAATTAAAATAATAGAAGCTGATTCTTTATCTCTATCAACTTTAGAGCCACCTTATGTCTGATCTAACAGTAGTGTAGTGACCACGGCTCCTTCACAGTTGTCATATAGCACGTAAGCTTTCTAACTTATTTGAACTTGTACAGAGAGGATTGTGAATGCCCCTAAAATGCTCAAGGTTAATGCTTATACTCCAGGTTGTAAATATTAAGATTCTAAGATTTGACTTCACGGTTTATCGGGGTCTTGACCTGAAAGAGACTTAGTAGAGATCTTTTGTTCTTTCTCTCATTGGTTGAGACTTTCTTCTCCCATTGTATTTATTATTCCTTTGATATCTATTACAATTGTAGCCTGATGGCCATGAACTCCCTCAGCTCATGCTTATTTGAAATGTCTTTATTTCTCCACCAGTGCTAAAAGTTAATTTTCAGAGTATAGAAATCTTGTTTAGCATTTATCTGCTTTCAGGGCTTCAATTATATCATTCTGCTTTGAAGGAGACTCTAATATTACTCGGGAATTTCTGTCTTTGTATAGAGTGATATTCCCCCTTATGTCTTTTTACATTTTCTGTTTGCTTTGTATTTTTGAAATCTTGACTAAAATATTATCTAGACTGGTTCTTCCCTGGTCATGGGTACTCAAGGTTTCAAGGACCTTTGGTTTCAAATATTTGCTTCTTTCTCTACATTTGGGAATATTTCTGATATAATATTTTGAATAGTCTCTCTATGCTATTAGTGTTTTTATCAGGTCCTTTCCCCCTCCCCATGATTTTGGGAGCTTAATCTCTAGAGAATTTCCCAGAAGTCTTAGTCATGCTCATTCTTTTTTTCTTTTAACTTCATAAGTAATGTTTGAATGTAGTATCCATCACCTTTCCCCCATCTGTAATATTAATCTCAGCAATAACCATTCACTAATACTTCCTTTATTCATTCATTCTGTTTGGTTAAGTATTTTAATAATGCCTTCCACTGTGTGTTTCCATTCATTATTTTTCATTTCCAACAATTTTTTCTTTTAAGGATCTTAAATTTCTTGCCCTATTCTTGTTCAGTTTTGCTGACGTTTTTCTTTTTACTGCTTCCTCCCCAGGTTCTGAATTAAGAAGGAGTATAATCAGAAATGCAGTGCCTGAGGACCCACTGTGTGCTCTGTAAAAACCTCACTCACAGCAGGTATGGTACAGACATCACATTGCAAAAGGATCGTTCTTCCCAAACATGTCCAGTCATCTTAAGCAAATTCTCCAGATCCCTCTGCGGCTTGCCGCAGTGTAGGAGAGAAATTGTGACAGCTGCTCTCAACAGGACAAAATCTCTTTCCATGGATAGGAATATTGGTGCCAAAGGAAAAGTTAGTGAGATAACGGTTTCTGCGTAGAAACTCTAGGAAGCTCTGGAAACTGTTGAGTGAAGAGCTCTGTATTTGGCCACAGAGGGGCAGTGCTGTATCAGAGGAGATGAAGTGTGTTTCTCCTAAGTACTTATCAATGAATCAGTGAGATTATGTACTCAGACTGCATTTGCATATTTATTTGCATATATATGCAATTTTAAAGGGTCCATGAATTTGTGGAAGGGAACAGAGGTAGGGTTATGAAAGAGATTGGGGGGAAGAGAGGAAAGAGGTAAATTATATAAATACATTTTAAATTTTAAAAACTACATACAAATAAATCATCTCCTAACTTGCTTAAGTAGAATTAGAGAGAAGCAAATACACACACCTATCTGGCCATCTAACTATATTGTGCTTGTTTATCCCAAACTCATAGTGTTGACAAAAGGACTTTAGAAGTGAACACTATTAGATTCATGCTATCCTTCGAGGCCAGTGCCACATCAACTTCTCTATTGTACATTTATAATGCTGACACCCATACCATGCCCATTCTTCTGCCATACTAACATGAACCCATACACAGAACTATGTTATTTGTCCTTTCCACATGAAATCGACTCGTGGTTTGAAGCCATTTCAAACTCTTCTTCAATCCGAATCTTTTCTGACTGGATCAGGAAGCAGGGTCCACACCCTTTCCTTCATGGCCTTTGTCTAGACACACAGGTGCCTCAGGGAGCCTTCAGTTTTCTGTTCTCTGTAGAAGATTGGAACTGGGTATGTCATGAAAGACACCCAAGCACTGCCCATGCAGTGGGCAGCTGGGCACTCAGCAAATGCATAGCAGGTCTGCCTCATCTTCAACCTAACTTGCTTCTGTCTTCAGATCACCTTAACTTTTTTCTTTTCTAGTTTTCACACATAAAAACAAATTATGATCTATTTCTTTATGTGTTAATGTTACTTAACATCGTATCTTCCAGCTCTATTTTCCTACAAATGACAGGATTTTGTTCCTTCACATGGCTGAGGACACTCTCTCTTCTCATGTGCAGTATCTTGTTCGTCTGGTGACAGGTGGTACCAGGCTGGTTCTGCATCTTGGCTATCATGGCCTTGCTGTGGTAAAATGCATAGGTAGTATCTCCTAGCATTGAGAAATACATAGAAGTAGAATATCTCAATCATTGGTAATTTCCTTTCTTTTTTAATCTTTATTACTGTTTAAATTTTTTATTAAACTTTTAATAAAACTTATTTTGATCATAATTCAGCGCCTCTGCTTCTCTCCACAACCCTACCTACCTAAATTTATGATCTTTCTTCTTATCTCTATTTCCACTAAAAATATAAACATCAAAATAAACAAACAAAAACTAATAATAGAAAATATAAAAACAAAACAAAATGAGTCAAAAAGCCCACACCATAACAAAAACACAAATCAAAACAAAACCTCAACCATAGAGTCAATTTTGTAGGGCACTGGACTGACTATGGAACCTGGTTGATAGACCTGATAATACTCCACTGGGGCAAACTGAAATTAATTGAAAATATTGCATCTGTCTATCCCAGGATCATAGGACTGACAAATAAGACTTTAGAATTAAATGTTACCAGATTCAAGACCAGGGCCACATCAATTCCTCTAATGTACATTTGCAATGCAGTCACCCATACCTTGTCTGTTATTCTGCCACACTGATATGACCTGAGCCTAGAATTGGTATATATTCTTCCCACTGGGAAATCTACTCATGATTTGAAGAGAGTTAAAACATCTCCTCAGTCAGGATCTTCTCTGACTGAATTGGGAGCATTGTCTACACTCATTCTTTCATTGTCTTGTCTAGACACACAGCTATTCATTGCAAAGAGCATCTTGGTTAATGGCGACATCCCGAATTCACTTCCCTTTCCTGGTGCTTGGATTTTCCTATTCTGACCCTTTGCATGTTTCCTGCAAGCTACTACAATCTCTGTAAATTCACATGCGCATTAGTCCTGTTGTTTACAGAAAATACTGTTCCTTGGAGCTGTTCACAACCTCTGAGTCTTACAGTCTTTCTACGTCTTGAAAATAGATTCATTAACTTTGATGGGAGTACATTGGTGAGAGTGTCCCATTTAGAGCTGAGTGTTCCAAAGTCTCTCACTCTATGTACATTGTCCAGTGGGGCTTTGTGTTAATTCCCATCTGCTCTAAGAAGACTTCTTTGATGATGTTTGAGCCAAGCACTGATCTGTGGATGTATCAATGTCTATACTGCTTTGCTTGGTGGCCATAACAGCACACATTGTTACCACCCTGTGCAATGTCTTTATAAGGAAGGGATTTGTGATCCTCATGACTCAATTTTCATCAAAACAAATTTGAGCAGAACAGGAAGTGCTTCCTTTGTCAGAAATAGCCTTAGACTAGTGTGCTGTGAAGGGTGGAGCCTGCTGAAAGAACTGAGGTGCCTGTGAAGGTGGAGACAGTGCTCTGTGGGGAGAAAAAAGGCCACCTGAGTTTCCCACAAACTTTGGTCTAGGAGAAATGGACAAGATCCTGACAGCATCATTTTTACTCCTAGGCCTTCACCTGGCTGGTGAGTCATGGAGGAGAAACCCAAGGATATGGGATTAATGTGGAGGCACAAGAGAATTGAGCCACCAGGAAGTCATGATATCATAAGCAGGAAGTAATTCCTGGGAAGCTAACAACAGTTGTTATTTCTCTACACAGAGGTGAGTGGCCAGCAGGAGAGACGTGACCAGCAGCAGGTCAAACAAAGTCCCCAATCTCTGACAGTCTGGGAAGGAGGAACCACAGTTCTGAACTGCAGTTATGAGAACAGTGCTTTTGACTACTTCCCATGGTATCAGCAGTTCCCTGGGGAAGGCCCTGTACTCCTGATGACCATATATTCAGGATCCAGTAAAAAGAAAGATGGACGATTCACAGTCTTCCTCAGGAAAAGTGAGAAACAGCTCTCCTTGCACATCGAAGACTCTCAGCCTGGAGACTCAGCCACCTACTTCTGTGTAGCAAGGGCACAGTGCTCTCCACACACCTGCAGCCCAGACCCAAACCTGCAGCTGAGGCTCCAGCAAAGCCCTGCTGCGGGCTGAGCCTGGCAGAGATGCACAGGAGTTGTCATGTGCAGGAGCAGGTGAAGAGGTCACTCAGTGAGTGTGAGGATTAGACCATTGGTCCAGAGACAGACCAAGCTGGAGTCATGGCTTGCTTTCTCCAGTCTCCCTCAAGAGCAGCTGGCGTCTTCCATCTATTCCCTTAGCTAGTTTAGATGAGTGTTTGTATAAATAGTTCTCTGTGTGATTGGTTTGTGGCAACTATAAATTACAGAGGCCCTGTCTCCCTGCACTCTTGTCAACAGTGTTCTGAATGTGTGGTGTTATAGTGCAGTGTCAAGAGACATTGACTTTGGTCTTGGGATAGAAATAATGTAGAATTTTCTTTTACCATCAATTTCCTCGGATGACCAGAGTAGTGGTGATTCACATGACCACTTCCTCTTGTTTTGCCTCTCATATCCTCATCTATCTCCAACAAATTCAAGTACGCAAAGCAGGAGGTTTTCACAAGGATGCAGTAGTGTCCACAATAGACAGATGACATCAGTGGGGAAGGAAGAGTTCAATTTCCTCATGTAGGGAAAATGTGCAACCTTCACTAAAGAAATAATTTCACATGTATATTTCATAGATGAAGAAAATATCAAATGGATGTAAAATTTCTATCATATAAAATCAGCTTCCATGTTTATGGCCATCTGCAATGCACAGAATTGAAAAAGGACCTCTCATTGCATAATACTTTGCTAGCTTTACTCATTTGGTGCTGTAGAAATAAATGCCAACCAGGTTTTTAATGGAAAAACTTTCATTGTCTTATAAGTTTAAATATTTTCTTGTCATAGAGTTGATGTTGTGGTAGCCCTAAACTACCTAGGAAGCTAAGTGAGGAGGAATGTGAGCCTAGGATTGGGAATCTAGCCTTGGCAACATAGTAGAACTCTTTCTCAGGAAAACAAAATGAACAAACGCACTGTGGAAGATGTTTAATGTAAGAATGTGAAGGCTATAAATTCTCTTACTCTCATCCACAGTGAATAGATTTTCAGTATCAAAAAGGGAAAATTACAAAGGAAAATAAAGCCAGTTGGCTTTTAGCCAAGAGATATATCTCAAAATACCAATAAGTGACCTTCCAGGGTCCTTCAAAATCTTCTCTCCTTATTTTAAACTAGAGTTAGAAATTGCAAACAGCATTTGTATCTGATTGGGGTAGGATTCACAGAACATAAAGACTGAGCTTGCAAGTCAGCAGGAGAGGCAAGGCATACTTATAGGTGTACCACACAGAATTTGGAAACTCTGGGTACCCTGAGGCAGAACCTTGAGCTTCCTCTGGATTGAAAGACTGAAAATTATTTAAAGAGAGCTGAGAGAGAGTTACGGCAGATTGATGTAGAATAGCATAACAATAACCATTTCCGTGTCTTCCTGTGCTGGGCAAGCAAATGTCTGCTTTTGGAGTTTGAGGTTTGACATAAATTCCTTTGCCAGATGCATTTTCAGCCTGCAGTCAATTGTGTGTGGGGGTCTCCATGCCTTCAGTGTCTGAATAAAGAAATATTATTTCAGGAAATTCTGATATAGTCATGGTTTTGTAAGAGAAAGGTGATTTACAGACGGATTTTGTTTTTCTGAAAACTCTACCAATAACTGCAGAACATCAACTGTGGCCATGCTCCTGTGACAGTGAATGGCATCACTGAACATTGAGATACAGAAGCTCCTCACTCTCATGCTTCTCCTCCTGACTCCTGCCAAGATCCCCAGAGCTGTGTCATCGGATAAGCCTTTGTTGGGGCCGTTGGCTCTCCAGGACCCAATGCAACATTTCAGTCTCACAAATCTGTTTTGATTTTGTTTTTCTGTGATGCTTTGTGGATGTGAATTCCCAGTGGTTTTGGCTAAGGAGGAAGGAAGGGTAAGGATTTCTGGTTTGTCTCTGCAGAAAAGCCAGGATTGGTGATCATGTTTCACCTTTACTCAGACTGGAGTCGGAACAGTTGAAAGTTGAGTGAGTATAGGCAATAGAGTGGGGACTCATGCTTATCTTCCCAACTCCCCTTTCCAGTCTACCAACTTCATGCTCGTTCTCCCTCTCTCAGCTTCAAAAAACAAAATAAAACAAAAGTACCACCCACCCCAAACAACAAAATCAAAACCCACAAAATAATAATCAAAACAACAAACAGGCCAATAAATTTAAACATGCCAAAACAAAGCAAAACCGACATGGCAGGCGTAATGGGAGGGGAAAACCTGAATAAATATGCTATATGAACAAAAGTGTTGATTGTAAAAAGGAAGAAGCTATTGCAATTGATTCCTGGTGCTAAATAAAACCACTTTTCTTCCATGTCCACCACGACATCAGTGAGGCAGCTCTGTCTCCTAACTCCATTTTATGTCCGTTTTCACATTTCTCAGTCACATCTGCCTTGACCACACACACATTGGGAATCTCTGTAACCCTGACCTTGGTCCAGACATATTAACCAAAATGATATGCATACTGACTAAATATGAGATAAAATAATTGAATACAGAGTCAAAATAAATGTTGGGTTGTGCCTGAAATTCCTACTATGTTCTGTCAAAATAGAAGTTACAAAGTTACTAAGACACTAGCTGAACTTTGATATAACTTTTTCTTTATATTGTTTTTATAAAGAGGCTGTATGCCTGACCTTTGACACCTTTGACACCAAGAGACTCTAAGGCATTACCATTTTATTGGTCACTGGCCAAAAATGAAAGGGCTCTTATAATCTTGATTACCCTAATTAGCATGGTAGTCTGCATTCCACCTACACTACAGGGCAGGACCCCTAACACATAATGGATTCCACATACTCTTTTTATTTTTGGTTTGGTTTTCTCTTTTCACTGTTTTTTTAATCTGTTACATTTTTTTAAAAAAATAATGGTTTTGAGACAGAGACAGACAGAGAGAGAGAGAGAGAGAGAGAGAGAGAGAGAGAGAGAGAGAGAGAGATCATGGAGTTGGGTTAGGTAGAAGGAAGGGGGAAGGATTTGGGAGGTGTTGGGGTAAGGGGAAAATATGATTAAAAATATTGCATGAGGGGTTGGGGATTTAGCTCAGTGGTAGAGTGCTTACCTAGCAAGGGCATGGCCCTGGGTTCGGTCTCCAGCTCCGAAAAAAAAGAAAAAAGATAAAGAAAAGAAAAAGAAAAAATATTGCATGAAAAACTTGTTTTATGAGGGAATAAATAAAAATTAAAAAAAATTTTTCTGAGATGGCCCCTCAGGCCTTATCACAGATCACAGATTGATTTATTAACTTTGATATTTTAAGTTATTATTTTTATTTTAATTAAAACATATTTACCTCATTTTCCCCTTCTCTTCCCTCCCTGAAACACCTTCTGTGTCCTCCACCTCCAGCTTTACTAAAGCTTTCCAATAGTAACTTCAAATCCATGGCCACTGTTTCTATGGTTACTTTTTTACACACACACACACACACACACACACACACACACACACACACACACACACACCTCTAGTGTGTGTACATGACTATATAAATACAACCTGTTGAGTCTGGTGTTCCTTGTGTGACTTCTGTGCTGACCACTTGATGCTGTAGCATTCATCAAATGTTCCTCCCTGGGGATGTCCATTTGTCCCTGTACTCAGTTGTCTGCAGTTCTTTGTGTAGGGATGGAGCCCCATGACATTTATTATGTCTATGGGCACCATCATTGTTCAGGACTAGTTATGCAGTCTGTTGTGGTATCAACCAAGAACATCGCTTCCCTGTCATTTCTAACAGACAGTCTTACAGCAGACTTCCTGGCCTTCTGACTCTTAGACTTTCTTGCTACCTTCTTTTCTCCAGTGTTTTCTGAGCATTCAACATAGATGTAGATGTAGAGAGAGATTCAGCATCTTGCTGTAGATGTATTCAAGGGGCTGACTATCCCATGGCTTGTTCTCTATATTTTGACCCGGGGTGGTTTCCTATAACAGTCTCCATCTGTTGCAAAGGAAAGCTTCCTTGAGAAGTAGGAGATCTACACTTACTCATGGGCATAAGGAAGAGTGTTTAGATTACAGTTTAAAAGGTTTCTGGTTTAGTAAGGGGCAATAGTAGATTCTCCTCTAAGACCCATTATGTCATGAGGTCTGAGTAGTTAGCTACATTTTAATGCCAAGCTTTATTTCCCTCTTGCTGAGTGGGCCATAAGTCCCATTAGAGAGGCATTGTTTATAACCAATTTATTAGTGCCACCATTGCACCTTTGTAAGTACATTGCAGGGTTCTTCACTAATGTGATTCATAAGGATCACATCAAGGTAGAACTATTGGTGTCTTTCCCCCTTTGTCAACTTGAATGGCACCTTTTGATGTTATGAAAGTTAGCGGTAGCAGTGAGGTTTTCAGGTCAGATCCAGTTCAAGTCTTTACAGTCCTATGAACAACGTGCACTGTTTCTTCAATAGGGACTTGACTTCAATCTCTGGGATCCAAGGGCAACAGGAATAGCCAGCACTCTTCCTAGAGCCTCTTGGATTCCCATGATCCACATATGGAAAGAAGGTTCTCATGCCTGGCATTTGGTTTCTTATTAGATGATCTGTCTCTTGCGGGGGTATTGCCACCTTGAGTGTGATAACTTCCTTAAAAAATACAGAATGTAGTTCAGGTAAACATGAAACAATCAGTATCTTTAAGGCTATTTCAAATATCTTCAGTGGCATTTATACTCTCTCTCTCTCTCTCTCTCTCTCTCTCTCTCTCTCACCATCTGTATTGAACTTCCTCCCCACTCTGAACTAAGCACACCATTATCCCAATTTTCCTGATTTACTAACTTCTTTTTATTATTTTTGAATATTAAGCTCCTTTCTTTTTAAAAGATTTATATTGGGGTTGGGGATTTAGCTCAGTAGTAGAGCGCTTGCCTAGGAAGCACAAGTCCCTGGGTTCGGTCCCCAGCTCTGAAAAAAAGAACCAAAAAAAAAAAAAAGATTATATTGATTGGTTGGTTGGTTGGTTGGTTGGTTTTGTGTTTGTGTGTGTGTGTGTGTGTGTGTGTGTGTATGCTAGCACACACATCTGTGTGAGTACACAAAGACTTGTGTATATACATGATTGATCACTCCTGTGTGCATGTGAAGGACAAAAAATGGTGTCCAATCCCTCAAGGCTGGAGTTTGAGTTTTTGCAGGACACTTATCTTGTCAAATGTCCTGGGAGCTGAGCTTCTACCTTTATTATTAGCAGCAAGTGCTGTTCACTGATGAGCTGTCTCTCTACCAATCTTAAACTTTATCCTCACTAGGAAGTATGTCTATCAATAAATCACAAGGAAAGACACAGGAGCATTTAGAATAAGACCAGTTGTTCAGCCCAGGACCCAAACCCAGTGTACTCCAAAGCCACATCTCAGAGGCTGTGGTCATGCAGCAGAACATCCACCTGCTCTGTGGAGAACTAGAGCAGGGACAGAGCCCTGCCATCCTGAGCTCCTCAGGCTGCTGTGGCTCCCATGGTCTCCTGCTAAGTACAGAGACTGCAGTCCAGGGCATGTGATCTCAGCTCTCAGCAGTGAAATGGACAGAGGAGGATACCTCAGAGTCCAAACCATAGTCCCCAATGTACTTGCTTTTTGATCACTTAATCTTATAGAGAGGCCTGTAACTGTTTCAGAGACCTTGTTTGCATTTTCTCTTTTGATTGCTTCTTGGATTAACGACTACACCTGGAAGATGAAGAGCTACATTCAGAGTAGGATACAGCAGGACACAGAAATTCCACCACCAAGTCACCTGGAATTAGCATGTTTCTAAGTACAGACGGTTTATGTGTAGCATGGACATGTAATAGGTTTGAGTCACAGAGAGACCTGGCAAGCTTATTATGAGACCGTTTTGTAATTAAAAATACACAGAATTTAACAAGCAAGACGGAATCCTTCATGTCAGTGGGACAGAAACTTCAAGGACATGTAATAAGTATAGTTCTCTGTTTGGAGAGAAATGACATACCTTCTGAATAAAACTTGATGTTAGACTTTAAAAACCTAATCATTTTTTGTAACAGAGGGTTTTTTTTTTATTGGTATAATGTCTGTCAATCTTCCCCGCCCCATCTCTGTATGTATGTTTCTCTGTCTCTGTTCATCTGTCTCTCTGTGTGCATATGTGTTTGTTTGTGTGTGTGTGTGTGTGTGTGTGTGTGTGTGTGTGTAAAACAGTGGTCAAATTGGGTATCTTCCTCTATTGCTTTCTACATTTATTGATTGAATAATTGTTAGATTGATTGATTGATTGATTGATTGGTGTCTTTGGTTGAGGCTTTCACTGAGACTGAAGCCCACCGACTGACTGACCAGTGAGATTCCAGGATTCTCTCGTCTCTGCTTCTTAGTGCTGAGATTTCAGGTGCACCCACAGCAACTGAATTCATGTGTGACTGCTGGAGATGACTCATGATTCATAACTGACCCCTGACACACTGAGCATCTACTTAGCCTCTAAAGATTATTATGTCATTCCTCTTACTATTTTACAGACTATAAACAAAGAGGGATCTTTAATAATTCTGATCTACTATCCTTTACCATGTGATTTAAAACTAACTTTGTTCATTGCAGAATTTGGATAGATCAACACACTCACTAAGAAAGGAAGATTATTTCAGATCCCAAAGGTTTATGGGGTAATTTATGAGATCCTTGAGAACGTTTTTACTTTATTAAGCTTAATATGACAACAGAATAGCACCCACGTGTGTAAAGCAGCTACACCCTCAGCAGGCAGGAGTTTTCTGAAGCTCGCTTTTCTAAGTGATGCCTCTTTTGACTACTAAGAAAAACAAGGAAGCAAGTAAAGGTCTGTGGTAAGCTACACATTTGATCACTGTGTACGGAACTTGTGGCCTATGTTCACACAAAACCCCATTTCCTGCTTGAGGAAAGACACACAGGCAGTTCATGTGCACACTGCCTGTTGCTCAGATTGAGAGCTGAGCTGAGGCAGAACGGACACACTCATGCAGAAGGACAAGTGCCACATGCCTCCTCGGAGCCTGCTCTGTGTGCTGGTGGTCTTGGCTTTGTCTGGTATGATGCATCACGTATAACTAAGAGTATCCAACAGGAAACAATGCCCCAGGAATATGACAGTTCCTATAGATACGAGGGGCAAAAAGGATTTGAGGGAAGCCATCACAATGTGTATTCAGTTAGCTTTCTCTTTGGGTCCTAAGGTGCCCAATTCCAACAAGGTTTGCTTTACACTGCCACAGGATAAGCTTTTAATTCATTCTTTTGATTGTTTTGCAGGATGTAATGTGGCCCAGAAAGTGACTCAGGTCCAGTCAACAGCAAGCAGGCAGGAGGGGGAAGACATCACCCTGGACTGTTCATATGAGACAAGTTATGTCGTATATTATCTTTTTTGGTACAAGCAGCTTCTTAGTGGAGAAATGGTTTTCCTTATTCACCAAATTTCTTCTACTGCAGAGGAGAGGAGTGGCCGCTATTCTGTAGTCTTCCAGCAATCACTCAAGTCCATCAGCCTTGTCATTTCAGCCTCTCAGCCAGAGGATTTGGGGAAGTATTTCTGTGCTCTCAGTGAATTGACACAGTGTTTGAAGTGACAGCAAAAGCTGAACAAAAACTGGGGCTACTTAAGCAGAGACCCTCTGAGGGAGGGAGCCCAGCTGAGACGCACACCTGCACATCCTGAACAAGAAGATCTCAACTGTGGATGCTCCGTCTGTGTCTGCATCAGAACTGTGTTTCTAAGTAAAACCTCAGACCATGCGATTGAGAAAGAATTATGGTGAGCGGCTTTCTATACTACATTGTCTTAAAACAGAGTTAAAAATAGACCACTGAGAATATGTGTAATATTTTCTGCACTTGGGAATCTTGCACCGCAATAATTTGAAGTTTCTCTTTAATTTGTTAACAGCACAAACCTCAGAGGAGGCATCTGGAATAGCAAAGAACATAATTTCCTGAAGAAAGTTGCACTCAGAGAAGGAGATCCAGCATGAATGTAGTAGTCAGAGACAGACTATAAGGATTTCTCTCCATGAAATACTGGTGGTGACTGGGTTACCCCACCAATCTTTATCTTTGTGTCTAGTACTGAGCCTGAGGTACTGAAGGTCAGCAGTTGGGGAGGACAGGTACATGAGCATAGCACCTGGCTGTTCTGAGATTTGTGAGAATTCAGTGAGACCCATAAAGCCAATGGAATCTAGAAGGATAAACTTCCCTCACCTCCTCAGTCCCTCTGGTTTGGGGGAGCATCAGAAGTCATGCCATTTGCCAACGTGATACACACAGACTCGACCTGAATAAAGAAAAGCTGTAGAAGTGAGGAGTAGAGAGTTAATGGTAAAGTGAGCTGGAATCTAATGGACATCAAATATTTATGGGGCCTGAATCTGCAGGGCTATATAAAAATAATTAAATATATCACACCTGTTTCTTGAGTCTTCTACAGCTGCCTTTTCCATGTCCACCCCCAAAACATAGCAACATGGAGAAGGAAATTCTGAGTAATGTGTTTCCAGATATGTTTTTAAAGATTATTTTTTAATATCATGTGTGTAACCTTTTTGTCAGCATGTATATATGTGTACTGGGTGAAGTCTGGTGCTCATGGAGGCCAGAAAGGGATATTAGATTCTGGAAATTGGCGTTATTGGAGGAAAGGATTTACCACGTGGATGTCAGGCACTGAATCTAAGTCCTCTGCTAAAGCAGTGACTGCTTTTAATTAGGGAGTGTATGTTCCAGGTCCTGTTTCTAGGTAATTTGCATAAACTGTACATGATAAAGGAGGTAAATAACTTCAATTCACCAATTAAAAACCATAGGCTACCTGGGGGGCATTAACAAAGAATACTATCTGTGTCTCCAGGAAACACTTCCCATAGCTAAGGACATCAAACACTGAAAGTCAAACCATAGAGATCAGCATCGGAAGTAATTGACAGCTGTAAACATGGCACTGCACGTCTCATATTTGACAAAGGAGACTTCAGGCCACAGCTAGTCAGAGAGCTGAGGAGAGCCACTGCATAGCCACAGAGGGCAAGTCTTGTGTATGTGAGTACACGGAGCATGGCTCCCGGTTCAACAAAATAAACTCTAATTGACAGAAAATGTCACATGTGTCCCTAATCAGTAATGATCTTAGACTTCAATGTTTCACTGTGACTTTGGCAAGTCTTCCTAAATTAAAAACCAACAAGGAAACTTCAGAGCAAGAGATTCTGCAAGTCCATCTCTGTGAATTTGGCAGGAGAATCCCAGGCAGGGAAGGGAAGCCAATGTGCACTCAGAGAACTCACTGAATGCAAGCGACAGAATCTTAGCAGACGCAAAATTTATGTTCTTTACTGTAAGAAGCAAAAGCCTGAGAAGTCAACAAGGACACAAATTTAAAGAACGTTTTAATGAATAAATAAGTGTAATATCCTATGAATTTGTTAGTAGTTGTCCTTTTTAACGGTTCCTCAGGAGTGGTATAGCTGGCTCCGCAGGTAGCACTGTTTCCAATTTTCTAAGGAACCTCTAGATGGATTTCAGAGTGGTTGTACCAGCTTGAAATCCCACCAAAAACGGAGAAGTGTTCCTCTTTCTCTACATCCTCGCCAGCATCTGTTGTCACCTGAGATTTTTATCTTAGTCATTCTGACTGGGGTGAGGTGGAATCTCAGGGTTGTTTTGATTTGCATTTCCCTGATGACTAAGAATGTTGAACATTTCTTTGGGTGCCTCTCAGTGATTCGATATCCCAGGAAATTGGACACAGTACTACCTAAGGACTCAGCTATACCATTCCTGGGCATATTCCCAAAAGATGCTCCAACATATAACAAGTACAGATGTTTCACTATGTTCATAACAGCCTTACGTATAATAGCCAGAAGCTGGAAGCAACCCAGATGCCCCTCAACAGAGGAATGGATACAGACAATGTGGTACATCTACACAATGGAGTATTACTCAGCTATTAAAAACAATGACCATGAAATTCATATGCAAATGGATGGAACTAGAAAATATCCTGAGTGAGGTAACCCAATCACACACAAAAAAAGAAACACACACACACACACACACACACACACACACACACACACACACGGTATACACTTACTGCTAAGTAGATATTAGCCCAAAAGTTTGAATTACCCAAAATACAATCCACAGAACACATGAAGTTCAAGAAGAAGGATGACCAAAGTGCGGATACATCCATCCTTAGGGGGAACAAACATTCACAGGAAGAGATACGGAGGCAAAGTTTGGAGCAAAGGCTGAAGGAAAGGCCATCCAGAGACTGTCCCACCTGGGGATCCAGTCCATGTCCATACAGCCACCAAACCCACACAATATTGCTGATGCCAAGAAGTGCATGCTGACAGTAGCCTGATATAGCTGTCCCCTGAGAGTCTCTGTGAGAGCATGACAAATACAGAGGCGAATGCTCACAGTCAATCATTGAACTGAGAATGGGTTCCCCATTAGAGGAGTTAGAAAAAAGGATTGAAGGAGCTGAAGGGGCTTGCAACCCCAGAACAACAATACCAACCAACCAGAGCCCCCAGGGACTAAATCACCATCCAAAGAGTACACATGGACAGACCCATGTCTCCTCTGCAAATTCAGAGGATGGCCTTGTTGGGCACCAAAGGTAGGAGCCCTTGGTCCTGGCAAGGCTAGACCCCCCAGTGTAGGGGAATATCAGAACAGGGAGGGAGGTGGGAAGTGTTGGGTGGTTGGGTGGGAGAAAGGAGATAACATTTGAAATGTAAATAAAAAATATCCAAAAAATTATCACACAGTGTTTGTTCTGACAAAGAAAAAATGTTTTTGACCAAATCTACCACCAGAGGTCTAACTGAAGTATTTGATATTTGAGCTGAGCTCCTGGCTGACCTCTAGTGCTCATGAATTAAATTGGAAGAACACCTCGTGGTAGCAGTAGCTATCATTGCTGATTTGAAGTTAGAATTTTGTGACAATCATGGCAGGGGAGGATCCAGGAAGAAGGTTATATTTTATCTACAGCTGTCAGATACAATGGTGATTCATGTAGCAGTGCCAAGTATGACTCATCTATATTCTGCACTGGCTGGTTAGCAGAAGACTACTTAAGGTATGGGGCTTGCCTTGTTGTCCAAGGTGGGGCATTTTTCTTTGCTAAGTGAAATTCATGCTATATGTTGACCTTCTTCATACTACAGAAATATCCTGAGATCTAGGAACAATGCACTGATGGAGAAGAAGCTGCTGTAGGTGTAGAACTAGAGTTTATTAATGTAGAACTAGAGTTTTTAAAAGGTTACTCATTGTCAGAGTCCGGATGTGCAGGGCCAGACATGCCTGAGGGAGAGCCAGAGATAGGACTTGCCAAACCAGCTATCAGCCCCAAGGACATTGACCATCTGTAGCCACCCCTTCCCCTTCCTTCACCCCCCTGAGTGAGATGAGCCACCCTACCTGCCTGCCGAGCTGCTAGAGAGCACGTACTCCTTGCTGATGTAATTTCGCGCCAAAAGTAACTGTGCACCATTTGAAATGACCAATCATGTGTAACCGCACGAATGCTCCTAACCTCCCCTATATAAACCCCCGAGTCTGGAGGCTCAGGGTCGATTCCTCTGTCTCCTGTGTGGGATACATATCGACCCGGGATCCCGCTAATAAAGCTACCTCTTGCTGTTACATCAAGACGGCTACTCGTGATTCCTGGGGGCACCCCACCCCGCGATCGGAGCAAGAGACGTGGCTCCCTGTTTAGGGGTACGCTCTTTCATTGGTAGTGTATCCTAGTGAGCTCTTGTTGCCGTATATCTTCCGTCTACCCTTCCAACTTAATGAACAGTTTCCCCATTGGCAGTAGGATGGGAGACTGATCACAGATATCTGTGAGAAGCCATGAAAGCTGTCATTAGGTTGCACTGTCAAACAGACCTCAGAAGACTCTATGAGTTTTTCTTATGAGAGACACTGGAACTTCAGAGCATGCCTGTTAGTCTGTATGGAGTACATGGTAAGCAAATCCAGTTAAGCTTTTGAAGTAGGGGCGCTTCTGAGCTGTGTGGTTCCATGTGCTTTCTTGTTTAGTACTTAGCAGACATGCCAAAGTTGTTGAATCTCCCGTCCTGGGACAGCATAGCAATGTTCAGGAGAATAGGGCTTGGGTTCAGTTCTGCACTTAGTAGCTGAGGGGACTTGAGCAGACTGCTTCACGAATTTTGTGCTTGATTTCCTCATTCCTGCATATGATTATTCTTAATATCTACTGCAAATTTCGCTATGATGGCTGCCAATTCTTAGTAACCCATGTCAAAAAGTGTAAAAAGTCAATTACACAAAAGGAAATTGTGTGTATGAGGAAAAGAATGCTTGTCAAGTGCCACAAAATGCCCATCACAGCCTGGGTTTCCTGTGCTCTTGTTGTGATGCTGTCTTAATGAACGACACATCTGTGCTTCGCTGCAGTCCTTTGCAATTAAGTGTCCCTGCCAGCGGGGACCCAGTTATTCAGGGTCCCGAAGAGGCTTTCTACCTGTGGGCCAAAATGGGGGTGAAGAGAAGAAGGAGACCAAGCAAAAGTTCTGTTGTCAAGGTCTTGTTTATTGGGGTGAATGTTACAGCTTTTAAGGCTTTCAGGTAGGGGGAGTGTCCTTTGTGAAACACAGAGGAGGGGGAGGTGCGGATACAGGTAGTGATAGCTGGAGGCAAAGAGGTCAGGCGGTAGACGATGAGGTCAGGTGGTGGAGACACTGGGTGTTGATTCAGGAGGTAACAGGTATCTGCTAAGGGAGCTGAGGCATCCCTAGAATGTTATCTTCCTGTGCCGTAAATTCATGGGAGAGGCTTTAATTCAACAATCTTTTTTTTTTTTTTTAGATTTATTTATTCATTTATTATATATGAGTACACTGTAGCTGTCTTCAGATACACCAGAAGAGGGCATCGGATCTCTTTACAGATGGTTGTGAGCCACCATGTGGTTGCTGGGAATTGAACTCAGGACCTCTGTAAGAGCAGTCGGGTGCTCTTAACCACTGAGCCATCTCTCCAGCCCTAATTCAACAATCTTAAGACTTAATGCAGTCATCTTAGGGGTGAGTCTCTGTGGCCAAACAGCCCAAAGTCACCTAGCCACTTTGAGCCATGCAGTCAAAAAGCGGCTAGGCCCAAATCCAATACGGCTCCGTGCAATTAAGTATTTGTTAGAGTTCTCACAGGGGGAGAAATTATAGTCACTAAGAGAATCTTAATTATTTTAGTCAGTGTGCCCAATAATGTGTTTTTATGACATTTTCATCCAAATATATCATCGTTTACTCATATTTACCTCAGCACCATCCCTGTTCCATCCCTACTCCTGCTAGTGTGATCTTCCTCCAAATGTTCCCAGTCTGCATTTGTCTCTCCCTTTTCTCCATATATATGTATACATACATTATATTTACACATACACACATATATATACCTCATGTACAGATACATCATATACATATGCATCATATATATATATATACATCATGTACATACACATATACATGTATAGTACATGCAACCTACTGAATCCATTTGGTATTGTTCATATGTACATGTGTTTAGGCCTGATGAGACAGGATTGGAAAACCTATGTGGGAGTTTGTTGCTGGAGGAAACTGATTCTACCTCTGCTTGCAGCTTTTATCACCTTATTCTTTGTATTTTGATGAATTGTGAATATTTGTCCTATTTGAATGGGGACCTTCAGAGATTTGTCTTTGGAAATTGTCTTGTTTGTTAATAACTGCTGGGAGGTCCAGCCCATTATGGGCCAGATCATCCTAGGCAGATGGTCCTACATTGTCTAAGAAATCTCTGTATACAAGGTGACCTGCAGGACAGATAGTAAACAGCATCTTTGTTCATGCTCTATCCTTTTGGCTGGAAAGTGGCCAGAGGTAATACTGGATAAAATAGCAGGCAGGGCTGCTTTCAAGTGTCTGCACTGACTTCTCTCAGGGATAGACTATCATCTGGAATTATAAACTAAGATAAAGCTTTTTTCTTTCCCAAGTTGTTGCTTTGTTTGTTTGTTGTGGTCATAGCAACAGATACCAATTCCACGAAGTCTGGTCAATATTTATATTGGTGTGTGCACGGGAAACCTACAAATGCCTACATCTTCAAAGAAGAGTTATTTGCCATTCTCCAGAAGTTATCAGCTGACAATAGTCCTTTGCATGGAGTGAGGCCCACGAAGCAGTTCCCTATTCATGTAGCATATTTGGCTGGCTTAGTTTCATGTAAGGAAAGGTCATGTAAGAAATCACATATGCTAGGAATTCATAACTATGACAGCCATGTCATGTTGGAAAAACAGCAATCCCCAGCAATCCTTCCTATCTTCGGGCTCTCAGATCTCTGTCTCTATATCTACTTCCCCACCTCCCTGTCTGTCTGTCTATCTACCTAATCTATCTATTTTTTCACAATATTTTGAGACAGGGTTTTTCTCTGTTGCCCCAGCTGTTTTGGAACTTGCTTTGTAGATCAAGTTGGCCTCAAACTCAGAGATTAACCTGACTTAAGTACTGGAATTACAGGTGCGTGCCACCAACACCCAGCTTTGATATTTGTTCTACCTCCTTTTCTTGAATGTTCCGTGAGCCTTTATCAGAGAGGCTAATAAAAATGTCCCAGTTAGGGTTGAACACTCTCAGTTGTTTATTTTTCGTTCTTTGATTTCTGCATTGAATGGTGCCCAACGCAAAAAGAAGCTTTTTGACACCACCAGCAGCCTATGGGAATAAACATAAACATTTTGTCCTAGCTTGTGTCTCTGTTGCTGTGATAAAAATAACATCAACAAGGGATTATTCCACCTTGCCAATTATAGCCTGTCCTACAAGGAATCTAAGGCAGAAACTCAAGGCAGGAGGCCAGAACTGAAGCAGAGATAATAGAAAAATTTTGCTTTCTGGCTTTCTGGCCCACCAGCTTTCTTAGAGAAGACAGGACCACCTGTCCAAGGAGGACTACCTATAGTGACTGGGCCTGCTCACAGACATTATTAATCAAGATAACACTACACAGATATGGTTAGACGCCATTCTGAGTGAAGAGATTGCTCAGTTAAAGTTTTTTTTTCTTCCCAAATGACTGTAGATTGTATTGAGTTGCCTAATATAAATGCCCCAGTGGAACACTTGTCAATTTGACGTAAACATACCAGTACTAAGTCATAACCTTTCCTTTCTTGATGATTCCTAGGATTTCATGTTACTGTTACAATATATAACAGAGTATGACTTTAAAATGTTCACAGTCTTTAAACAATTCACATCTTCAGAGACCTTTTAAACGCTGTTAAAATCCAACTTAATATCTTAAGGATGGATTCTTGCACAATAAGAACAAATTAAAACAAGGGAACAGCTACAATCAGATTAAAGATAAGCCCACCAGCGTGAATGCTCATTGTTTGGTGTCTGGAACTCACTCATGATTTTCTGAGCTCCAAGGGGCTTGGCTATCTCCACTTCAACAGTTTGCCATGCACAGCACATGTGGCTTCTTTCATAGGCTCAAGGTGTGTCCACCCTACAGCTGCCACTGTCCCTGATGACTGACTGTCCCACAGTCCCAAGTCCTAATGTCTTCAACATGTCAGAGTCTCTACTTCTGCTGAGGCTGCACCCTCATTAAAGGCCACTCCCTGCTGTTCACCATTGACTCCTTTAATCTTGGATCCCCAGTGAAATTATGTCTATACATCTTCATCCTGCCATTTTAATTGTTTGGTTCTGTAGTACATTTGAAATCTGTAACTCCCTCACCATCTTTGTTGTTTGTGATCGCTTTAGCTCTCTTTGGTCTTTTGTACCTCCATACAAATTTTGTAGATCGTTTTTTTTCTCTTTGTCTATGAAAAATGGCTTTGAAATTGTGTTGGTTTACATGAATTAATCTTGTAAAACTTGCAATTCTAACAAAAACCAGAATGTACATAAGATACAATCATAGTAAAAAAAAAAAAAAACTGGTATATTCTTAATGTGATTTCCCTTGTCTTATCTTTTCAGTAATTAGTGTTTGAAGGTCTTGTCTTAAATTTGGTTAATTTGTACTTAATTTTGCAGAGGGTGACAGCCATCATTTCATTCTTCTACATAATCTGTTTTTCACCAGCACCATTTACTGAAGAAAATGTCTTTTCACCATTGCATGTGCTAGAGTTGTGTTGTTTTACTTCTAAGTCCTAAAGTCCAATTCCACTGGTGTGTGTGTGTGTGTGTGTGTGTGTGTGTGTGTGTGTGTGACTTGAGTTTTGTAGCAGGTAAAGCAGATATCACAGGATATTTTCATAGATTTCCTTCAGTTTCTACAAATGGAACATGTTGAAAAGCATGGTTATAGTTTGTTAAAGTTCTGGGAGAATCTGGCATTCGGTGTCCTGTCCTGACCATTTCTCTGTGTGGAGGCTCTGGTTGCTTCGCTTTCATTGCCTGCTATGGATCTATTTATGTGGTTTAGGTCTTCCTGAAGTAAATCCGGCAATTCATATATATATATATATATATATATATATATATATATATATATATATATATATATCTCCAGGAAATTATCTACTTTTATATTTTCATCTACTTTTATATTTTCAGCTTCTTAGAGTATAGTTTTAAAATAAACAGCCTTAACAGCCCACAGGATTTATGTATAACTCTTATACCACCCATTTTACCTATAGCTTTATGAATTTGTGTTAGTCCATCTCTTGGTTAATGAGGATAAGGATTTTCAATCTTTTCCTTTAACAAACTATCTTTGTTTTATTTTTAATTTTTGTCCTATACCTTCCATTTCATGTTCTGCATTATAATTACTTCTGTTCTATTACTCCTTCTGTTTTGAGGTTTTGCTTCTTTCTTTCTCTAGGACCTTGAGGTGCATCGTTAACATTAGTTTGTTTAGTTAATGATTCTGCGCTTGCCTAGGAAGCGCAAGGCCCTGGGTTCGGTCCCCAGCTCCGAAAAAAAAAAAAAAAAAAAAAAAAAAAAAAAGAACCAAAAAAGTTAATGATTCTCCTGCTTTATTTTTATCTTGTCTATCTTTTAGTTGTGACTTGTGAATGTCATAATATATAACTTATGTTTAATCAAATTCAGTCCTCATTCCCCAATTTCTAAACCCTCTCCTATTCAACTCATAACACCCTCCCCATAAACCTCAAGTCCTATCTTTGTTTAGAGCTACTGAGTCTACTTAGAATTTTCAGTATGTGGATGAATGTGGAACCATGTCCTAGATCATTGGTAGATGTCCATGGCAACATGACTGAAGAATACTGACTCCATGAGCCTTCCCCCCATCTATGTGGTAATTTTGGATGGCTTGATTGTATAATCTTGTGCATGTATCACAGCCAATTATCCATTCAGTCACTAATGGACCCTTACTCTGTTTCCACGTCCTAGCTATTGCAACCAGTGTAGCAATGAACAGGGATAAACAGTTATCTTTGTAGTAAGGATATAGTGTCCTTTGAGAATCTGTCCTGAAGTGGTATAGCTGGATCATATGGTTGGGCTATTTTAACTTTTCTGAGTAACACTGACATTAGTTTCCATAGTGGTGACACTAGTTTACACTACCAAAAGTGATTAAGAATCCCCCTGACTCCATATCATCATCTGTCATTTTTCTCTTTGCCATTCTGACTGGAATAAAACTAAAGCTTAAAACAGTTTTAATTTAAATACCATCCTGAGTGAGGCAACCCAGTACAAAAGAGCACACCTGGTATGCACTCACTGATAAGTGGATATTAGCCAAAAGCTTGGAACACCTACGAAAAAATTCATAGATCATATGAAGCTCAAAAAGACAGAAGGCCAAAATGTGTATATTTCAATCCTTCTTAAAACAGAGAACAAAATACTCACGGGAGGAAATACAGGGACAAAGAGTGGAGCAGGGGCTGAAGAAAAGGTCATCCAGAGACTGCCCCACCTGGGGATCCATTCTATATTTAGCCACCAAACTAAGTCACTATTGCTGCTGCCAAAAAGTATTTGCTGACAAGAGCCTGATATGGATGTCTCCTGAGAGACTCTGCCGGAACCCTACTGAAATAGATGAGGATGCTTGCAGCTAACCACTGGACAAAGCATGGGGACCCCAGTGGAGGAGTTAGAGGAAAGACTAAAGAAGCTGAAGGGGTTTGCAACCCCATAGGAAGAACAACAATATAAACCAACCAGATCCCACCAGAGCTCCCAGGGCTAAACCACCAACGAATGAGTCCACATAGAGAGACCCATGTCTTCAGCCGCATATGTAGCAGAGAATGGCATTGTTCAGCATCAATAGGGGGGAAAAGCCCTTGGTTCTGTGAAGTCTTGTTTCCCCAATTTAGGGGAATGCCAGGGTGTTGAGGTTGAAGTGGGTGGGTTGGAGTGGGAACATCCTCATAGAAGCAGGGGGAGGAGGAGGAAGTATAGGAGGAGGAGGGAAGGAGATAACATTTGAAATGTAAATACATAAAATATCCAAGAAAAAAAACAAAAAAATTAGCTTTAATTTTCTTTTCTCTGATGGGTAATGATTTTGATATATAAAAAAATTTATATTTGTATTTCTTCCTTTAAAAACTATCTTTATTTCAAATCCCATTTTTATTAGGTTGTTTCTGTCTTGCTCTTTCGTACTTGTCTTCAGCAGTATGTATCTGAGAAAGGTGTCTCCATTCCCTAGGCTGCCTCTTCACTCACATGATGGTCTTCTGTGCGGTATAGAGGTTTCAGTTTCACAGAGTCCTGATCATTGATTGACAGTCTTGGTGCCTGTGCCACTGGAGCCCTGTTCAGCAAGTGCCTTTAAGTTGAAGCAAATTCCCTACTTTCCCTTCTAATAGTTCAGGATGTCAGGTCTTATGCTGAGGCTCTCGATACACTTGGAATTGAGCTTTGTTCAGAGTGACATATAAGGATCTAATTATAGTTTGTAGGAGAAAGCCTGTCTATCACGGTTGATGTGTTCTTTTTTGAAGAGTTCTTAAGTTTGATTTGAAAGTCCTTCATTGAGAGTTTTTGCTTGTATGTGCATTATGGAAATTTGTCAAATTTTTTTCTTTTTGTTAACTTTTTTTACTGGATTTGGTATCAGGGTAATACTGCATTCATTAAAAGAATTTAGAAATATCCCTTTCTTGTGGATTTATGGAATAATTTGAGGAATACAGTGTCAGTTCTCTGAAGGTCTAATAGAACTCTGTGCTGAATTCATCTGGCCTTTGTCTTTTTCTAGATGAAGAAAGGATTTTGTTTGTTTGGTTTAGTTTTTGTTGTGTTTTGTTTTGACAAAGTCTTTCTGTGTTGTAGCACTCACTGTCCTGGAACATGCTATGTAGACAAGGCTGGCTTGTAACTCAGAGTTATTCAACTGTCTCTGTCTTCCTACTGTAGGATTAACAGCATATGTCTTTTCCCTTCCTGGATAGGGGATTTTAATTACAGCTTTCATCTTGTAGATTGTAAATGTCTTGTTCAATGTTTTTACTTCATTTTGATTTAACTTTGGTAAGTCTTAGGAAATTGATCTGTTCTCTTTAGATTTTCTAAAAAGACTTAAACATAAATGTTTGTAGTACATTCTTCTGATTTTATGAATTTCTTTTGTCTGTTATAGTGTATTCTTTTCATCTATAACTTTATTAATGTTGACTTTATCACTTTCTTTTGATTAATTTTGACTTTATCACTTTCTTTGGGTTAATTTGGGTAAAAGCATAATAGTCTTTTTAAAGACCAAGCCTGGGTTTAATAAATAAATTGCATTTCTTGCTTTTAATTAAATTCATCCCTGATTTTATTATTTCTTTCTATTTATTATTTTAGGAGTGTCATTTCTAAGAACTTTCTAAGGCTTTTCAGTATATACTTAGCTACAAACTGGATATTTCTCAATTTGTTTTGATGTAGGTCCATCTCCTTTGCTGGGTGTGGTAAACATGCCTTCAACCCCAGCACCCAGGAGGTAGTGGCAGGTGGATGTTTGTGACTTTGAGGCCAACCTGATGAGAACTCACAAATGCATAGTGAATTTCAGGACAACCAAGATTAGAAATAGAGAGACTGTCTCAAAATAGAACAAATAAATAAACTTCCTTCTTATAAATGCCTCAGTGTGCCCCATAGATATTGTTATGTTGTGTTTTCATTTTCTTTGAATTCTAGGGGTTTAAAATTTCACATCTTGGCTCCATTGCCAATCACTAGTGTGGTATTTAGTCTCCATGGCTTGTGCTCTTGCTGCAGTTTCCACTGCTTTTATCAGCCATCTTTATTGCACTGCTATGAGATATAATACAAGATTTTATTACAATGTCCTACATTTGTTGAGACTTGCTTTCTGTCATAATACACGGTCAATCTGTAAACATTTTCATGGGACATTGAGACGTATGCATATTCTCCAGTGCTTGGGTTCAATATTCTATGTGATCTATTCTATTGGTAAGACTTTTCACCAAAGTCTCATTTCATTGATGGTTTAATTTTCTGCAACATTTCAGTTTGGTTTTCTTCAGCAATTGTATTATGTTGTTAAACTGTGTTTTCATGACTTGGATAACTCCCTTATTTCATTCATTTCTTTCATTTGTTTGCTTTGTTTTGGATTTGTTTTGTTTTGTTTTGTTTTTACTGTATTTGTGTCTGTGTTCAGTTGTTTAAGCACACTTAGAATCACTCTTTTGAATTCTTTGTCTGGAATTTCTTCCAGGCAATGTGTATGGGATTAGTGATGTGTGGAGTAGACCTATATCTTGGTTTTACACTTGTTTTTGTGTTGGAATTTCACATCTACAGTACATCATTGGTTATGGTTCTTCCTTCTCCTTTTCCTTCCTTTACTACTCCTCCATCCCATGGTCCTTATACAGTCTGCCTTTCTTCTTAGTAGAGGCACATACAATGTAAAGGAAAAGATTAAGGGTGAGTAATTTTCCCACATGGGTCTGGTACAGAATGTTCCAGAATGGCATGTGCTATCCCAAGCTGGAGCAGTCAGGTAGCCTGTTTGTTACAAAAGCCTGTGGCCTGGGCTGCTGGAACGAAGTTCCTAGAGGTTTTAGATGGATCTAGTGCAGCAGGCTGGCCAGGGACTGGAGGATAGTTTCTGAGATGTGCACACCTAAGCAGGGGAAACAAATCCTTTTCTGGAGGAAGCCCATGGATTGTGTTTCTTGTTTACTAAGTTTCTGGGTGAGGTAGGCACCTAAGCATAGGAATCCATGTTTCTTTCTTGTTGTAGGAAGCTGAGTATGATAGATTTCTGGAGCAAAACTCAAGGGATTCCTGGGAGCTGTTGGTGGGTCTGGTTCACGTGCCCATGGACAATCATGAAGTTTAGTTCCCAGGTGGTATAAGTGGGTCCTACCAGAAGAGGTTTTCTCTACTATTCTAATGAAAGGTTATAATTATAAACCTTTCTTTTAAAACTTAAGTCTTCTGTAAACTTTTTAACCTAAAAGTTATATTGAGAGAGAGAGAGAGAGAGAGAGAGAGAGAGAGAGAGAGAGAGAGAGAGAGCCTGGTGGTTAACATTTGATGGATAAAATATGCACACGTCTTTGGAAGGTAACTATGCTCACCATCACACCATCAGAGCCCGATTCATCTTTACACAGAACATGCTAACTAATAATGAGGAAAGAAATATCAGAATTAAAAGACACCATGGATCTAACAGACATCCACAGAACACTTCACCTAAAGCTGCAGAGTACACGTTCCTCCCAATAGCACATGGAACATTTTCTAAAACAGATCACACTACTGGTAATAATTTAATCCTTAACAAATACAAAAGAATTAAAACGAATGCTTGTTTCTCATAAGATTGTTGTGTAATAGTATCAAAAGTCAATAGCAAGAAAAACTGAACAATTACATGGAGATGGGAAAAGAGTCAATGATTCATTGAAAACAAACAGGGAAAAACTTCAAAATTCTTAGAGTAAAATGAAAAATAAATCACAAATTATAAAAACATTTTAGGTACATTAAAAGCAGTTATATAGACAGGAATATGGTTTACTGTGTAAACTGTCTGCCTTTCTCTTCCCTCCTCCTCCTCCTCCTCCTCCTCTTCCTCCTCCTCCTCCTCCTCCTCCTTCTTCTCTCTCTCTCTCTCTCTCTCTCTCTCTCTCTCTCTTCTCTCTCTCTCTTTCTCTGTGTTTTCCAGGGTCAGTTGCTCAAAAGCATTGCTTTCACTTCATGTGTGTCCATTTTCTGTGTACTTGTCTTGTTTGATTGCTATCAGTGTTAAAATCTTTTCACTGTGTAGGTTCTCACTGGTTCCAGAAATTCCATATTTGTACATCTTGGGGTGGCTAGTGTCTGAACAGGCAATGTATCCTGGTTGGGCTGGCAGGAGAGCAGTGAGATCCATTAATGGAGTATCTGTCTTAATGTCTTCTAATTCTACTTAGCATTAACTATTCTGTATGATCATGAAGCTGTCAGGAATGTCTCAGAAATATTTATTCTAAGATCATAGAAATATGTTAAACTGTGTGCTATAGGTAGATAACATTCAATCAGTTCTCAGCTCTGCATTCTATAACTATAAGACAAATTTTGAATAAAATCAAAAATTAAATGAAGAAAAGTAATATCATAAAGGGGACTGGAACAGCTGGTGCAGCAGAAAGGAGCTATCCACAAGGTGGCAGAGCATCTCCGTGGCTGCAAACTCACAAAGAGATTCTCTGCTTGCCTGTCGTAAGAGCAGCCTGCAATCAGCAGTCCTCTGTACAGACAGATGAAGAAGACTCAATGCTTTGACCCAGAGCTGATCACAGAAGCATCCTGTCTGACTGAAGGCCACAGTCCAGAGGGAGAGCAATGAAGACACTGACTGGATCTTTGTTCCTGTGCTTCTGGCTGCAGCTGAATTGTGAGTGAGAGCTTTGGGGGGAAAAGGTGTTTGTCAGTGTTCGTTATCAGTCTGTGGAGCAGACTGGCCTTTTCCAGATTTTCTGAAATCAGTGTAGGAAGGAAAGCAATGTCTGGAGAATGGCAGCCTCATGGTCTTCTGCTCTTTCCTTTTGCACAGGTGTGAGCAGAGGAGAGCAGGTGGAGCAGCGCCCGTCTCACCTGAGTGTCCGGGAGGGAGACAATGCCGCTATCGTCTGCACCTACACAGACAGCTCTTCCTCTTATTTCTGCTGGTACAAGCACGAGCCCGGAGCAGGTCTCCAGTTGCTTATGGAGATTTTCTCAAGTACAGAAGTAAAAGAAGGACAAGGATTCATTGTCCTACTGAACAAGAAAGACAAACAGCTCTCGCTGAACATCACAGCTGCACATCTTGGGGACTCTGCCACATACTTCTGTGCAGTCAGTGCACAGTGCTCCTCAGGCACGTCCTGTCTGTACATAAACCTGGGATCAGGGCCAGAGACAGATGCATTTTCCTCTGCTGAGACCAGGAGCTTCCTGTATTTTATGCTTAGGAAACAGATGTTCTAAAACACCTTAAAATCCTGTTTCTAAAACATACAATGAGTGCTAGAGCATTGAATGATGTCTTAGTGAGAATAACTAATTAGATGTCAAGACTCTAGAGTTGATTGACAGGTGTCATTTAGATTGCCCCCACTCTAAAGACATCTCAGTGCAACTGGTGGAGAATACTCATTATACAAAGGTTCTTATCTTTTAATAATGGTACTTAGTATGTTCACTAGGATATTAATGGACACTATAGAAAATCATTAAAATAGAAAGCAATTTTTTCAAGTATCAGAACTTGATATGTGTGTGTGATATGTATTTCATTTACATATAGCATATATTATTTTAGACAAACATTACATATGATGCCCTATGTTGGCTCCTTCTCCTCCTCCTCCTAGGTGCATCCTCTCCTAATGGGGCCAGACAAGACAGACAAGTTTTGGGAACAGGATCCACAGTAGGCATCAAATTCAGGGAGAGCTGCCACTCCAGTTGTTGACAGACCTGCATGATGATGCACTTCTGCTACCTATGTGCAGGGGGCCTAGGGCCAACCATGTGTGCCCTTTGATTGGTGCCTCAGTCTCTGAGAGCCCGCAAGGGTTCAGGTTAGTTGACTCTGTTTTTCTGTTGTTGTTTTGTTTTGTTTTGTATTGTATTTTTTTTGGAGAGACCTTGTGTTTTCTGGGTCTACCAGTCTGTCCCCTAACTTTTCCACATGACTCCATGAGCTCCATCTGATGTTTGGCTGTGGGTCTCTGTATTTGTTTGTGATAGGTGGAGCCTCTCAGAGGACAGTATACTAGGATCCTGTCAGCAGGCATAACAGAGCATCATTAGTAGTGTCAGAGATTGGTTCTTATCCATGGGATGGGTCTCAATTTGGGGGCAAGTCACTGTTTGGTCCCTCCCTTTGTCTCTATTCTATCTTTGTCCCTGAACATCTTGTAGGCAGGACAATTTTGGGTCAAAGTTTTTGTGGGTGGGTTACTGTCTTTATCCCCCATTAGTAGTCCTGCCTGGGCACAAGAAGTGGCCATTTTAGGATCCATACGCCCACTACTAGGAGTCTCAACTAGAGGTGCACATACAGACCCCTGCTCCCCTCCCCCGTGCAGGTCTCTGGCACATCCTAGAAAAACCCCCTGACCACTCTCCACTCACCACCTCTGCCCAACACTGATTTCCGTTCTCTTTTTCCACACATGATTTCCCATTTCCTGCTCTTTTCCCTCCGTTCCTTCTTTTCATTCGCCTTCAATATATATTTTATTTCCTCTTCTGAGAAAGACTCAATCAGCCTCCCTTGTTATTTGGACTCCTTGGGTCTGTGGATTATGATATGGTTTCCCTGAAATTTATGGCTACTCTCCATGTAAAATGAGTACATACTATGCATTTCCTTTTTGGTCTGCGTAACCTCACACAGCAAGATATTTTTTAGTTCCATCCATTTGCCTCCAAATTTTTTGATGTCCTTGGTTTTAATAGCTGAGTAGTATTCCATTGTTTAAACGAACCACATTTTCTTTATGTATTCCTCAGTTGAGGGACATCTAGGTCGTTTCCAGCTTCTGGATATTACAAATAAATCTGCTTGAACATAGTTGAGCAAGTGTCCTTGTAGGATGGTAAAGAATCTTTTGGGTTTATGCCCAGGAGTTGTACAGCTGGATCTTGAGATAGAACTATTTCCAGTTTTCTGAGAAACTGCTAAATTGATTTACAGAGTGGTGTGACAAGTTTCCACTCCCAGCAGCACTGGAGGAGTGTTCCCCTTGTTCCACATCCTACATGATCTTAGCCATTCTGATGGGTGAAGGTGGGATGTCAAGGTTGCTCTGATTTGTAGGAGATTTCTCTGTTCTGTTTAGCTCTGTGCCTTATTTTTAAATTGGGTCATTTGTGTTGGTGTCTACCTTCTTGAGTTCCTTATATACTTTAGATATTAATCCTTTGTCAGATGCTGGGGAGGTGAAGATATTTTCCCAATGTGGAGAGTGTCATTTTGTTCTATTTAAGGAGTCCTTTGACCTACTGAAGATTTTCAGATTCATGAGGTCCCAGTTTTTAGTTGTTGATCTTAGTGCCTGAGTCATTGGTGATGTGTTCAGGAAGTTGTCTCTTTACCAAAAAGTTTAAGGCTACTCTCTACTTTCTGTTCTATTAGATTTAGTTTATCTGGTTTTATGTTGTGGTCTTTGATCAACTGGGATTTGAGATTTGTGCAGGGTGATAAATAGGAATTATTTGCACTCTTCTACATGAGGACATCCAGTTAGATCAGCACTATTTGTTGAAGATGCTCTAGCTTTCCACTGCATGAATCTGGCTTCTTTTTCAAAAAATCAAGTGTTCATATGTGTGTGGGTATGTTTTTGCGTGTTCTATTTGACTCCATTGATCAGCCTGTCTGTTTACAAACCCAAACCAAGCAGTTTGTATTACTATTGCTGTGCAGTAGAGCTGGAAGCCAGGGATAGTGATATCTCCAGAAGTTTGTGCTTTATTCATTTTGCAGGTAAGTTTAAGCTATCCTGTTTCTTTTTTCTACATGAGGTTGAGAATTGGGGAACAAATTTCGATGTTCCTGTGTGAAAAAGTATGATGACACCTCTATTTAAGTATGATGACACCTCTATTTTATTCAATACATAAAATCTAAGTTTGAATGGATCCTAGATTAAAAATAAAATAGCAAAGCTATAAACCATATGTAAACAAAAATGGTGTAGATTCTTGTGAATGGTCTAGGCAAGTCTTAAGTATTTTACTGGAATGGGAAGGAAAAATGAAAACAGATAAAATGATCTTTATGGTTCAAAGTACATTAATGATAACATGAAAATGGCCCCACAATGGGAACAAAGTACTGACAATTCCTTTGTCCGATAGCACACTTCAAACCACAATTCATAAGCCTCTCCTTACCTTAGTAATACACAGAGAAGTAACTTAGTTTTTAAAATGAGCAAAAAGATAAATAGATGGTCTACTAATTATTTTATGGAAATGCTTGATAAACACACGGAAGAACGTTGAACACTGCATTTTTAGAGAAGGACAAAATTACAAAGTATACTGTACAGGTGGTGGTTTGAATAGGTACACCCATCCACATAGATTCCTGTGTTTGAATATGGAGTGGCACTATTAGTATGTATAGCTTTATATGAGGAAGTGTTGTCTTGTTAGTGGTAGTATGGCACTGTGGAGATAGGGCTCTGAGGTCCTAAGTGCATCCAGCCTGTTTTCGTTGCCTGAGGATCAAGAGGCAGAACTTTCAGCTCCTTCACCACCATGACTGAGCATTACCAGGCTTCCCACCATGATGATAATGGGCTCTACCTGTCTATTATCTGTAATGTCCATTAACTGTAAGCTAGCCCCAATTAAATGTTTTTATTGAAACAGTTGTCTTGTTCATACTGCCTTTTCACAGCAATAAAACCATAAGACAATACCACTCCCAGTAAAACTGAAAATATAAAATAGAGACAATATAACAAGTTTTGCCTAAAGTCTGGAGAATTTAAATAAGCATGCATTGTTCATGGGAAGGAAAAATATTGAAGCTGCTTTGGAAAATAGTAATTTCCTAGTAATGTACTAAAGAGAAGTGAGAGTGTGTATTACCTAAGAAGTAGTATACAAGTGCTCATATCTGTGTACCCATAACTTCACAAAGTCGGAATAATCCAGTGGCTGCCAGTAGATGACTGGAAAATATGTAGCCAACCCATGGAAAGCAATGTCACACCGATGGGAAAAAATGACATATTGACCTCTGCTAAGAAATGAAGTGTGAAATACAAAAAAGCACATGATAGTAACCAACTGCAACAGACCACATATGTAATAGCTATTAACCTATTAATAAGATTTTATCAGTGGCAGAATTAGAGGGAAAAAGACAGGCATAACTATTCCTAGGTCTGAAGTTGATTTTTGTGGTGAGGAACTTTGTTAAAATTTATTTGATGGTGTTGAGATAGTTCTGTGTGTAAAACAATAATCATAGACTACACTTGAATGGCTGAATAATACAGTGTATGAATGCTCATTCAATAGAATATTCACAATACAAAGCTATAACAAACCGAAAAACATTAAGAGTAGACAGCTTGAAAGTGAAATCAAAGCTCTCCCCTCCAAGCCTCTTAAGACCCTGTTCATTTTAATCCTGTCATCTGGACTGGGACACTCACCACCTCCTGGGGCTCTCACAGCCTGCTCACTACACCAAAGCTTCTGTCCTTCCTGGAAGTCTGTCTTTAAACAGTGAGGTTTACATACTGTCCTAGTTTTCTTTCTATTGCTGAAATAAAATCCGACCAAAACCATATTGGAGAGTGAAGTGTTAATTTGGCTCACAGGTTACAGGCCATCATCATCGGAAGCCAAGGCAGGAAGTCAAGGAAGAACCCACAGTCAGGAACTGAAATAGAACCATGGAGGGAAGCTGCTAACTGAGTTGATCCTCGTTGGTCCTCATGTTTCAGGAGAATTCTTATTTTGAAACAACACAGAACTACAAGAATGGGAGTCCCATTACCCACAGTGAGGTTGGTACTTTCACTTTGATCATTAACCAAGAAAATGCTCCATAGATTTGCTTACATGCCAGTGGAAATGCATTTTTCCAGTATCGGTTCCTTCTTTCTAGATGACTATCGCTTGTGTCAAGTTGACAAAAACTAGTACAAGTTGATCCCTTTAATTCTCACCACATAAACACCAGTAGTAAATCCATAACCTTCCATTTCTTGTTTGTTCCCAAAGATGTAATGCTAATACTGCAATTAAAATATAGTATAACTTTAAAAGTTCAACCTTATTTAAAATGTCTCTTTCAATATCCAATTTTCAATTGTGTGCTCCTATAAAAATTATATGTGTGTGTTTATATATATGTATACATTACATATTATAATTTAAACACATTATATTATGTATAACAATGTAGTAATATTATATAATGTTATTTTATATCATATATTATAATATTATAAGTAATGACATTATAATGGAAATATATCACATTATATAATAACATTATATATGTAATAAATGATAAAATTTTTATACAAGACAACAATTAAAAACTGTACTTTTGAATCAATCAATCAATCAGACACCGCAGAGTTCACAGGGAATAAACCACCAACAAAAGTGTACGCATGGAGGTACCCATGGCTCCAGCTGCATATGTGTAGAGGGTGGCCTTGTTGGGTATCAATGAGAGGAGAGGACCTTGTTCCTGTGACTACTGGATGCCCCAGTGTAGGGGAATACCAGGGCGGGGAGGAAGGAGAGAGTAGATAGGGAACACTGTCAGAGAAGCAGGGGGAGAGTGGATGGGGTAGGTGGTTCCCAGAGGGCAACCTGGGAAAGGGAATAACATTTGATATGGAAATAAAGAGAAAAATGAATAAAATAAATTAAATAACATAATATTAAAATACAAAAAAACTGTACTTTTAAAGAGACACTGGATATTATAAATAGGCATCAAACTTTTAAAGTTAAAATGATATATAATGGGCTGGAGAGATGGCTCAGAGGTTAAGAGCACTGTCTGCTCATCCAGAGGTCCTGAGTTCAATTCCCAGCAACCACATAGTGGCTCACAACCATCTATAATGAGATCTGGTGCTCTCTTCTGGCCTGCACATGTACATGCAGGTGCAATGCTGTATACATAATAAATAAATCTTTAAAAAATGATATATAATATATATTTATCACATAGATTGTTTCTGTGTGCTTATGGTACTCTGTGTGGGTGTCCATGTTGTGTGTGATATGTATGTTAATACTTGTGTGTGCATGTTATGTGTTTGTGTCTGTGTGATGTTTGTGATGTGTATGTATGTGTATGGCATATATTCAGTGTCAGTACTGTGTATGGTGTGTGTGTAGTTGTGTGTGTGAGATGTTTGAGTATAGTGTTTATGTATGTTCATCTGTGTAATTGAGGCATTCATGTGCCTTGGTGCATGTATGTTGGTCAGAGGACAACCCGAGTAGATCATATATTACAATATTATAAATTTTTAAAAATGTAATATATTTACATATTTTCACATTCTACCTTATTTGAGACAGGGTCTCGTCTTCAGCACTCTAGGTTACCTGCTCCCAAGTGCTTCCTGGGAGTATATTCTGTCTTTACCTCCCATCTTGCTTTGGATCAGTTGTTCTCAATTTTCCCAATGTTACCACACTTTAATACAGTTCCTATGTTGTGATGACCCTCAACCATAAAATCATTTTCATTGTTACTGTATAACTGCAGTTTTGCTGCTGTTCTTAATTGTGACATAAATATCTGAAACTTCTGAAAATCTTAGGGGACTCCTGTGAAAGGGCCCTTTGATCCATCCACCTAATAGTCTTGACCCACAGATTTAGAAGTGCTGCTCTAGAAGAAATGAGTTTGTGGACATATGCTGCCATGCCCAGTCATACACAAGCTCTGGAAATCTGACCTCAGGGCTTCCTATTTGTGTGCTTTTAAGCACTGACCCATCTCCTAGCTGACTTATTAACATTCTTAAACAAGAATATGAGGTTAGTAATTCAAGTGATTTTTCTGATGTTCTTCAACTATGGGAGTTGAATTCTGTCAATGTAGACAAGTAAAGAATCCTGCTGTATTATATCACTGACAAGGAAGCCGGGTTGCTCTAGGCAATATGGCATCCTTGGATTTTACACATGCTGGGCTCTGTAAATTGCCACAGTAAACTGAAAGCCAGCATGAGTTGCTGGTCTTTTTTGTGTTGTACCTCTTTCTTTCTGATCAAACTTCTGGAAGTATTTGTATATCTGACTTCTTAGATGATTGTCATTCTTCTAACACTTGTGGATTTGAGTTTATTTTCTTTCTACTGTTGCTCTTTAAGTTATGGAGAAATTTGAAAGAAACAGACGCACACACACACACACACACACACACACACACACACACACTCACACACACATCTTCCACAGCCTCATTCATAGGCTAAACATTCACACATTGCTGGCATATTGCTGGCATAGGTAACCCTTCCCGGGAGACAATCCCCACAGGGAGGAACAGATGAGAGAGGACCCGTCTTCCTTCTTGTTCCTGGAAGGAAAGAGGCTGCTGTGACTCAGTCAATGTGTTCCACTGGCCCAGAAAGAGGTTTTAATCACGAGTTTCTTTTCTGGGGACAGTACTTTCACCAGCCATGGAGGTCTCTAGGTTGTAGTTCCTCTAACTCTAGCAAGAAAACCTTCTCATCTGGAGTTCCAGCTTGTCATAGATAGCAGAGGCAATCTAACTTCGCAAATTATCTGTCCCATAATGCATTGCCACCATGGCTGTGGTCGTCATTCACACTCAGTCTGAGAAAACGGCACACAAAATCTGAGGTACACTTCATAATCTGGTTTCATAGGGAATGCTAACAACCCATTCACTTTCACCAAATACTAGAACTATTATCTTAAATTACAAAACACACAATGTACTTTGTGAGAGTTTTGCTTTGTCTATGAAATAGCAACATAGCAGGAGGCAGCAGGCTGTGGACTCTCAAGACACTTGGTTCCTCATATGGCCTCCAGAGGGCGCTGCTGCACTTACTACTGTTCCTTCTTCCTTTGTAGATCTCCACCTGCTCACCTCATCCTTCCTGCAGCTGGCTGAGAATTTAGCAAAGGAAAGTGACAAGAATCGGGTATTCGAAACTTGTTTCAGGTTCCTGTTTGCAGCATCGGTTTTTATCTGTGTAGGAGACTTCTCCGGCAGACTCTTCCTGCTTTCAAGCTCTTGTTTCCTCTGGTACTTTCCAGTTGGTCTGTTTCAGAGTTCCTCCACAACAGTGCTGCAGCCTTCCCAAGGCTCAGCCATGCTCCTGGCGCTCATCCTAGTGCTGGGGATAAACTTTCTCCTAAGTGAGTACACCTTCCTTGTGGTCTCTGTATCCCTGCATTCTGACTGTCCTCAATAAAGTCTGCACTGCACTTACTGACCTAATATTCCCTTCCAGGAGTTGCCCAAGCTCAGTCAGTGACTCAACCTGACGCTCATGTCACTGTCTCTGAAGAAGCCTCTCTACAGTTGAAATGCAAGTATTCCACACCTGGGGCACCTTCCCTGTTCTGGTATGTCCAGTACCCACAGCAGGGGCTGCAGCTGCTCCTCAAGTACTATTCAGGAGACCCAGTGGTTCAAGGATTGAATGACTTTGAGGCTGAATTCAACAAGAGTGACTCTTCCTTCCACCTGCGGAAAGCCTCTGTGCACTGGAGCGACTCGGCTGTGTACTTCTGTGCTCTGAGCTTACAGTGTCTGAGTCTGTAAGGGGAGCTGAACACAAACACCCATGGCTGTGGGTGCTCAGACACAAGATCTCTCCTTGTTGTCTCTGAAGCGTCTCTTTCAACTTGGCGAGGAGGAAAGGGGTGTCAGGCAGTCCCAGCTGCCATTGCACAACTCATTTCCAGTTAAAATATCCACTGTCTGACTTCATCTAAGAAGCTCTTTGCATATTTTCAAAATTATATAATGCTCAATCATAATTCTTTAGAATGGAGGAGACTGTCATTTTTCCTTGAGAACCATTTCCTGAGTGGGCATTGCTTGGACAGTGACTGTGCTAAGCAGCTGGTTGTGCTCATGAGGAAAGACAGAAGCTTTCATTTGTCATTTTGTGTTTTGTCTACACAGGAAGTGGAAGGTGTGCTCTTCAGCTTCTATCCTGAAGTTTGCCTTCACTCCTATCTTTCATGTCAATTTTCCTGTAAATTCTTCTTTTCGTGCTAATTAAACCGATCAGAATTTGTCACGATATTTAAGTACTCCCATATAGGAAAGAACTTGATGCATTTTTAGTTGATATAGAAGTTTATCAAAAACAGAAAAGCTTAGTGATCTGTCATAATTTTGTCAGGAACCATTAAAAACAAAACAGGAGTATAAGGAATTGGAGCTCATTGGTATTTTTTCTAAAGACTTCTTCACAGTTATGAATGTACTATTATAAATGTACTATTCTATTGTTGTTGCCATCTTAAATTCTTCAAATCTACTTTGAGAATTTGTAGTATGAGTCCTTCTGCATCTTTTCTTGGTATGCATTGCTTCCTCCTTTCCATGATTTTACTACGGTAATAATAAACATAGATTCTCTTTTTTTTTTTTTTGGAAAGTTTTGTATTTGTTTTTAATTTTTTTAGTTAAAATTACAGTAGATTATGAAGTAATGGGTTTTATCATGGCGAGTTTATACATAAAATATTCATGAGGGGCTGGGGATTTAGCTCAGTGGTAGAGCGCTTACCTAGGAAGCGCAAGGCCCTGGGTTCGGTCCCCAGCTCCGGAAAAAAAGAACCAAAAAAAAATATTCATGAAATACATGATATATAATTATATATAATATATATATAAATGTATAATAAATATGTATAAAATTATACTTGATTTTCATTGATTTTCCTTCTCTACCATGTTTCCTCTCCCTTCCAACTGCTTCAGTTTCTTATCATCATTATTCCTAGTCTGTTTCCTTTTGTTTTTATGAGACAGGGTCTCTCTACTTAGAGCTGTTCTTCCTGGAATTCACTTTGCAGTCTAGGCTGGCCTCAAACTCACAGAGATCTGCCTACCTTTGCCTCCTGAGTTCTGGGATTAAAGTTGTTAACCATACAACCTGGCTATCTGTTGTTTCTTTCTTCTTTCTTTCTTTTTTTGAGATAGAGTTTTGCTGTGTAGTCCTGGCTGTCCTGGAACTTGTTCTGTAGATCAGGTTGACCTCTAACTGCCGGCCTCTGCCTCCCAAGCGCTGGGGTCAAAGATGTGCGCCACACTGCCTGTCTATCTCTCCTTCCTTCCTTCCTTCCTTCCTTCCTTCCTTCCTTCCTTCCTTATCTTTCTTTCTTCTCCTTCCTTCTTTCTTTCCTTCCATGTAGCCCTGGTTGTCCTGGACCTCATTCTGTAGACCATGATAGTTTCAAACTCACAGAGATGTGCCTGCCTCTGCCTAGTGAGTGCTGGATTAAAGGCATGTGCCACCATTGCCTGGCATTTGTTTTCTTTTTTTTTTATTTTTTTTTTTATTTACTTGAGTATTTCTTATATACATTTCGAGTGTTATTCCCTTTCCCGATTTCCGGGCAAACATCCCCCTCCCCCCTCCCCTTCCTTATGGGTGTTCCCCTCCCAACCCTCCCCCCATTGCCGCCCTCCCCCAATAGACTAGTTCACTGGGGGTTCAGTCTTAGCAGGACCCAGGGCTTCCCCTTCCACTGGTGCTCTTACTAGGATATTCATTGCTACCTATGGGGTCAGAGTCCAGGGTCAGTCCATGTATAGTCTTTAGGTAGTGGCTTAGTCCCTGGAAGCTCTGGTTGCTTGGCATTGTTGTACTTTTGGGGTCTCGAGCCCCTTCAAGCTCTTCCAGTTCTTTCTCTGATTCCTTCAATAGGGGACCTATTCTCAGTTCAGTGGTTTGCTGCTGGCATTCGCCTCTATATTTGCTGTATTCTGGCTGTGTCTCTCAGGAGCGATCTACATCCGGCTCCTGTCGGTCTGCACTTCTTTGCTTCATCCATCTTGTCTAATTGGGTGGCTGTATATGTATGGGCCACATGTGGGGCAGGCTCTGAATGGGTGTTCCTTCAGTCTCTGTTTTAATCTTTGCCTCTCCCTTCCCTGCCAAGGGTATTCTTTTTTAAACATAGATTCTCTTATCCTAATATCGCCATGTCCTGCAAGACAACAGAGGCAAGAGTCATAGTGGACATTAGTGCTCACTGGCTCCAATATGAAATTTTAGTTTCTTCTTCCTCTATTTGAGACAATGGTAGAAGACAAGTTTTTACTTCTGTGCATACAGCAGAGAAGGATGAATACTTAGGATAAGAAGGAAAAGGAAGGGAGAATTTTCTAGCTGCTGCTGGCTCTGAAATGGAAGTAGGTAGGCACCATGGAATCAGGAGCACCTGAGCATAAGTTTCAGGACATACATAAAATCTGGGCATGCTGGCTCTGCAGGGAGGTTAGGACAGACAGATAGACCTCTATAGCCTGCTCTCCAGCCAGCCTAGCCTAACCATGAGCTCCAGGTATCAGTGAAAGAGCTTGTCTCCAATGAACAAGGCAGATAGCTTCAGATAAATGACATCAAAGACTGACTTCTGGCATCCACATGCATGTGCACATATGTGCACATAAACACACACACACACATTCAGAGAGAGAAAGAGAGAGAGAGAGAGAGACACAGAGAGAGAGAGAGAGAATTTCTTCAGAACATTAGGAAGAACATCCAAGTGTTTTCTAAGTTTCTATGTATACACATAGGCATGCACATGTATATACATGTGCCAGTACATGTCACCATGCACTTGTACCCACACACCATGAGCACATTCACATACACATGCTCACATATATATTTTAGCATTGAACAGAAACATGCTTTCAGCTATATCTCCCAGGATCTCTCTATACCTGATCCACTCACCCCCAGAAATCAGTGTGGGGGAATCTCTAGGAGATGCCATAGACATGATATAGAGAAGGGTGCAGGGAGTCTATGAGATGACTCAAGCTGGACTCCTAGAAGTGGGAGATATGGATCCTGAAGTGGCCACCTCCTGTAGCCATGCCACATATCCCAGTGGAGGGATAAGGACACCAACACACTCACAAAACTTTCAACCCAAAATTTGTCCTGCCTACAAGAAGTTCAGGGAAAAAGATGGAGCAGAGACTGAGAGAGTGACCAACAAGTGGCCCAACTTGAGGCTCATCCCATGGGCAAGAACCAATCCCTGACACTATTAATGACTCTGTTATGCTTGCAGGCAGGACACTAGCATAACTATCTTCTGAAAGGCTGTACACATCAGCTGACCAAAACATGTACAGAATCTCAAAGCTAAATATTAGACAGAGCTCTGGAAGCCTTGAATAAGAGTTGTAGGAAAAACTGTGGAACCTAGAGGGATATTTACTCCACAAGAAGACCAAGAGAATCAATTAACTTGGACCCTTGGGGGTTCTCAGTGACTGAACCACAAACCAGAGAGCATAAATGGGCTGGACCTAGGTCTCCTGCATGTACATAGCAGATACATAGCTTGGTCTTCATGCAACTCCTCCAAGAACTGGAGCTTGGATTTACTCTGACCGTTGCCTGTCTGTGGATTCTGTTCTCTTAACTGGGCTGCCATGTCTGGCCTCAATGGTAGAGAATATACCTAGTGTTACAGTGACTTGAGGTGCCAGGGTAGGTTGGTACCCAGGGAGGGGGATCTTTCCCTTCTTAGAGAAGGGTTGGGGAGTGGGAGGGGCTGTGTGGGGAAAGGAATGGAAGGCAGGCTGCGATTGGATGTAAAGTGAATAAATAATGAACAAAAGACAAACAGAAGCACAATATATCTGAAGAACTAATGCCAAGTGACCTTATGTATTACTCTGGTAATCTCTTAGGTTTTGTTTTTTTTTTTAATGAAGTGAGAAGACCATGGTATTTGTCCTATCTTACATATTACTCTGATAATCTCTTAGTTTTGACTTTATTTATCATGAAACAAGAGGGCAGGGACAGTGTAAGCAATCATAAGACACAGAGCCTACACCAGCCCAGGAATGCTCATGTATGCCTTTCCAGTCCACTCACCTGCTGCAGGTGACAGGGTTCCCCATTCTTGCCACTGCACATTTGGCCTGGCTGAGAACTTCAGGTCTGTGGAGTAATGTGACAGGACTTCCTCTGTTTCTCATTCTGCTCTTCTGTTCACTACCACCACCACCACCACCACCACCACCATCATCATCACCATTATTGTCAGTGGAGTACAGTACCTCAACGTACCAACCAAACGTACTGCACTCTTCCACTGTGTCTCACAGTGGCTAGACAAGGAATTGTTAGGGATTAAATATTTGGTTGTTAGTGGGTCGAGGTACAGGAGGTGTGATCAGGACCTGCTTTTCCAGAGATCTCTTTCTGTGGCCACAGAAGGCTGTTGTCTTCCTTGAATCCTCACAGGGTCCTTCTCAGAGAATGTGCAGGTCCGTGGTCATCACCCACAAGGTATGCCATGTTTATTTGGTAAAGGTATGTCTCTAATGTACTTTAGTCAAATCTCATAGGAGGGGATATGAAGGCAAAGTTTAGAGCAGAGACTGAAGGAACAGCTGTTCAGAGCCTGCCCCACATTTAGCCCATGTGTATATCCAGCCACCAAACTAGATAAGATGGATGAAGCTAAGAAGTGCAGGCTGACAGGAATGGGATATAGATCTCTCCTGAGAGACACAGCCAGAACGTGTCAAATACAGAGGACAATGCTAGCAGCCAACCACTGAACTGAGAACGGGTCCCCCGTTGGAGGAATTACAGAAAGGACTGAAAGAACTGAAGGGGCTTGTAACCTCATAAGAACAACAATGTCCACCAACCAGAGCTTCCAGGGATGAAACCACTGTTCAAAGATTATACATGGACTGACTCTAGGCTCCAACTGCATATGTAGCAAAGGATGACCTTGCTGGGGCACCAATGGAAGGAGAAGCTCTTGGTCCTGCCAAGGTTGAACCCCAGTGTAGGGGATTTTCGAAGGGCAGTTGTGGGGGATGAATGGAGAGGGGAAACCCTTAAAGAAGGGGAGGGGTAGGGGTTAGGGGGCTGATGAACAGGAAATCTGGAAAGGGAATACATTTGAAATGTAAATAAGAAATATTCAATTTTTTAAAAATGGAAAAATAAATGAATTAAAAAAATAAAAGAACAATAAAAAATAACCAAAACTATCTACCCATGTTGGGCAGTGGACCTTGCCAGAAATCCTGGTAAAGGGTGAAATGGATTGGAAGCCCTGGAACCCAAAGGGACAGTAGGAACTTTGCCTGCCACATAGCCACAGTCCCCCATAGAGAGGACTGTGACCATCAGAGCCCCTAATTCTCTCGACATGCTTATGAGTCATCCCTAACATCTCAAACCACGTCAATAGGAAACATATGCTGTCAGACCCCAACCTCCCTCAAAACTGTATATAATCCAATCCAGACGGAATAAAGGTCTGTGAGAATAATAATAATAATAATAATAATAATAATAATAATAACAACAACAACAACAATAATAATAGAGCCTTCATTTAAAAAGGTCTTTTTTTAAAAAGTATTTTTCTGTTTGGTCATACTATGTAATAAGCCAATGCTCTGCTAATGAAAACTGATGTATGCTATTTCCCTGTGAGATGAGATGAGACTTTTTTATTAGTCACATTGTTGCAGTAGGATTTCAGTTTCCTCTGCTATGGTCTTCATGTAATATGGTGGCTGGCAACCCCTGGAGGGTACACTCTTACACATACATAGTTATACATACACAGTTATACACCATTTCTTTTGGTAGCTGATATGTGCACATGCTACTAAACAGTGCTAGAAATGGTCCCTGCAAAGCATTAAGGTACACGCCATGGTACTTTGCCCTTTTCTATAGATATCCTAAGCAAACTTAAGATGTAGGGATGGATGCTTGGTTCAAGTGCTGAACCTGAAAACACTTAAAACCTGCTAGGAAACTACAGTAGGATTTCACCCCTTCGTCACCAGTATTGGGTGCACTGTACAGAAGAGGCAGACTCCACTCTTCCCAGAACCTTGACAAAATTAAGATCATCAGACCTTTAGGTATGATTCTCAAGAATGTTCTGGCAAGAATGGTAACTTTATTGTAGGGGACAGCTGCTCTAAAAGAAAGGATGAAGGTAGAATGATTGAAGGTTGGGTATTTTCATCTCTACAGTTATGTCTTCTAATGGACTCATTTTCTGATTTCACAGCACAGCACAAGGTGTGGCTGAGCCAACACGAAGTTCTTTTCTCAAAGCCTTAGAGGTGGAAGTCTTATATGGAGGTGTGATCAGGACCTGCTTTTCCAGAGATCTCTTTCGGTGGCCACAGATGGCTGTTGCCTTCTGTGAGTGCTCACATGGTCCTTCTCAGAGGATGTGCAGGTCCATGGTCATCATTAATCTGATGGTCCAGCCCTCTTGTGCTATTTTATTTATTTTACTTTGGTTACCATTTAATGTCCTATCTTCAAGTGTCACTGAAGTCCTTAGTGTGAGGGCTCCACCATAGTTATTTTGGGAGAGACACAGTTCAGTTCTTAACAGCCTTATAAGATTATTCTTCACATATAAAGATTGTTGAGTCCTCCTTATTCTAATATTTATGAGTTTCTGCTGTGCATATGAACATGCACATGTGCACACATGCACATACGTACACACACACAGACACACACCAGAAAGAATCTTACACTGTATATTGAAATTTCATTGTAGATTTTTCTAGAGTGAGTAGGAAGATTTAAGATGATTCGGCAAAACTTGCTTTTTATGTGATTTTATTGCATGTGAGTGTATAAATGTACGTATATGTTTAGTGTGTGTATGTGTGTGAGTGTGTATGTGTATGTGAGTGTGTATGCATATATGTATGAGTGAATGTGCGTGTGCATGTACAAAACTGAGTCCACTGGGAATCACGTGTAAGTTTGATGACTGCCTTTTCTTACCATTGTCTGCATGTTTCCAGAAAGAATAGAAAAAAATTATAATTCGTGAAGAAGCTAATTATGAAAGACTGTAAGTACAAGGACCTGTGGTAATAACTGAATCTGAAGGAATATTATCCAAATTGGTCGAGTAGAATTCCAATCACCATTTCAGTATATGAAAACTTTAGATTTAGCTTCATTCTTTTCTGCTTCATTTATTCTTGGTGTTTCCCTCAGCCTAATTCCCATCCCCCATTCTGTCTAAATATTAATTCAACCTTTACTTGCACCTCCTCCTGTTATCTGAGCTGATTCACATGACAGGCTGGCCACTCTCCTCACACATTCCTCCCTCTCTGACTGCTGGCACAATGGACATGCTTTAGGGAAGGCTGTGCTGCTTACGAGGGGTTAGTGGGTTAGAGAGCAGATTTCAATCTGTTCAGCACTGTCAAGAGGACACAGCTGCCCTACAGTTTCTACTCAGCATTCTTGCTTTGGGTACATTTTTCCAAAGAAGTATGTGCCAAGAATTAAAGTTTTGACTCACCCAGAACATTGCCTTTTATATATAATTTGCTAATTTTTATATCTGGGTAGATTTAATATTTTCGTGTTTTTGGAAATCTTGATTTTTTCCTCCTTCTGTTGTTTTGATAAAGCTTTCATTGTTCTCGATAACAACATGAACTGGAACATCAGCCTACGGAACTGTGTTTCAGTTCTCATGGTGAGTTCCACGATGCCTCGATGACATGGCTGCCTAGAGAAGACCTAAACAAGATGGCACTAATCGACAGCCAATACACATGTGAATGTTGAAGGGGGAAATCCCGCAGAGCCCCAACTGTACACAAACACTGTGGTCAGCTAAGAAATGCCGAGAACAGTCTTATCCAAGGAAGAACCTCCCAATTTATTATTGAATACCATGTGGTCTACCCTGAAATCATATACATACAAGTTACATTCTATACTCTGAGCAGGTGTTATCTATATATCCCAGACTTTATATGTAACAACAATTAAAGAAAAAGCAGCAAGACAACATGAATTGGGGGAGGGGCTATGTATAAGAAGTTGAAGAGAGAAATGGATATGTTTTTGTTCTTTGTTAGTATTTTTTTGTTATTTTTCGTTCGTTGTTTCATTTTGTTTTTAGAGATCTATGGATTTTGGGAGCAGGATGGTCAGCCCAGACAAACACTTAATTTAAGCAAAGATATATATATATATATTCATTTTAATTTTATGTACTATTTGGTACATAGATACTGATATGCTTCCTTATGACATTTTCAGACAGAGTCACTCAATCCCACATTCCTCCATCTCTCTCCTTCTATGGTGACCTCCCCTCCCCTCCCCTCCCCTCCCTCATCTTCCCTGTGTCTCCATTACATTTTGCTTGCCTTGCTCTTCCCATCTCGAGTGGCTCTCCCCAGCCACACGTTCCTTGTACCTTTCTGGCCTCTGTGGTGACCCCAGGTCACACATTTCCGTCTGAAGATGTGGAGTTAGGAGCCTCTACAGTTTCCACTGAGGTTAGGGCTTCAGGACTTCAGGGCAGAACATGTGGCCTTTGTTTTTCTGGGTCTCAGTCAGCTCATTTACAAGAATCTTTTCTGGTTCCATCATCTAACTGCAACGTTTATGATGCCGTTTTCCTCTGCATTGAAGAATATTCCATACTATGTAGGCACCACAGTTTCATTGTCCATTCATCAGATGAAGGACATTTATGTTGTCTCCGTTTCCTTGTTACCATGAGGAGAGCAGCAGTGGACACAGGTAAGCATCTGTGGAGAGGGACAGAGACCAAGAAGTGGCAAAGCTGGGTCCTGTGGTGGATTGAGTATTCGTGTTTTAAAGATTCTCCACACTAGTTTCCAGAGGAGTTTCACCAATCGTTATTCCCCTGAGAATGCGTGCAGGTTCCTTTACCCTCTATGCACCTCCCCACCATTTGTTGTGTGGTATTTTATAGATTTTACATATTCTGATTGGTGTCAGATGAGATCTCAATTTGTTTTAATTTGTATTTTCCTAATTTCTAAGGTTAATGAACAATTTTGAGATTTTTAAAGCCATTTTGTTTCTTCTATTGAGAACTCTGTCTAGACACTCTTCTCTTCTGACCATTGGCATTTCCTTCAACAGGAAGTGAAGGCTTGGTTCAATGAGGCTTGTGAGGATGGCCTGAAATCACGTTTGTTGTTGGTGTCAGTCCACTAGGGGGCACTGCAGGGTTCCTAAAATTACTTTTTTTTTTTTTTATCAGTAAACATATTATATTGTAAAGGACAAAAAATAAAATACTCAGTGATAGATCTTAGAAGAGCAATAAAATAATATAAAATACAGAATAACTTTGCTACAAGACATAAATAATAAGCACTCATTAGATGTGTAATTAGATAGTAATGAGACATGTAAAATAAAATTATGAATTATTCTATTCATATTTGTGCTCTACTTACAAAAAACTAAAATGCTAAATGTTATTCCAGAGTCTGCTCATACCACCGCTCTTAGGTCTCATTCGTGTTCTTTTCATTAATAACTTTGGTGTTAATAAAATGACTAGCTGTTAAGAGCACTTTAGAGCACTTGCAAAGGACCTGGATTCAGTACTGAACACCCACACTAGACAGCCCACAAACATCTGTAATTTCAGTTCTAGGAAATCCAATGCCCTCTTCTCATCTCTGTGGGCAACTAAATGCATCATATGGCATATAAAAACTCACACAGGAACAAAGGCATACACTTAACTAAAAATAAACATTTTACAAATATAATATCCTTATTAGCTTGATGTGTATTCTTTCAGAACAACAAAATAAAAATCATTTAGAATTAATTATATGTGCATTTTTTTTAGTTGAATGATTGCCAGTTCTATTTAGTTTTACCTAATAATATATGTGGACTGTTTTTAAATAATTGGTTTTATACTATTCATATAATTCTGCAACTTTAACTGTCTATGTGGGTATTCTACCTTAATGCCAAAGAAATAATGGTCAGTTATACTACTGCTATAATCCCATTATATGGTTAAAGTGTACAATATTTAGCCAGCCATTCACAAACTGGCACTTATCTCTTTATATTATCTCAATGCTTACATATATTTGATTCTTTAATCCTTAATTGATGCATGAAAACATAAAATTTGAAGCTTGAAAAATAGATCCAAGGATAAGAGCACTGACTGCTCTTCCACAGACCTGGGTTTGATTCCCAGAATCACATGACTCAGAACTGTCAATAACTCCATTTTCAGAGGATCAGACATGTTCTTCTGGCCTCTATGTGTACCAAGCACACCCATACTGTACTTACATTCATGCATGCAAATACTCATACTCATAAAAAATGACTATTTTAAAAATAAATATATTTTACAAAAATATGTAATAACAAGATATCATGTAATATTTTATATTTATATACATTGTAATACATTCCTAAAACTGTTGAACTGGGTTTTTTAATTTAATTTTACATGTTTGCTTTTCATCACACTCACTGCCCCCCTCCTGGTCACCCCTCCCACAATCCTCCCTTCCCTTTTCCTCTGAATAGGTGGAACCCCTTGGGTATCCCCCAACCCTGACATATCAAGTCTTTGAGAGGCTAGGGGCTTCCTCTCCCACTGAGGCCCAACAAGGTAGATCAACTAGAAGAACATATCCCACATACAGGCAATAGCTTTTAGGAGAGGCCCTGCTTCAGTTGTTCAGGACCCAAATGAAGACCAAGCTGCACATTTGCTAAATATGTTCAGGGAGGCCTAGGTCCAGTCTGCGTATGTTCTTTGGTTGGTGGTTCAGTCTCTGAGGACCCAAGGGTCCAGGTTCATTGATTGTTTTGGTCCTCTCGTGGAGTTCCTATCCTCTTATGGGCAGCAATGAAGGAAGGATTTCAGTTCTCACAGATAGTTTATTAATGATACCAGATCTGGAAATCAGACTTGTGAGAAGAATGGCAACTGGTGTTGGTTCTAGTGGAGGTTAAAAAGGAAGCTGGAGACAACTGCTGCTGCCACGATGAAATGACTGACAGTAATAGAAACCAGAAAGAAACAGCAAGTCCTTTATTCACCCCTTTATTTTTCTGGCTTCATATATTAACCCCTATTTGTAGAATGTTAGAGGGTGCAATATTAGGATTCACTAAAGAAACAAAAACAAAATTTTGTATGAATCTATGTATAAATACATTGTGCATAGATACATAAACACAAATAGACACAGAGAGAAGTAATTAATGGAGTTGACTTACGAGATTACAAAGGCTGACTCTAGTTATAGGAGTTGGAGTTCCAGGGATACAGAAAGCAGGGTCAATCACAGTTCAAAGGGCTCAACTAGGAAAACTGATAATGTTTTATCCAATAATGAAGACTTAAGAATTCCATCATTGCTGGGACTAGAAAGATAGCTCAGTGCGTGACCCCTACATGGCAGTTCACCATTGCCTGTGACTCCAGTTCCAGGAGATCTTAAACCTTCCTACAGACGTGGATAAACCAATTCACAGATTAAAAAATAAATAAATCATTTCTAAAAAAGAATAAAGATAAAAAGAAAAGAGAAAGAACAAAGGAAGAAAAGAAAGAAAGAAATCATTCCATCATTTCAAGTCCCAGAGTACAAAGAGAGGAAATTCTGGGGTTTTGATATCCATAATCCAGAATATGGAGGGGTTGGAGAATGGATGAGACTTGACCTTTGCTGAGCCCTTTTTAATCTTTCTCATCGCCAACCAGTTGCATAATAGTCACAATCTAGAGATAGACATAATGCTTTATAGGTGTTCTAGGTATTTTCAAATCCAATTGATATCTAAATTTCTGCATCATTTGTATCAGGTATTAATGCATATATGTTATTTCCATATTCCCAACACTAACTTCACTCATGGATTAGAGACGGGGATGCTTGGAGCTAAGTAATGTCTCGTCATGATGATGTGGCAATTATACTAGTTGACAATTAGAAGTACCATAAGGTTTATAAAATGAAATTTCTCCAACCATTTAATAATCTTTTAAAATTTATTTTACTGTTCTTTATTTTATGATATGTCCACATGGGGATCCATGTGCTATTGAGCATGTAGAAGGCCAGAGGGCAACTGGTGGGCATGAGTTCTCTCCTTCTACCACGTGGGTCTCAGTGATTAGATTCAAGTCAGCAGATTTGATGGCAAGTGTCCTTACCTGCTGAGTCATCTCACTAGCCTTTAAATTTATTTTAAATTGATATATGAAATAAAATTTTTATCTATCTATGCAGTAGTACATAATTTTGAGTAACAAGGTAGACTATCTAACACTTACATCAGGATAAGCATTCAATTCAAACTGTTTTCACTTTTATGGTAAAATCTTTCAAACTCCTTCCTTCTATATTTCTGTTTCTTAAAAGCAATGCATATCACTGCTATCTTCAATTACATTTTAAATAGAAGGCATATTTTAAATTTTATAACAGCTCTTAGCAATGCCTTCAGATGATTGGGTTATATTATAATGTTGTGAAATCATAGACTTAAATATATTTCACATGCTATAATCTAGTCTATGACTGATGTGCAGATTACCTCATATTTGGTCATATTCTACAAATCACTTTGTGAATTTATTCGATTTAACCCTACTAGTCTTCATTTTTCATTTTCTGATAGAAATAAATATTCTAGACTTGTTTTTGAAGATTCATTAATTTTTATGTGTATGAATGTTTTTTTCTGTCACATGTATACTACATGTGTGTCTGGTGTCAGCAAATACTAGAAGAAAGGGTCAGATTCCCTAGAACTGAAATTATAGATGGTTATGAGCCTCTATATGAGTAATGTGAACCAAACCATTGTCTGTTTCAAAAGCAAGTTATTTTAACCGCTTCAAAGTCATTTCTCCAGCCCCAGCCAGATGCCTTATATGTATCTGTGTATGTATTCTGCCCGAGACTTGGTAGCAGACACTTATCTAAGAAATTGTAATTTCTTTTTGTGGAAAATTGTGCTCAAAAATGCCTGCTGTTATTTATTTGGTCAGTTATTGCCACTTTTATAATACAAAGTATTCAAGTCAATTTTCCCACTAGGTCATTAATTCAAATGTTAAAGTTCTCATAAGTACTTGCTACTTGGCAAACACTGGCAAATTATTTCTTGTACTGAAACACACTTGTACTGAATCACACGGTACAAATATATGGCTAAGATAGTATCAGTGTACAAGACCAATGAACTTTCTTCCAGTAATGTCTGACACATTTTTGCATGGCTGCAGGAATGTGAACCTAACTGGGAGTGGTGAGGTAATGAAGAAATGACAGATAGATGGACAGACAGAAGGGCAGATGTACAGAAAGCTGGGATTGTGGTCTGGACTTTTGGATAGAGAAATCTTTGCACACTCAAAGCTCTGCATTTTTATAGAGTTGAACAGAGTGGTGGAGTTATTGCATAGAACTGAACAAGGAGGCAAGGTGAACAGGGAAGCAGAGTTTATATTTTACCACTGGATCAAGGAGACAGGTTTAGTTAATTTAAGTAGGAGCAGTCTCTGTAGAGGAGCAGTCTTTAGTCTATGAACCTCTCAGGGGTTTGTGCAAGCTATGGTGGACATTTACGTTACACAGTATCAATGCTTGTGCTCAGCACCCCCAAATCAAGTCTTCAATAGTTCATTCTGAGCCTCACTCTAGTTGAGGTGTGCTTCGCCATTTCCCTTTGGGTCTGAGGTTAAGGTCTTGACATGCCCATGCCCAAGGCAAAATCAGATTCGCTAAGGACCTCACACACGCATGGCTTCCTTCATTCCTCACAAAGGTTCCTCTACCTCCCAATAGCATCACAGGCTGTCAATGAAACATTTTCCAGTGCAAGGTGTGGGGGAAGCTTTTAGCACATTTCATATTCAAGTTATGTCCAACTGATAATGCAAAATCCATTTGGTTCTTCTCCAAAAGATTCCAGGATTTTAACTGCTCAAAGGTTAAGTTCGTGGTCCCTAAAACTCAAGGCAATCACAACTGTAAGTTTCTGTTAAAAACAAACAGAAAAAGAGTTATACTTCCAAGACACAATAACAGGGAAAGGATAAGGAGAAACTGAACCTACGGCAGGGCAAAAGCACATGAGGCAGGCTTTTAAAAAGTCTAGAACCTGTCTGTCCTCCTGTACACTGGATGGTATGACATGAGCACAAAGATCAGGAAGAACTCCACCTCCACAATGTCGCTAGCTGAAGTGCACATGGCCACTCTTGAGCTTCTTTTGCTAGTTCCCTGAAGCTTCTTCCCTCAACAGACAAACTATCATTCTTGCTTCTCCTATTTTTGGGTTTCCATTGAGTATTAGCCTCCAATCTCACAGTATCACACATCACCCTGTGGGTGAGCCTGAAATAACTGACCATGCCACATTCTGCCTGGTATTTCCATCTCCTTGGAAACCTTCACGAAATCAATGCTTTCAGATTCTGAACTCGACAAAGCTGCATCATGTGAATTACACTAAAGTTTTCAATGACGTAAGCTGTACTTACAGAGACCCACCTAAACCTCAGGTGCAGTGGCCTGAGGTCTTTGATGACTGAACACTGGAATATGAATCCTAGGAAAATAATTCCCAGGGGGCGTTGAACAAATTTTCTTCTCAGTGGAAAGAGGATTCAAATGTCATGGTTGTTGTTTCTTTTTTTTTTTGTTTTGTTTTTTTATTAACTTGAGTATTTCTTATTTACATTTCGAGTGTTATTCCCTTTCCCGGTTTCCAGGCAAACATCCCCCTCACCCCTCCCCTTCTTTATGGGTGTTCCCCTCCCAACCCTCCCCCCCTTGCCGCCCTCCCCCCAACAATCTAGTTCACTGGGGGTGCAGTCTTAGCAGGACCAAGGGCTTCCCCTTCCACTGGTGCTCTTACTAGGATATTCATTGCTACCTATGAGGTCAGAGTCCAGGGTCAGTCCATGTATAGTCTTTAGGTAGTGGCTTAGTCCCTGGAAGCTCTGGTTGCTCGGCATTGTTGTTCATATGGGGTCTCGAGCCCCTTCAAGCTCTTCCAGTTCTTTCTCTGATTCCTTCAACAGGGGTCCTAGTCTCAAATCAGTGGTTTGCTGCTGGCATACGCCTCTGTATTTGCTGTATTCTGGCTGTGTCTCTCGGAAGAGATCTACATCCGGCTCCTATCGGCCTGCATTTCTTTGCTTCATCCATCTTGTCTAATTGGATGGCTGTATATGCATGGGCCACATGTGGGGCAGGCTCTGAATGGGTGTTCCTTCTGTGTCTGTTTTAATCTTTGCCTCTCTATTCCCTAATAATAACCTAATTCTAAGGTTAATGAACAATTTTGAGATTTTTAAAGCCATTTTGTTTCTTCTATTGAGAACTCTGTCTAGACACTCTTCTCTTCTGACCATTGGCATTTCCTTCAACAGGAAGTGAAGGCTTGGTTCAATGAGGCTTGTGAGGATGGCCTGAAATCACGTTTGTTGTTGGTGTCAGTCCACTAGGGGGCACTGCAGGGTTCCTAAAATTACTTTTTCTTAAGTCACCCTGAGGTCTGAAGCACTGAGAAGAGACATAAGGACATAAGGCAATCCATTCCCAAAGCAAGAGGTACAGGCGATGAGGTGTAGTTCACCTGGGTCATTAACGCTCAATCATTCTGTAGACAGCCACAGATCTCTAGAGCCTGTTTTCTGGATCTGTGGTTATATAAATCTATTTTAAGAATAATTCTCTGAATGTATATAAACAAAATAGAATTACTAGGCATTATGACAATGAACACTCAAGAGAAAATTACTTTTTTAAAAAATTTCTGTTAGGTTTATGTCTATAATTCACCAAACTCAAAAAACTGGAATTATTCCAATAAAATTCATATCACACACATGTGAATGAACATACACACACACACACACACACACACACACACACACACACACACGAGTGATTAGTTTTTCCACCAGCATTCTGTGTTTATGCATTCTCCTTCCTCAAACATCCTCACCCCCTCAAACTCCTTATATTACATTAGAAACACAGTGTCCTGGGCTCTACATCAATGTCCTCCACAGTCCTGGAGCAATGACAGTACAGAGTCATGAGGTGGAGGTGGGTGGAGTTCCTCGTTCAGATGAATGAGGGAGCTCAGTGACTCAGAGAGAACCTGTAGTCTGTGAGCACAAGTTGTCTGGGTACAAGACTGACCCCCTTCAGAGCTGGAGAGAAGACATCCCAGCAAGTGGACAGGGGCCATGGAGAGGAACCTGGGAGCTGTGCTGGGGATTCTGTGGGTGCAGATTTGCTGTGAGTTGTGCTAAGCTAAGTTCCTATCTGGGATTCTCCAGAAATGTGGGAGGTGGAGGGGGAGAAAGTAGATGAAACTCTCCTGTGCATTCTTCCTCATGATATCTCCTGGGTATTTAACTGGTGGGGTGGATACCTCTCTTTGATTCTGGTTTGCTTGTCTGTTTCCAACAGGGGTGAGAGGAGATAATATCCAGCAGAGTCCTTCAGCCCTGAGTCTCCACGAGGGAAACAATTCTGTTCTGAGATGCGATTTTTCTAATGCCTTGACATCAGTGCAGTGGTTCAGACAGGATCCCCGGGGCAGTCTCATCAATCTGTTCTACCTGGCTCCAGGAACAAAGGAGAATGGGAGGTTAAAGTCAACATTCGAATCTAAGGAGCGCTACAGCACCCTGCACATCAGTGGTGCCCAGCTGGAGGACTCAGGCACCTACTTCTGTGCTGCTGATGCACAGTGCTCCCAGTGAGCCTGCAGCCTGGCCCCAAACTGCAGCTGGCTGTGGAGCTACAACCCCTGCCACAGGCAGACTCAGCAGGAGGCTTTGCACAGCTGTGGCTTCATCAGATCTCCACAAATTACAAAGATGTGAGGAAACATAAAAATACCACTGTAGTTCCCACTTACATTCTGACTGACATGACACTGACTTCTAGAATGCTAAATGCTGAGAAATATCAGCATGCATGATCAAAATATGCCCCTTTATTTTTTCAGTTTATGTTAATGTCATAGAATATAAACCTCTCTTACATATTGGAGAATCATTTGGGTCATTTGTTAAAATTCGAAACTGAAAGCAACTGTTTTCATCCTTTGTTTAAAGAGCACAAGACAACACTGAGCTAATCTGCTCAATATGACGTTGATAAATTAATTAATTCATCTAATAAATTAACTGGTAGAAAGGCAAGAGAAATCTTATTATTAGATCAAGACATTATAGAAATGTCTTGATATTTTAAATATATAATACATTTAATTCTGCAGTGGAAAACAAATATTTCATGTCATAATTAGGAGCCAAAAGATAAAATAAAACTAGGAAGATGTATTTGCAATTTATGTCACAATAACACTTGTAGCCATTGATTCTACCTTATATGCAAAACTTTTCATTAAAACACTGCTTTCAAAAGAAAAGAGTGTGGAAACATTCTAAATATCATACAGTAGGGGACTGATTTATTATACAATAATTAAATGTGAACTAGATAACTCGTTTATTTTCTGAGGGTTGACTGATTATATACCATAGTTGAAAACTCTGGCCTGTCCTTGTCTCTGTAGGAACTGGGAGTCATCCATGCATCATCTCTCCATTGTCTTCCCTCAGGAACAGCGGCTGTGTGACTACAACAGCAACTGGATGGCCTTTCATTTTCTTTCTAGAGCTTCACAGATTAACTGAAACCTTGTGATTCATTCGGCTTCATCCCCATTGTAACTCCACTTCCTTAAAATATATATTATCTGGGCTTCTCAGACAATAAATAATCCCTAAGGGTCAATAAGATTTGTGTGGGACTGTTAAGAAGTTATGTCAACATTCACATAAGGATCCAGTCACCTCAGAGAGGTCACAGATAGCAGCCATTCTAACCCTTGCTTCTTCATTTCATTTTGTTTATTTTTGTTTGTTTTTATTTTGCTTTTGGCCGGGGCGGGGGGAGGGGGGAGGCTACAAGGGAGGAAGATGGATACGAAGTGCCCTGGATATGAATGGAATTAGTTTACATGATGTGAAATGTAGAGAATGAATAATAATAATAAAACTCAGAAACAAAAACTAAACTGAAAAATGGATTTAATGAAGATGCCCGAGGTGATAAGAGTTAGAGTTATGCTGTCCAAATAACAACAACAACAACAACAACAACAACAAAAACAAAAACAAAAAACAAAAAAACAAAAAGAAAAACCAAACTCATTCAGCTTTCCATTGCAGACTTTTCATAGGTGACTTTTTAGTGCAGGTGACTACTTATGAGTGAAACCTGCTATTACAGAGAAAGAGGACAACATCTGCTAAGTGTAAACACACAAGCTCACCTATCCCCCGCACCCCCACCCCGTCCTAACTTTCATGAGTCCACAAGATGGCAGTGTTTTCTTTGGGATCTTGAGCAAAGATCTCAAGAGGGAGAGAAGTGGGGGATGGGGTGGAGTGGGGAGAAGAAGAGTACAGGAAGAGGAGGAGGGGGCAAAGAAAGGGAGGCAGAAAGGCTTGGTGCTTCTGGGGTTACGAAAAGATCCCTTTTCTAGTTGCCAACGTAGAGTTGAGTATTTCAGTCCTCAGTGAAGAGGGAGGAGGCGAGAATGAAATCCTTGAGTGTTTCCCTACTGGTCCTGTTGCTCCAGCTAAATGGTAAGTTTGGAAATTCCTTTGGGATCCGGGTGTGAGATGTAAAGTTCTTTCCTGCTCCAGGCAAATGGTAGAAACTCACGTCTGGGACCGGACTTCCGAACTAAGCAAAGCTAGAGTCCTGCCCTGAGCAGATTCCTGAGAAGGGCTTGACCTTTTCAAAGAACTTGTCCCCAGAAGACTGTTGCCTCCTTGTTTAAGGAGAATATCTTGCAGTTTAGAGATTCACTTTATGTCCTTGGGCACTTCCCAGTACTCCCGCCACCCTAAGCTTCAGTTCCTGCTTCAATTCCTGCTTCAGAGTTTTAAATGCTGTACATTCCTCTCAATAAACAGACCTTGACAAGGACACTGCTTGGTCTTGCTCCTCTTTCTCACCCTTTCTCCCTCAGGTATGGGTCCCCCTCGACCCCCACAAATAACTGGGTCCCCGCTGGCGGGGGACAAACTCAGGTATTTTAAATCTCCAATTAGGAAGTGAGAAGCCCATGGAAAAGTGTTAGAATCCATATGCATCTAGTCTTGATTGTGTGACCTTTGTCTTTCTGCACAGGGGTGAGCAGCCAGCAGAAGGTGCAGCAGAACCCAGAATCTCTCACTGTTCCAGAGGGAGCCAGGACCTCTCTCAACTGCACTTTCAGTGATAGTACTTCTCTGTATTTCGCATGGTACAGACAAGATCCTGGGAAAGAACCCAAGGAGCTAATGTCCATCATCTCCACTGGTGAAAAGGAAGAAGGCAGATTCACAATTCAGCTCAATACAGCCAGCCTACATGTTTTCTTGCACATCAGAGACTCCCAGCCTGGTGACTCTGCTCTCTACTTGTGTGCAGTGAGCACACAGTGCTCCCCAGGCACCTGCAGCCTGCATGCAAACCTAGTGTACAGTACCAGCCCTGACATAGGTCACAGACCACACAGCAGAGACGTTCTGTTTCCATTCTATTCTATATGCTGTGGGACTTATAAGCAGGAATAGAGAGGGCTTGATTATCCTGGAACATATTTTAACATTAAGAAAAAAAGTAATCCTGATAGAAAAGGCACATTACTAGTTTGGGTAAATATTTTCCACTGTTTTCTTCTTACATGTGGATGATTATACAATAATGCACACACTACTAAAGGGCATATGATGTTGAGCTGGAAGACAAAACACATGGCCATAAGGCTGACCACATACCATGCCATAAAGACAACCATCAACACTATAGCCCTGTGCTTTTAAAAATCTTTCAATAAAAATATTTGTTTTCTAATTTTTGAAAACTGGCTTACAATGTAGCAGGCTTCTCTATGGCAGTTTCATACACATTTACTTTTGGTTGACCCATTCCCAAGCTTGTCCCCTCTACCATTTCCTCGTTCCCCATTCTACCTTGTGCTCCATTACCGCACTAGTCGTCTCCCTGAGTGCCCCCTCTCACTTTATGTGCAGCTTTCTACACACAGTCATAGTCACATGAGTACATAGAGATAAAAATTAGAAACTAAGATTCATATACACTTTTCTATATGAGGACAGAATAATTCATTATAGTATTTTCATGGGAATTCTATAATTTCATTTTTCTCCATTGCTTAATTACACACACACACACATATACACACATAAACACACACACACACACATATATATATATATACACACATATATACATATCCACCAAATTTTCACTATTCATTCCTTTATTGATGAATATCTAAGAAGCCTTCATTCCATAGCAATTTTGAACAGAGTGGAAATAAGCAGAATTGAGCATGTATCTCTTTAGTGAGATGCAACAATGTCCTTCAGATATATTTATCCAGAAATTACATAGAAGGAACCTGTAAGTCTTCCTCTTTTAGCTTCATGAGAATACTTCCCACTGATTTCCAAAGTTGTTACATCAGTTTAATGTTTCCATCAATTTCTCCGGACTCTAGTTTTCCCTCTCTATATTCCTCCTAGTTGACCCACCCTCTCCTCCTCCTCAGACACACTTGTCCACTTCCCTTGAGAAAAGAGTTGGCCTTCCAGGGACAGCAATCAAACACAGAATGGTAAGTTACAAAAGAACCAGGCAGAAACCTCCATATCAGATCTCGAAAAGACAACCCAATAGGAGGCAAAGGATCTAATGGGCAGTCAAAAGGGACAGTGACACCCACACTTCCACTGTTAGGTATCCCACAAAAACACCAAGCTAAGAATCCTAATATATTTGTGGAAGACCAAGAACAGACACATGCAAGCTCCATGATTATTGCTTCAGTCCCTGTGAGCCCCTCAGAGCCCTGGTTAGTTGGTTCTGTGGGCCATTTTTTTCCTGGTGCCTTCAACTACTTTGGCTCTACCACTCTTCCTCCCCTACTGTGCTCAGACATTGGCTCCAATGTGAGGAACCCAGTGGAGAGCGCCAATGTGAGTCATCCCTCAGACTAATGTTTGCCTGTGAATCTCTGCATCTCCTCATATCAATTACTGAAGGACTCCTCTCTCATGATGACTGGGCTAGGCATGATCTACATGTATAGCAGAATATCATTAGGAATCACTTCATTGATTTTTCTTCTATCCTAGGACTCCGGGGTATTTAACTTCCCCATCCTGGTCATGCAGGCCGTGTTGGGCACTGACTTCCTTTGTTGGCATGAACCTCAAATTAGGCCTGACAATGGTTGGTCCTTTTAACAATTTCTGTGCCTCCAGTGCTTCTGCACATCATGCAGACAGGATAGATTGTAAGTCAAAGGCTTTGTGACAAGTTGGTTTCCCAGTGATACCACTGGAAGTTTCTTGGTTTCAGAAGATGTCTGGTTTAAGCTTTGTAACTTTCATTACTAGAAATCCTCACAAGGGTCACCCTAGGAGAATCTGGGAGTTCCTACTACACTAGATTTTTACATTGTCCCTGAAATGCACTCCAGTTCCAGTTATCTCCTACCATATTGTCTCCTTCCCCCCCAACACATGATGGCTCCTGTTCTCATCCTACCTGACCGTCAGTATAACCATTAGATATGTTCTATTTCCTCCTCCCAGGAAGAGACATGAATCCATCTCAGTGCCCTCCTTTTTACTTATCTTTTCTGGGTCTGTGACTTGTCTCATGATTATCCTTTTTAGCTAATCTATTTTTATACGTGAGTACATACCATGTTTGTCTTTCTGGGTCTTGGTTACCTCATTTAAGATGATTTTTGCTTCTGGTTGAATTCCTTTGCCTGAAATTTTTATATTTTCATTTTCTTTTACAGAGGAGTAGTAACCCACTGTGTAAATGAACCACATTTTCTTGATCAAATCTTTGATTGAAGTACAACTAATTTGTTTCCAGTTTCTGGCCATTATGAATAAAGCTTCTAAGAACATAATGGAACAAGTGCCCTTGTGGCAGGATAGAACATCCTTTGGATATTCCGGAGGTATAGTTGTGTCTTAAGGCAGATTGAGTTCCAATTTCCTGAGAAACAATCATATTGATTTCCATAGTGGTTGTGTAAGTTTGCACTCCCACCAGCCATGGAGGAGTGTTCCCCTTGCTCCATGTCCTTGGCAGCATGAGGTGACATGTTTTTGAGTCATTCTGATAGGTGTAAGATAGGATCTCAGAGTCTTTTTCATTTGTATCTCCCGTATAGCTAAGGATGTTGAATATTTAAGTGTTTCTTGGCCGTGTAAGATTCCACTATAGAGAATTCTCTGTTTCTATCTGAATCTCATTTTTAAATTGTATTATTTTGTTTGTTGATGCCTAGTTTCTTGAGTTCTCTATGCATTTTAGATATTAGCCCTCTGTAAGATGTAAAGTGGGTAAGAATCTTTTCTCATTCTTCAGGCTCCATTTCTGTCCTTCTTAAGGTTTCCTTTGATTTACGCCAAGTCCCATTTAATAATTGTCGATCTTAGTGTCTGCACTATTGGGGGGTCTGTTCAGAAGTTATCTCCTAGGCTAATGAACTCACACGTATTTCCACTATCTCTTCTATGAGAAAGTGTATCTGGTTTTATGTTTATATCTTTGATGCACTTGAAATTGAGTTTTGTGAAGGGTGATAAGTCTAGAACTATTTGGATTCTTCCACAGACCAACATCCAGTTAGACAGCACCATTTGTTGAAAATTCTTTCATTTTTTTAAATTGTATATTTCTGACTTCTTTGTACAAAACAAGGAGTCCATACGTGTGTAGATTTATTTCTGTGTCTATGATTCCATTGCACTGATCAATGTATCTGTTTTTATATCAAAACCATGTGAGTTTCATTACTATAGATTTGTAGTTCACTTGAACCAGGAATTGTAATACATCTGGAAGCTCTTTTATTGTATAGGATTGTTTTGACTGTCCTGTGTATTTTCTTTTTCAATTTTGAACCTTATATGATTTTTTCAAGGTCAGTAAAGAATTGTATGGAAATTTGATGGGTATTGCCTTAAATTTTTTAGATTGGAGGCATCTTTTGGTAAGATGGATATTTTTATTATGTTTTTCCTATTGGTCCATGAACAGTGGAGATCTTTCTATCTCCTGATATCCTCTTAATTTCTTTCTTCAATAACTTGAAGCTTTTATCATACAGGTCTTCACCTGATTCTGAGAGTCAAGGGGAAGAATCTTTCATTATTATACCTGTCCTGGTTTGATTTCTGTTGCTATGATAAATGATAAGGAGAAAAATCAAACTAGAGGAGTATGCCCCCACTCAGAACATATACTGCCATGTAATTTCTCATACATGGATCCTAGGTTCTATCTTTAGATTTTTCTGTTTAAAGTGGTGTTCCTGCATAGGAGTGTATAATGGGCCACTGGAAGAAAAACACATCTTAATGGAAGGTGAATAGTATTGCATGTATACAAAGCAATAGATATCATTTCATGAAGCCTTAGGATTGTAAATGATATTTACAAAGCTAGGTGTGTAATTCCTTCATGTGAGTTGTTGCTCAGGGAGGTCCCACAGGTCTCCACAGCAACAGACAGTATTGTCATTACTCTTTGCTATGTAACATAATTGATGGGATCCTACTGCTGAAGAGATCACATATTTCATATATAATGTAAGATATTTCCTTCTAGGTAGAAGGCTGCTAGGGGAGATATATCATCATTGGAACTCTGGCTGTGTATCCTTCTATGTGTTAAATGATCAACAAGATATGCCCACTGATTTAGTAGTGACATGGCTGTTTTAAGGAGCAACCAACTATTTCTCATTAGATTTGAGACCTGTTCTTTGGGGAAAGGCATGTACATGGCATGTAAGTCTGTACTAAAGTATATGTCTATGAAATAAAAAGGAAAGAAAATGTTATTTTAATAGGTAGGGTGTAATATGGGAACCCAGTGTTAATCTCATGTTATGAAAGAACTATCAAACTTGTGCATGAGGAAAGTTCAGATGGATTCACCATTTATACTTGAATGTTAGGAAACAAAGGTTTTGTTCAAAGGCTGGCATTTATAGACTACATTCAAAACTAAAAAAAGAACAAAAAATAGGAAACAGATGTGGCAAAAGTCAGAAAGAACAGCTTTGTGAGAAGACAAATTCCAATAAGGAGAAAAAACCTACTAAGACCAAAGGAAGGCTAGAAGGAGCTTCCATAGAAATATATTAGACCTGAAAGCCAGACTCATGAATGGAAGCATTGACACTTGAAAAACAGAGACTTTTTTTTAATCTTTATTAACTTGAGTATTTCTTATTTACATTTCGATTGTTATTCCCCTTCCAGGTTTCCAGGCCAACATCCCTTAACCCCTCCTCCTCCTCTTCTATATGGGCTTCCTCTCCCCATCCTCCCCCCATCACCACCCTCCCCCCAACAATCATGTTCACTGGGGGTTCAGTCTTAGCAGGACCAAGGACTTCCCCCCCCACTGGTGCTCTTACTAGGCTATTCATTGCTACCTATGAGGTCAGAGTCCAGGGTCAGTCCATGTATAGTCTTTGGGTAGTGGCTTAGTCCCTGGAAGCTCTGGTTGCTTGGCATTGTTGTTCATATGGGGTCTCGAGCCCCTTCAAGTTCTTCCAGTCCTTTTTCTGATTCCTTCTACGAGGGTCCCATTCTCAGTTCAGTGGTTTGCTGCTGGCATTCGCCTATGTATTTGCTGTATTCTGGGTGTGTTTCTCAGGAGAGATCTACATCCGGTTCCTGTCTGCCTGCACTTCTTTGTTTCATCCATCTTATCTAGTTTGGTGGCTGTATATGTATGGGCCACATGTGGGGCAGGCTCTGAATGGGTGTTCCTTCTGCCTCTATTCTAAACTTTACCTCCCTATTCCCTGCCAAGGGTATTCTTGTTCCCCTTTTAAACAAGGAGTGAAGCATTCACATTTTGGTCATCCTTCTTGAGTTTCAAGTGTTCTGTGCTTCTAGGGCAATTCAAGCATTTGGGCTAATAGCCACTTATCAAAGAGTGCATACCATGTGTGTTTTTCTGTGATTGGGATACCATCACTCAGGATGGTATTTTCTAGTTTCATCCATTTGCCTATGAATTTCATAAGGTCATTGTTTTTGACAGCTGAGTAATATTCCATTGTGTAGATGTACCACATTTTCTGTATCCATTCCTCTGTTGAAGGGCATCTGGGTTCTTTCCAGCTTCTGGCTATTATAAATAAGGCTGCTATGAACATAGTGGAGCATGTGTCTTTGTTATATGTTGGGGCATCTTTTGGGTATATGCCCAAGAGAGGTATAGCTGGGTCCTCAGGTAGTTCAATGTCCAATTTTCTGAGGAACCTCCAGACGGATTTCCAGAATGGTTGTACCAGTCTGCAATTCCACCAACAATGGAGGAGTGTTCCTCTTTCTCCACATCCTCGCCAGCATTTGCTGTCACCTGGGTTGTTTATACCTTTTGTATGTAAACCTTCTTGAGCTCTGTGGATTGTATCCTAGGTATTCTGTGTTTTTTTTTTCTTGTTGCTGTTGTTCTTGTTTTGTTTTTTTGTTTGTTTGTTTTTTTTGGCTAATATCTACGTATTACTGAGTACATTTCATGCATATCATTTTGGGTCTGAGTTACCTCACTCAGGATGGCATTTTTCAAGTTCCATACATTTGCCTGCAAAACACATGATGTCCTCATTCTTAATAGCTAAATAGTGTTCTTTTGTATAAATGAACCACATTTTCTGTATCTATTCTTCTGTTGTGGGACATCTGGATTGTTTCCAGCTTCTGGCTGTCACAGATAATGCCCTATGAGCATAGTGGAATATGTACCCCTGTGGTGCGGTATCTTTTAGTACATGCACAAGAATGGTATAGCTAGGTCTTCAGGTAGATATATTTGCAGTTTTCTGAGGAACCTCCAGATTGATTTCCAGAGTGGTTGTAACAGTTTGCCATCCCACCAGCAATGGAGGAGTGTTCCTCTTTCTCCACATCTTTGCCAACATGTGTTGTCACCTGAGTTTTTATAACTTAGCCATTCTGACTGGTGTAGGTGGAATCTGAGGGTTGTTTGGATTTGCATTTTTTTGATGACTAAGACATTGAGCATTTCTTCATGGAGTTGTGACCTTGTTTCATCTTTAAACTCTTTGGTTTATTTAGTGAATTTTGTGATGGTTCTTTTAAGTTCTATGGTATGAGGTTCATAGAGGTAGTTCTGGTTTTGGTGGATGTGGAACATACTGTCTTGATCTTTAATATTTTTATGGGTTTTTTTGTCATTAAAGCTGGGCATATAGACTTCTTTAATTGGTTGTTTATATTGTGATGATAGACTAGGCTGAGCTGGTACGCAGGATCTACCACTTTGACGAAACCGAGAGGTTGGCCAATACACAAGTAGGACTCAGTAGTCTAAGGTTGGTCCCTGGTAGTGGGTATGGGTAAGTTTCTAGGTAGGGAAGGGTGCATGCAAGAAATGTTAGGCATATTTGGCAGGCTGTATAAAGATTGGATTGACTCTTGAGCTTAGGTATTAAGAATAAGAATTTTCTAAAGAAGTTCCCCTCCATGGCCCCAATGAACAAGCTCATAAGTTCTCCAGTTTCTGCTTGCGGTGAGAATCAAAGATTTCTTATCTTCAATTGTCTTTGCAGAGTGTCAGATTGTCCATCTCTGAATCTTATCCAGACTTTTATTTCTCTTTGCTTAAAGCCCAACCTAGGGAAGTCTCCTGTCCTCTCTCACATTTTCAACACCACTGTTAGGATCCTTACTTTCTTTCAGAAGTTTAAACTTTTGAGGTTTCATCTGGCTCTGTTGTTTACTTTACAACTCCCATTCTTTTGCATATCCCTCCTCTCACCTGGCAGCCACACCCTTGGTGCTTTGTTTCAGGTTCACAGTGGTGCAGGAAGTGCTGTGTGCTGGGCATTCTCCAGCTCTTCCGGGAAAACTGTTTCTCTAATTACATACATTTTATTACAAGTCTCTCACAGGGAGGTGTGTATCTTACAGACTGTGCTTCAAGTGTAGTTCCATGCTTCTTTTAGCCACTTCCTAAGCCCATGCCTTGTTGTTTTCATTCTTCTCATTATTACAGAGTTTTTGAGACTTGTCTCCCCTTATGTCACAGGCAGGACTTAAACTCACATCTTCTTGAGCCTGAATCCCCTCTGGAATTTTAAGCATGTGCCATTCTGATTATCCCAGCCTCAGGGTTGATGTTTAGTGAGAAATGAACACTTTTATTATTGTCATGGATAATGTACTCTTGAAGAAAACTGTTTCAGTATGAACATCTTTCCCTCATCTGTTCCCTTTGTACTTGTAGATGTTGAAGGTCTGGTCAAACTGTATTTTGTGGATGCTGAGCTTTTCATGCACCAGCTTCAGCAAGATCTCAAAGCCAAACCTGGGACAGCTTAGGAGGCATAGAAGTCCTAGTGCTCACTGATATCTCCTGGGAATCCTGGAATGTGAAATGCACATGGTTGTTCCTACAAAGGAATGAATGTAAAATCTGTTATTTGTCTCGAAGTCTGGGAGCAGAAGTGGTTAATAGCCTGGTGACCTTTACACTATCTGTGTAGCCAGAGACCACAGCAATCCGCTCCCCAAGTCCGTACTTTATTATAAGCTGGTTTTCTCAGTCATTCACTGAATGCATCATTATAGAAGGTGTACCAGGTACTTTACGAAAAGTTTCAATGTTGTCATATCCAATCTCTATTTAGCTTACTTTGTGCCTCAGTAAGAGTTATATATGTCTTATTGTGTATGCAGGATTGAGTTTATTACCACCAGTAAATCTTTAATCAAATTATCCTGCAGTTAAATATGCCTAAGAAAAAAATCAATTCAATGGCATCTTACCAAAGTGAGGAACCAACACCTGCTACTAGTTGTTTTGATACAAACTGCCTGCTTGCATCTACAATCTTTACTCTCCTGGATGTGGAGGCCTCAGAGTACTGCAGGTCAGTTGTTTGTTGACTTGTTTCTATGTGGACCCAGTTCAGCTCTGGCACAGATATTCCCCTGGTATGTATTGGTTTGATGACTATGTTAGATATGGAGATTGAGATAAAGTGAAAGTCAGAGAGAAGGAAGAAAGGGGAGAGATGGAGAGGGGCGGGGTCAGAAAGGAGAGTGAGAGAAACCAGATCTAGGACATTCAAAGATCAACTTTACTCAACAAGACTTTATTCAAGAAAAGATAATAAAAAATTAAACAAATGAACAAATTGCCTAGGTTTTATTTAGAGTTCAGGTACTCAACATCTATCCTGCTCCAACCCAAGTAAAATTGTTTACACACAAGTGTGCTCTTGGCTCCAAATGGAATGAAGAATTCCAGGTCTTTCTAAGCTCTGGTCTAGAAAAAACAGTCTGTCCAGCCATTTGTAAGCCTTGAAGGTGTATTTGAATGGGAGTGACAAGGGTTAGAATTGTGCTATAGATAAGGCCCTCCCTTAGGTTTCCATGGCTGACATTTCGTAGTGATTTTTCAGAGCAGTTGGCTGACTGCCTGTGTGCTATACTTATTATTACAGAGAAAGGAGACATCTGCTAAGTGTGTACACACAAGCTCACCTCACTCCCAATCCTGATTTGGGGCAAATGTCTCTTGAATAGTCCAGCTGAACTATCAGGGAGTTTTACTTGTATTAGTAGTTACATTTGAAGAATTTACAGCTTGACTCTTTCTTTGGTAACTATCATGACCCCACAAGGTGGCAGTGTTTTATAGGGATCCTAAATAACAAGTGGGAGAGAAGGGTGAAAGGGTTGGGCAGGAAGAGGAGGGAGGGGTAGAAAGGGCTGGAGGAAAGGCTTGGTGCTGTTTAGGTGGTGAAGACTCAATTTTCTGATTGCTAGGAAAGCTGCTTTTCATGGTTCCTAAAGTAGGAGGTGTGGAAACTTGTATGTGATTATATGAATTCAGGGTTGAGAATCTAAAATCCTCAGTGAAGAGAGAAGAGGAGAGAATGAAATCCTTGAGTGTTTCACTGGTGGTCCTGTGGCTCCAATTAAACTGTGAGTTTGGGAATTTCTTTGGGATACAGGTGTGATATGTAAAGTTGTTGCTTATTCCAGGCTAATGGTAGAAACACAGATGTTCTTATTCTCTAGTTAGATGGTAGAAACACAGATGTTCTTAATCTCTAGTTAGGAGTCAGAGACCCATGAAAATGGAATGTTAGCATCAATATGTATCTAGTCTTGAATGTGTGACCTTTGTCTTTCTTCACAGGGGTGAGCAGCCAGGAGAAGGTGCAGCAGAGCCCAGAATCCCTCATTGTTCCAGAGGGATCCACAGCTTCTCTCAACTGCACTTATAGTGATCCTAATTTTCTGTACTTCTGGTGGTACAGACAGCATTCTGGGGAAGGCCCCAAAGCACTGATGTCCATCTCCTCTAACGGTGAAAAGAAAGAAGGCAGATTCACAGCTCACTTCAGCAAAGCCAGCCTGCATGTTTCCCTGCACATTAGAGACTCTGAACCCAGTGACTCTGCTCTCTACTTCTGTGCAGCGAGTGAGCGCACAGTGTTCTCCAGGCACCTGCAGCCTGCACCCAAACCTACCTTGCCTTATTAAGATATAACAGAGAGCTCAGACCACACAGAGAAGAAACTCTATGTCTATTCTGCATATGTGCAAGTGTTATAAAGAGGAGTTGATTGGTAAAATAGTTGAACAACTTAAAAATAAGTGATCATTAAGGGAAAGGCAAATTACTGGTTTGGTTGAATATTTTCCACTTTTCTCTTCTCACATGCTGATGGTTATGGAACAATTATACCCTCTTAATGTGTATCTCTTGTTGAGGTGCAAGACGAGCACATGGCCACAAGACTCACCACATATCATTCCATAAAGACAACTGTCAACTCTACAGCACTCAGTCTTCATTGACTTTTAAAATATTTTAATAAAAATTGTTTACTAATTTGTAAAAAGCAGCTTACAAAGTAGCAGGTTTCCCTATGGCAGTTCCAGACATATTTACTTTCGGTCAACCTGTCCTGAAGCTTTTCTCTCCCATTACCTCCCCCTTTCTCATTCCCACCTAAGCCTCCTTGTGTCTGGTGTCTCCTCTTCCACTTCTGTATCTCGTGTTCTATTCCCTTCCCATTCTTCTTCCTATGCTTCCCTTTCCCTCTCATTGGGACTTTTCTAATGTCCTGGTGTCTACACATACACTCTCCTATTCACATGAGTGAATACAGATAAAACCAGAAGCTAAGATTTGCACGTGCTACTCTCTCTGAGCCCAGATAACTCACTTATTATAGTATTTTCAAGTTGTGTACATTCCAGGCAAATTCTATAATTTTATTTTCTTTATTGCTGATAATATTCATCTATCCGTTTGTCTATTGAGAGACATCTCTACCAAACTCTCCTTATCCATTCGTTTGTTGATGAACATCTAGGCTGTATTTATTCCCTAGCAATTGTGAATAGAGCACAATAAACAAGGTTGACCAAGAATCTCTGTAGTAGGATATAGACCTTTAGATAAGTGCCCTGGAATTACATAGCTGGACCACATAACACTCCTCTTTTAGGCTTCTGAGACCCCTCCCCACTGATTAGCATAGACGTTACATCAGTTTATGCTTCCAGCAATGTCGAATGAAGGCTTCCTATTTCCCATTATCCTCACGAGCATTTATCATCATTTGATTTCTTGATAATAGCTATTCTAAATGGGATGCGACAAAAATCTCATATACCTTAATTTTCATTTCTCTGATGACTAAGGATGTTCAGTGCTGTGTTCTATTCCAAAGCCCAGTTTTAGATTAATTTTTTTATTGTTGAACAACAATAGACTGTGTGTGTGTGTGTGTGTGTGTGTGTGTGTGTGTTTTCACATGCGAGCATGTGAGTGTATATGTAGTGTTTCATCCTCTGTTGGGTAAGTAGCTGGCAATATATTGTCTCATTTGTAGTTTGTCTTTTGCTCAGTTAACTGTTTCATTCACTGCTTTCCTGTATTTATTTTTGAGACAGGATTTTGTTGTGAAGCCTAAGCTGGCCTAGTTTTGTTTTTTGTTTTTTTTGTTTTTTTTTTTTACTTTTTTATTGGTCATTTTGTTTATTTACATTTCATATATTATTGCCCTCCCCAGTTTCCCCTCCAAAAACCTCTCATTCCACCCCTCTCTCCCTGCCTCCATGAGGGAGTTCCTCCACCCACCCACCCATTCCCACCTACCCATTCCCACCCCATTGCCCTAGCATTCCCCTATGCTTCTGGACATGGTCTGTACAGGTTCTTTCCCCTTTGTTGTGTATTTCAGCTAATGTCATCCCCGTTGGGTGCTGGGAGCCTCTTACTTTTTTGCCATCTGGGACAATCTGGTGGCTACCCCTAGTTCCCCATCTCCCATTGCTATACATCTCTGTTCAATTTCCTGACCCTCTGTACATCTCCTCCCATTTCCTCCCACACCCAATCCTGCCCCCCTTTTCCTTCTCCCCCTTCTCTCTTCCTCCCAAGTCCTTCCCACCCTCTAACTCCCGTGATTATTTTGTTCCCCATTCTAAGTAGGACTGAGGCACCCACACATTGGTCTTTCTTCTCCTTGACTGTCATGTGATCTCTAAGTTGTATTATAAATATTCCGAGCTTTTTTTCTAATATCCACTTATCAGTGAGTATATACCATATGTGTTCTTTTCTGACTTCTGCCACTATTAAATATCTCCATTTCTTGCTTTTTAAATGGAATTGCTGAAATGTCCCCTTACTTAGCATATTCACCTTAGTGCTCTCTAAAGCTTTACCACAAATCATTTCAATAGTTGTGGTTTTTATCAAGCATTGTTACATGAAACTGTTATCATATGGTAACAAATCTTTAGAGTTACTAATGTACTTCTTTCTCCTCAGTCTCTCAAGGCACTGTTTATGTAGTACATCGGTTCTGAAAAACCTGGCTAGGAAGGATTGGGTATTTTGTTTAGTTTTGTTTACAGACACACTTATTGAATGGACAACAATTACTAAATGGATAACATAATCAGGGTTATTTTTTACATGCTCAGTGTTTAGAAGTGGAGACTTTCAATCACTATTTTCAAGCTATGAAAGAGTAATTTGAAACACTCCAAAGCACATAGCTACAACACAACATGTTTTACTGTGAGACATAGATGTAAAGGGAAGGACATTCTTTTTTCTTAATCTGTGTGAAAGTATCAGGTCACCTGGAACTAAGATTAGAGATAGCTGTGAGCTGCCATGTAGGTGCTGAAAATCTAACACGGGTCCTCTCTAAGAACTGCTAGTGCTCTTAAACACTGAGCCATTTATCCCTCCAGCCACATGGGACAATCATTTCTAATTCACAATATGGCCACTGTTATGTTTCCCATGCTTCAGTGTATGCCCCATAATGGAGATATGGGTAGCACAATATAGATAGAGTGTGTTATAGGAAAAAAAGACATGAAGTCTATAGAGGAGCATATATATGTATGTATATATATATTTATATATATATATGAATGAAACAGCATTGAGGAAGAGTAAAAAGTTGCTATAGAAATTTGTTCAGCTTCTTATTTTATAATTTATGGCTTTATGACATTTTGGCAAAAATCCAGGATAATGTTTCAATTTGAATATTGACTATATTATGACAAGGTATGTGGTGGTTTGCTTGAGAATGTTCCTCATACTCTCACATATTGAACACTTGGTTCCCAGGTAGCAGCACACTTTGCAGTGCCTTGCAGGAGAGGAGGCTGTGCTCAAGAAGTTAGTCCCTGGGGCTGGGCTTCGAGAGTTACAGCATCATCCTGGTTCCAGTTCACTCTCTGCTTCCTGCTGTAGCTGCCGTGCCTTCTGCCTGCAGTCATGTGTTCCTCCCACTAAGATGGACTGTTCTGGAACCTAAGACAAAATACAGTCTTCCATAAGTTTCTTTTGGCCTCAGATTTTTTCCCACAGAAACAGAAAAGAAACTGATTTAGGGTCATTTGCTATGTGGTTTAGTTTGATAAATATTTCAGTATTTGTTTCAGGATTAAAAGAAATAACACAGTGCCTTAGATTGAATTTCTGAGAAGGAAAATCTGAACTTGGGAATACTTTGGCCAATGAATAACTGAGGGAAGCAGACTGAGACAGAGAGGCTGGGTGTGGAAATAGTACAGCCTCTGACTTGATTCGATTTGATCTTTCTTGGAGTTCTGGAGCATGGGCTCCATCACAGAGATTCTAAGGGAACATTGGACATAGGTGAGCAAGACTCGCCCTGAGATGTTTGGAAAGGATAGATAAATTCGTGAACAATAAGAATCACTATCTTGGTAAATCAATAAGCTTTTAAGATAAGCAAAGGATAAAGAACAAAATTAATGGAAATAATCATAAAAATAAAAATGATATAACTCTATAATTACCCCAAGTGTAAAGGTCCTACTTATCAATTAAGAGTTTTGCTCACACTAAATACAAATGCTCAGCAGGATGCTACCTGCGAGACACTCACCTCACTAGCAAAGGTGTACACGTACTGAAAGTGAAAAGATGGAAAATTATTCTAAGAAGATGGAGCTCAAAAGCAAGCAGAATCAGCTCTGTTCGTATCTGACAAAGCAGATTTTAAGCCCCAACCAGTCAGAAAACACAAGGCACATGGACAAAGGGAACAGTCCAGCAAGAACATAGAGCAGTTGTAAAAATATGTATGCCAGTTGTCAGTGCATCCAATTCTGTAAAGCCAGGTGCATTAGACATAAAGAAACAGACTGGCCCAGATACAATAATGAGTACAGTAGTAGGTAAACTTCTATCTTATTATGACCAATGGGTAAATTATCCACACAAAAAGTCACTCATGAGACCTTGAAGATAAACTTCACATAAATGAACAGCTTAAAGATATCTATGAATATTCCACTGAATGGCCACAAAGTACATAATATTCTTGGCAGCCCATCTACTCTTCCCTAAATGAGACCACATTTAGCTCAAAAGAAAATTTAGAACAATTTCTTACGTATTATCACACATGAACTATTCAGAGCGCATTACACAAGTTAGTAGCAAGTTAGTATCCAGCACCACAATTCAAATGTCAAATATTACACTTATTCTCATAGGCTTCCCAAAGTTGAGGAGGATTTCTGTTTACTCTGAGACAATTAACACTCAAAAATATTTCATAAATTTTACACACATATGTAACTCAAATATATATTATACACTAATATAAATTTATAAAAATACAGACAATTATAAAGGTATGATTTGAAATTATTATTTGTATTATATTATCTGATAGGATTCTGTTGTTTAAAATATTAGGACAGTTTCACATGCAGATTTCAAGCATTTACATATAAGATACCTTTAATTCAGTGTGTCAAAAAATTAAGAAATTATTTTATTCTAAAATATATTTATAATTTCCTAAATCCCTTATTTATATGGAATCCTTGCATTCTTGTCATAGTGTCTAGAGCTATAAAATATGTTTTAAATTGCATTGGAATGTTTCACTTACTTCTGCAGTAGATAAGGAGGCTCACTCCAGTCTGGGAAATTCTGTAGTGATCACTCAAAAACAAGTATTCCATGAACTGAATAGAAAGTGGCTAGTGCATCCTTGTTATGTGTAACATTCAGCCTGGCCCTTCCTCTCCATTGCATCAAAGACTCATGCTCTCAGTTTCCTGGCTGCTGGCAGGCTCTACCTTCTTCATGATATATTGCCTTTCCTTTCCCTCTGGTGCCTTTTTGAGAACTTTGTTCCTCCTTTACACCATTTTTGTCCCTTAAGTTAGTCAGGTTTACATTTCTCAGAGATAAAATTTTCCCAACTGCAGTAACAACATTTAGCATTATATGTACATTTTTAAAACAAGTTCTGTAATTAAGTAAGAATTGTTAATTACAGGGCCAACTCTAGGAAGAACTATCTAGACTTAGTCATGTCACATAACTGAAACTTAACACAACTTGACCAGATTTCTTCATTTGCCCTTCCCCTCCACTCCTCCCAAACCAACTTATCACTGACACAGAGTGGAGTATACCAGAAATGCTTATTTTCTCACACTCATGGGGAGCTGGAAACAGAAGGTCAAGCTATCGGCGGCTTCACTTTCTCCTGAGTCCCTTCTCTAGCTCCATATGGCACTAGTAGCAAATGACACTAATGACATGGGCACATGACATGGCCATCTATTCAGATGGATTCCTTCCAGAGTTTGAGTGAGGAAGAATATGAGAAAGAAGAGGAGGAGGAGGAGGAAAAGAAGGGGAAAGAAGAGGAAGAGGAAGGAAGAGGAGAAGGAAAAGATGACAATCAAAATGATAATGAAGAAGAGAAAGATTTCATTTGCAGAAGTGGAAATTGCAGCAAGGTGAAGCTGATAGGGGAGCTGACAGTGGAGCTGCACTGGTGATTGTGCCTTGCAAGCACCTCCCACAGGTTGAAGCTCAGAGGGACTGTGGACACTCAGAGGAGCGTCTCTGCAGGGTCACATGCTTCTGTCCTTCTCCTGTAGTTTTGATGCTAGTTCTCTGTATTTATGTGAAATTCTGACGCAGAACTGGTTCGCTGAATTTCCTTTCTAGTCATCACAGCCAGATCCCCTTTCTGCTGTTCGCTAACTTAATGACAACCTCATTCCAGCACAAAACACAGCATTGAGAGAAGAGCACACACACATTCGCGGAGACTGTGATAACTGCGAGAACTTCAGCTACGGTTCTTAAAGGTGTTTTGTAAATGCTGCCCTCAGGAACTCTTGTGGATTCTGACCTGACTCACATGTCAGTTTCACTCTAAGCTTGAACCAGCGTTGATAGAACTCCTTGGTCACAATTCAGGATTTTTTACAAATGGCCTTGCTTGCCTATTGGTCTTCACAGAAATGAAGAAAATACTTCAGCATAAGAGCTACCTTATGATTTTCCAGCTGCATAATGGTAGTTTGCCTAGCATGTGCAACTGATCTGGAACCCTTTGGCTGAGTCCTGGGAAGCCCAGGGAAAGAAAGACTGCAGAACTGTCCTAGGTACTTATGGATGTGACAACACCCTCACCCCATCCTTATAAGGAGCCACTGCCACCCTTTCCCCACACAGACACTTTCCTATGGAGAGAGTCTGTCCTTTACTGTTTTGGAATAAAGAGCCCAGCCTGTAGACATCAGCATCTAGTCTCCTTTCCTGCCTTCTGTCTCTTTTCTGCCTCCAGGACCTCAGAAATCTAACAAGAGTTCAGTAAGGGCAGAGACTACAACAGCATTGCAGTCCAGCAGTGCACACTGCTCCCCACTGCAGCCATGCTCTCTTAGCAAGAAGATGGGGCCACCAGCAGATGTCAAGGTTCCTCTTCCTCAGATCTTGACTTAGATGCAGACTCTGGTTTGAAATCAGAGAAATGGGGGAAAGGAGAGAGGAGGACAGATGGTTGGGGAGAGAAGGGGAGGGGCGATGGGGAGGGTGGTGTCTGATCTCACTTCTGAGATCTTCAAGGCAGATACTCAGAAACCAACCAACCTGAGCAGGCCTGGAGCTCGTCCTTTGGGATCTGATCTTCATAGGGAAGAATGCACAGATTCCTGGGGGTGTCGATGGTGACACTGTGGCTGCAACTGACAAGTGAGTTTGGGTTTCCAGAGAGGGGAACAGGGACAGCAAACTTCATAGTCTACATACATGTGAGGTGAAGCCTTTTTAACAATATGGAAATACAGTTTGAAAATGTAACCACTAACTGTTCTCTGGCCTGTGTTTCTACGTAGGGATGAACAGTCAAGTAGCAGAAGAGAATCCTTGGGCCCTGAGGATCCATGAGGGTGAAAATGTAACCGTGAACTGTAGTTATAAGACATCCATAATTGCCCTACAGTGGTACAGACAGGACTCAGGCGGAGGTCCTGCCCTGCTAGTGTTAATACGTTCCAATGAGAGAGAGAAGCACAGCGGGAGACTAAGAGCCACCCTTGACACCTCCAGTCAAAGCAGCTCCCTGTTCATCACTGCTGCTCAGTCTGCAGACACTGCTGTGTACTTCTGTGCTACAGATGCACAGTGTGAGGCAGCCACCTGCAGCCCTGACACAAACCCTCAGGGCTGCTTCCTAGACCCCAACTGTGGATAAAATGCTTCTGTGTCATCTGAATGTAATGCTAAATCTGCAATTTTTAAACTTTACTTTTCTAACCAGAGTTGCAAAGAAAAGACACAGGAAATGGACACCTGATACCCTGAAATTCCAGGAAGGAGTTGGTAATGATCTCCATGGTAGTTACACAGAGCTACACTGGTTAGACAAGATCTTGGGAAATGGCCAGATTCCTCTTCAGCTTATATTCTACTGTGGATAAAACAAGAAGAAAAGAAAACAAACAAAAAACAAAATAACTCTCACACACACACACACACACACACACACACACACACACACACACACCCCAAAACATAAAACAAGACAGAAAGGCTTAAATCCACAGTGTCAAAAGAAGAAAGATCTCTACACAACACTACATCTAAGCTCGAAGACCACTGTGCCTTCTTAGACATCTGCATGTAAGCTGTGGTCTTTAGAATAAGGACAGAAACTTCCTTGTCCTCTGTTCTCTGCAAAGCATTAATTACCCTGTATTCTGAGCCTCCTTCCAAGTGGTATCATGGACAATATCCCCATGATTTAGCCAGAAGACAGATTCTTTTCAGTTTCATTCTCTGTCCCAGACAGTTGCTTGTTCACGTACATAGGTCTACACAACTTACTGTATATGAGTCTCAAAGCTACAGCTAGGAAAGGGAGCAGCAGGATTCTAGTACTGGGGTCATGCAAGGAAACTGCACTCATAGACTTACTTTTCTGAAATATGATTATATATTACTCATAATAATTTAGTAACATGATTATAAGTGAAAATTCTATTTTTTCAACGCACTTTTTAAACCAAGATGACTGTGAGGCACATTTCTGTATTATTTTCAAATTATTGGAAAGAATTCCGATTGTTAGTACCTTTAATTCCTCAATTCAATCCTGCCTTCATTAAATCAATTCAAAAAAAATGCCCATGGTAAGACATGTCCTTCAGTTAGATAACGCCAGAGGATGTTTTTCACAGCACATCTTTTCTTCATGTGCTTTCTTTAAAAGATGATGCACCTCCTGCACATGAGCCCAGTCTCTTCTATCTACCGGACTTCATTCCACTTAAGATACTTTCAACCTCTAGGCCCACATTGCTTATATACCCTCTCTTCTGTCACAACCTGCTCTGTCCACATTAGACACAGAACTAGCAAAACACCAAATGCCCAGGTACAATTGGAAAGCTGCAAACAACATAAAAGATCAAGCCATCATCACCATTTTAAAATCCTACCAGTTCTACAGAAACATTAGCCAATGAGAATTACTTTAATTAAAATCAATTAAAGTCAGGAAAAATAACAGGAGAATAAATGCCTGAGTGATGCCCAAAAAGCATAAACATAAGGCTTATGGAAATGAGGAAGACAATTCAGGAATTGAAAATGGAATTTAATGAAGAGATAGAAACATTGAGAGGAGCTCAGGTTGAAATGAATTTGGAGTTGAAAATCCAATAACCGAACTAGAAAAACTCGAAGGGAATCCTTGCAAGTAGACTGAATCTAACAGACGACAAAATGCCAGGACTAAAAATTTTCTAGCAGAAAATCTAGACCACATAAAGAAGGAATATTAAAGATTTAGAAACACCCAGGAAAGGAACATGCAAGAACTGTGGGACACTGTGAAAAGATGAAACCTCAGGATGATAGGCAAAAATGAGGGAGAAGAATCCCAAATTAGTGACATACACCACATCTTCAATAAGATCATAGAAGGAAATTTCCCCAGGCTAAGGAAAGACATACTCATGAACATGCAAGAAGCACGCAGATCATCCAGATAAGACCAGACAAGACAAGAATATCCCCATGGCATATCAAAGTTAAAACGTTAAAGATATGGAACAAAAAAGTGTATTGAAAGTTAACTTAGAAACAAACAAGAAAAACCACAATTCACAAATACAGGAAAACCTATCAGAATAGCAGCTAATGACTCAGTGGGAACTTTGGAAGCCAGGAGAGCTCCAGACAAATGCATCCTAAGTCCTAAAAGACCATGCATGACAGGCAACCTAATATAGTCAATAACACTATCCACCATAGTTAAGGAGAAAGTAAAGCTTTCCATGATAAAAAGCCTTATGGAATTTATATTCAACAAAGCCAATCTAAAGAAAATGCAGGAAGCAGTGTTCTAGGCTGAAAAGAGAAATAAATATACCCAAGAGACTGTGGAAAGAAATATGAAGCCATAATTATTTGTGGTTTTGTGTTTCCCCTTGTGTCTGGGGTGTCTTGATGCTACTTGGGGAGGTGAAACACAGAGCACTTGGGTATTTTCTGCCTATTTGGTGTGTCAAGTTCTTGGAAGTCTGATGCCCTGGCTCAGGGGAGGCAGAGTGCAGCCTTAAAATATGGACAGGAAACTGGTAAAGGGAATAACATTTGAAATGTAAGTAAAGAAATATATCTAATAAAAAATTAAAAAAAATAGGGTACCTAGTCCATGTTTCTCTGAGTGGGAAATGGCACAGAATGGGGCAAACCTGTAATTCTCAAGCTCCTGGGCACCCAGATATCAATAGGAACCTTGAAGAGTTGAGAGATGGTGGAGGAGGGGCTCGCAGGCTGAAATGAGCCCTAGGTGGCAGTTGGGGGAGGAGAGGATCTGGCTTAGCTCAGGGTGAGTGCCAGGAATGCAGAGGGAGACCTCTGTGGGAAATTAGGAGGGATCTGTATGATGAAGACTTACCCCCACAGCAGTATTTGAGTAAGGAGACAGTCCTTACTTGTCTGAACTCTTTATTCATGGTGGAAAAGGACTCATACAACTTCCTCAGGGTAGACCATAGATTAAGTACCTTTCTAAGGAGCAGATACCTGGGAAGGGAAGTTCATTGGCTAGACATTCAGGACCTAGCTAGATATCTCATCAGTATGGAAAACTCTAGTCACTGTTGGGAGCAGCTTTGAGATGGTGGGAGCAGCCTTCAGGCTAAAAAGTAATTGTATTCCAGCCTTATGTTAGAAAAGCAATAACCTTAGGTTAGATCAAAGCAGCGTATACCTACAGCTCTGCTTGAATTCAATAGATAGCATGAATCTAGTTGTCCGATCACTGAGTACCGGGGGTCAGGCACTGGTGGTCAGGTCACTAAACAACCCACCCTGCTGTTCCCCCTGTGTGGCCGATTTACCCAGTCAATATCCTGGTCATCAAGCCAGGCCCATTCTTTTGTGGTTACCCAACCCCTCCCCACATTTTGCTTCTACCAGTATATCTTCTAACTGAGAAAAATTAAAAATTGTCAGCTTGATCAGACTTCTTGAATTGCTGTCCGTTCTTTGCATCTCTTGTCCTCCATTCTTACTAGGCTGACCCCGTCCCTGGTTGACTGCCCTGCAGGTCGGGGCAAGTTACAAGATCAGTTGTCTTAATCCTTTTTGTGATGTGTCATGGTCATGTGCCCCAGGCAGGAACCAGGACAGGGGAAGATTCAAAAGCTTATCATTTTCAATTATGAGAATTTCTGGGGTTCCTTAATCTGCTTGGCCTTACCAGCTTTTCTGTCTGGTGACACAGTTCTACTTGTCCCACAATTATTCAGATACAAAATTCCACCAATAACACAAACAACAGGAAAATTATTGTCCTAGGAAGCATTTATGAATCCCAAAAACCACCAAGGAGCTGATTCTGATGCAATCGCACTAGGGTCTCTTTATTACAAGCTCGAACTTGGGCTCTGCGCCAATCTGGACACAGCAAGACAAGAAGGTGGAGTCCCAATTTCAAGCGCACAAGAAGCAAGTGTTTACCCTGGCACACAAATGACTGGGGGGACCATATATTCTTTAACAGAACAGCCTGGTGCTGGGAGCCTAACCATAAACTTAATTTCTGTTTTCCTCCGGTTTGGTGGTTGTCTAAGAAGTGTGAGGTGTCAGGGGCAGGCTTATAACCTGGAGGTGCAGAACTGGTACCAGGTGTCAGTTTGTTAGTTAATTCGAGTCCAACCTTTGGTCAGGTTCTCTAAGATGAAGTCTGAACCCAAAAGATCTGGTCTCTCAAGGTCCACTACACAATGACTACATCTAAAACACACACTTCAGTAACATTAAATGTCAGTGATCTCAGTTCTCCAATAAAAAAAAAAAAGCAGACTACCCAAATGAATCAGGAAACAACATCCCCATGCTGCCTACAAGAAACTCAGCTCAACTTTAAAGACAATCACCGCCTTTGATAGGGAAACCTACTATAGCTGGGTGGAACCAGGAAGCAAAGCGCTGCTCTCCTAATAGCTGATAAAATAGACTTCAAACTAAAATCAGTCAGAAAAGAGGGACATTTTGATTCAATCAAGAGAACAGCTAATCAATAGGGTATACTCTTTTAAATATGTATGAACCAAACTCAGAGATGGCAAGTTTTATAAAAGTTGTTCTTATGTATTTAAAAGCACAGTCTGACACCAATGCATTAATAGTGGGTTATTTGAGAACCACAATTTCTCTAACAGGCAGGTCATTGAGACAAAGGTAAACAGAGAAACATCAAAATTAAAGACATCATACTTTAAATGAACTTAACGGATATCTACAGAATATTCCACTCAACCTCCAAAGAATACATATTAATACACATTAAACTCAGCAGCACACAGAAGCCTCTCCAAAATGGAGCGTGTCTTGATGCCCTGTACAACAAATCAAATCTTTTAAAACAATTTATTTGTTTGTCTCTCATACAATACATCCCAACTGCAGTTTCCTCTCCTGCTGAATTTTGCTGTCTATTGTAATGCTAAGTGCACGCAGGCACACAAGACCTGGTTGTCCCAGAGATTAGAGAGTCCACATATACACCTTGGCCCCAAGTAATTTCTGATCAGTAAATAAACTGCGAAAGCCCAATAGCTAGGCAGAAGGGACATAGGTGGGGTTTAGGTTTCCCAGTCTTGGGGGTTCAGGGAGGAACCACAAGGAGAAGGAGCAGGTGAATGGAGGAGAGAGAAGCCCCCATGGGTTAAGAGGAGGAAGGGGAAGCCACTCTGCACTGGGTGAGTCATAAAATCATGTCCGTGAGGGCTGGCTGATTGGAGTTAAGAACAGCCCAGATAAACAGAGTAAATAATAAGTAATAACTTGAGGTTATTGATAGGAAAGTAGATTCTAATAGCATAGAGGGTAGGCAGCCGCCCAGCTCTTGTACTGTTTAAGGCTTATTGTAAATATAAAGGCCGTATGTGTGTGCCTTTCATCCTGGAACTTAAATAGCTAAGGCAAGGTAGACACCTCAGGATGGGATTAATACATGTTACAATACTCTTTCTCCAATCCCTCAGATCCACTTCTCTTCTTCCCTTCAGTAAAATGTAGGCCTCCCAAGAATATGAATAACACAGAGCATGAAGAGAAAAATTAAATATAGGCATAAACCCTTATATCAGGTCTGGGGATGGCAAACCAGTAAGAGCAAAGGTCCCAAGAGCAGGTAAAAGAGTCAGAAGCCGTCCCAGTCCCACTGGTGTCCCACAGAACATCTAGTTATCGACCATAATATACATGCAGAGGGCCTACTGCCGACTCATGCAGGCCCCTTCACTGCTGCCTCAGTCTTTGTGAGCCCCTGTGAGCCTTGCTTAGGTGGCTCTGTGGGCTGTGTTCTCATGGGGCCCTCCTCTGGCTCCTATAATTCTTCCTCCCTCCCTTCTGGGGGAGGAGGTTCCTTGAGCTTTGAGGGGAGGGAGCTGACGAAGATTTCCACCTTGGGCTTGCTGCCCAATATTTGGCTGTGGGTCTCGAGTCTGCTCCCATCGTCCGCTGGAGGAAGCCTCTCTCCTGATGACTGGGCTACAGACTGATCTATGAATAGAGCGGGATAGCATTAGGAATCTTTCATTGATTTCTTTTCATCTTAGGTGTCTGGGCTGTTCAGTTTCCGGTTCCTAGTCATCGAGGCAACGCCAACCCTGGGCTTTCCACGGTGTGAACTTCGCATTAGACCAGTGATTGGTTAGCCACTCCCACGAGTTCTGAGCCTCCATTGTCCCAGCGAATCTTTCAGGCAGGGTAGATTATAGTAGGTGAAGATTAGTGGTTAGGTTGGTGACCCAGTCTCATCTCTGAAAGTCGCCTGGTTACAGAAGGACAGGCTCTGTATCCTTCATTAATGGGAGTCTCAGCCAGGGTCGCCCTTGTAGAAGAATCCTTGATGTTTTTAGTGCACTAGGTTTTCACACAGCCTCCCAAATGCCCTCCAGTTCCAGTTGTCTCTCTCCAACTCTCTTTTACCATCCCCCACCACACCCGATCCCTCATTCCCACACTCCCTGAGTCACAGCGCCATTACTCACAGTAACCGGAAACTAGAAAAAACCTAGATGTTTCTCAAAGTATGAATTAAGAAAAGGAATACATTTACATACTAGAGTGTTACTCTGGTGTTAAAAAAATAACATCATGAAATTTTCTGGCAAATGAATGGGACTAGAAAAAAACATCCTCAGTGAACTAACACAGACACAGAAAGACAAGCATGGTGTGTAATGACTTATAATTGAATACCAGCTGTAAAGTAAAGGGTAATCATTCTCCAATCCACAGATCCAGAGGGGCTAAATAACAAGGAGTCCTCTAAGGTGCATGGATGCACAGATCTCCCTGGGAAGTGAAGTAGAACCCAACAAATCTTTAAAAATAAAATAAAAAAAGAACTTTATGTATCCTATGCAATAAAACATAAAAGTAACAGCAAATACATTTTAAAGATCTTAAATTTAAAAAGATACTGCGTCATGCAATAAATTTTAAGTGGGTCCTCAGGTTATCCCAGTGAGCACCATCAGTGTGTGCTTCACTATTCAGTCTGTGGCCCCTGTGGTTCCAGCCTCAGCCCTAGTTGTTGTTCTTAAGCTCAGGCTTAGGTGCTGAGCTTAATGAGCTGAGCTGAGGAGCAGGTGGAACAGCCGCGTGTGGTTAGCCACACTTCCCAGCCTGCACAGACCTTGTGGTCTGGGAACAAAAGAACCTTTATTTTCTGATTGAGTGGTGGCAAAAGACAAGAACCCAAACAAGTCTTCCTCAGGGAACACAGCAGTTGGTTATGCAATACTGTTAGGTAGGGCAGAGAAGTCACTGAACCTCCAGATCAATATGTTGGGAAAAAGGTTTTCATTACAGATGGGAGACACGGAGGGAGAGAGAGAGAGAGAGAGAGAGAGAGAGAGAGAGAGAGAGAGAGAGAGAGAGAGAGAGAGAGAGAGGGCGAGCAAGCACTCTGGGGAAGTCCAAAGTAGGCATGACTATCTCTCTGGGGCAGAGAGGAGACTGCTGGTAAGGGTCAGGGGTCAGGGGTCAGGTGTCAAGGGTCAGGGATCTGGGATAGCTTTCACAGTATCAAAGCGAAGACAGAGTGAGAGATGGAGAAACATCCTGGGTTATAAAGAAAAGCCTGCAGGGCAGGGGGAAGGAATACTGTGATCCAGAGCAGCCTGGAGGTTTAGGGTATAGGGGAGGTGAGGAAAGCCAGGAGGCTAGAGTAAACTTGGATCAGAGGAGCTTGGAGACTAGCACTGGCTTTGGCATTTACCATAGGTACATGTTGACTGGGAATCTGGAGGAGGAGAAGCTTATCAGGTGCTACCCTACAAAGAGTACTCAGTCCTTCTCCTTCCTTTAATAGTCATCAATTGTCAACAGTTCCTTAGCTAGTGGTGGGAGTCATGTGTCTCTCCCATCCATGGCGGAATGCTGGCTTGATGCTGTGCAGGTCTGGTGTGGGCAAGCACAGTTGCTGTGAGCTCATGAGTGCATCAGTTGTGTCAAGTCCAAAAGCCACTGTTTTTACAGTCTTTTCACCTCTCCTTCCAATATGGGCCAAGAGCTGTGTGTGTGTGTGTGTGTGTGTGTGTGTGCGCGTGTGTGTTTTAGATGTGCCATTCATGGCCGGGCAGTCCATAAACAGTTCTTCTCTGTTCTTTGTCCAAGTCTGAGTTTTCTTCATCATAGTCCTCCATTGCATAAAGAAGCTTCTAGATGGTGTGCACATGTGTTTACATGTGTACACATGCATGCTAGGCTGTGATCCCCATATGAAGGAGATCTCTTTTTAGCTTCTGAGATTGTGTAACCTCTCTTCATGTTATACATTATATGCCCATCCATTTTCCTGCTTATCTGTGAGATTCATGCTAAAAACACAATTTGATACTGTGCTCATTTAGCAAACTTGTCTGTTGATTTGTAGGGTCTATCATTTCCCAGCCGCAGATGCTTGGTAACATTTATAATATGCATCCTGTATGTATTCAGGCAAGGCTCACCACATTCTGAAAACGTTTACATCTATTTTTCTTTATTGAGAGTCAGTCCTTTGCACACTCCCTGTGGAGGGAGCTAGTAGTGTTTCACTGAAGCACTGCCCCCTGGTGTCCAACTGTAAGATCTGTGATGTTTTACTGGCTCCATTGCTGTGTTCATGTGTTAAGTATGATAAAGCCTCAGGGAACAGGGATGTCTGGTACGGAACTGAAATAAAATTCCTCCTGTAGCAATCATGGCAGACAGATTCAGGACGACTGGCTCTTCTTTCGTCTGCTGCTCTCCGAGGTCTGCTTGACTTGAAATACAATGCACAGGGCTGGAGGGTCAGGACTGCACTTTGGAAACGAAGCTTGGCATTGCTGTGCAGGTGGGAAGACATTTCTTCCTGCTAAGTGAAATTGTGTCTCCTGCTGTGTCCCTCACTGCACTGCAGAGATATTATGAGGAGGGGAAAAGAGTGTTGATGGAGAAAATCTGTCATTTAAGGATGGACACACAGTAGGTTTCTCTGTTCTATTTACAATACCTCCCAAAGTCACATTATAACATTGCAATATAGTGATTTCCAAGTAAGAAATTTGTTAGGCCAAAATATCTATGAATCTCCATGAAATATGCTGTATAAGTTGAAATTTATACCACAGAAAAATATTATCAACTTTGTTTTATGAATCAGCTTCACTTTGATTTCAAATGTGTCTCCCAACCCTTTGTTACATCTATGAAGGGGATCTGGTTGAGTGCCCAAGGTAAGGAGCTGTTATTCCATACTTTTTGTTTGTGAATTCTCACTGGAGTTCTTCAAGGTTTGAGTGCCACTGATGCCCTGTGATGTAGAGATTGACACTATAGAATTGGGATGGACGTTAACTTTTAGGGGCCTCTGGGGCTATCTTGATCAAGAACCTACAGAGATATGTATTATGTATGGCATTGGGATTTTAAAATGTTCATACTGAAATTGTCTGAATTATAATCTTATAAAATTTCAAAAACTCAGAAATAGAGGGATATTAAGATAAAGTGTAAGAGGAAAAACCAAAACAACAATAGTAAATCCTTCAAAAGTTAAGCACATATCAAAGTTGCTTTTGTTTCAAGTTAGAGCCTAAAATAATAACATTAAATATAAACAGCAAAGCATTCCAATCAAAAGAACCATGAAGTGAGTCTAATGCTCTGCCATGAATACACATCACTCTTTTTTAAAAAGAAATCCTCCTTTTACTGACAAAACAGACTGAAAAAATGAAAATGAGAGTATGGGAAAAGCTAAACACCATGCTAATACTCAGCATAAGAAAAAACAAACATGAACTAAAATCAGATAATTTTGTTTCATGTAACTTATTCCCCATATTTAACTCAATAATTGGAAGAAAAAGAGGGAGAATCCCTTTTCTTCATGGGTCTTGGTTCTAAGTTATCCATCAGATAATTCCACACCACTCATATACCAGGCAACACGAGGTGGACTCACTGGGTATTGATTTAAAACAAAAAAAGGGAAAACACGTAAGGAAGCAAGCACACACACACACACACACACACACACACACACACACACACACACATTGGAAGGGAGAAGTTGCAGGGCTATTCGAGGCATTGGAGGAAAGGAAATGGTAATGGATGGGATCCAAACACTTGATATGAATAAATATTAAATACACACAGTGACACACACACACACACACACACACACACACACACGGAAAGGGACAGAGACAGAGACCGAGAAAGAGAGAGAGAAATGGAAAGAAAATCTCAGATCAAGAGCCATCTGGCCAGAAGGACGAGACTGAACTTTAAATTGATTTCTCTTATTCTGATTCTCTATAACAACACTAATAAGAAAATAATGGGGAAGGCAGATTTTTTTTCTGGCTCCCCAGTTTGAACATACTACACTTTAAAGACTCGATATCTGGTGTTTGATTATATGACAGGCAGCACCATTGCTTGCAGCTTCCTGCTTTTATACCCAAGTGATAATAGACCCAAAATATAATGTTTTATCATATGTTTTTTCTAAAGAAAATGGCCTATTTTTCATTAGGTTAGAATTCAACATACCATAGATTAGTAAGTTGAACTGAGCTCTAGACAGAACACAGATTTGTGTCAATGATTCAGTTTCCACTGCCCATCAGAGGGCGACATTGCACAGACTAGACACTCCATTTATGCAATGACCCCCCCCCCACACACACACACGCACACACAGCAACCCCTCTTTTCACTCAGTCCCTCCCTGAATCAGGCTGAGTTCTTAGAATATCTAACAATCAGAGGCCAGAAAGAAGTTCCAAGAACCAGGACGACATTTGCAGGGTTTTTTTTTTGTTTGTTTGTTTTTAGAACTTTAGAATTTTACTTAAAACAGGAAGGTGTCTGGTCAACCTTGTGCCAACTGTCTCCATTAACAGGGAACTGAAGTCATTTTGTTTCGAGAACCAAGCTTTTCCAGAAAGGCACCTGAGCTGTTCCCAGTGCTCAGCCATGCTTCTGGTCCTCATCTCATTCCTGGGGATACATTATTTCCTGGGTGAGTCAAATATCCTGACAGTTGTAGATGCACACAATCCACTGTTTTCTCACTTAATTTTAGTAAGAATATTCTTCTTTATGAAGCCTGTATCACAATATGGATTTGTCATTTATTTTGCAGGAGGTGTCCAAACACAGACAGTTTCTCAGTCCGATGCCCATATCACTGTCTTTGAAGGAGACTCCGTGGAGCTGAGATGCAAGTATTCTTATGGTAGAACCCCTTACCTCTTCTGGTACATCCAGCACCATGGCCATGGCCTCCAGTTTCTCCTCAAATACTATACAGGAGACCCTGTGGTTCATGGTATGAACGGCTTTGAGGCTGAATTCAGCAAGAGCAACTCTTCCTTCCACCTGAGGAAAGCCTCTGTGCACTGGACCGACTCGGCTGTGTACTTCTGTGCCCTGGGTGCACAGTGTCTGGGGCTGCAGGGGGAGCTGATCACAAACCTGTAAGATGCTGAGGAAGATTCTGCAGCTGAGCGACTCTCGATCATTCACGCTCATCATCCATGTAAGGACTAAGTAAACTCATTGGTTCTCCAAGTTGGACTTCTCTGGAATTATTTTGCTCTATCCTTGGAACCTTATGTGGGGTATATGCACATTTGATCATGGCTCCCAGGAAAAGTGACATAGCAAGAAAAAAAAATCATTAAATAGCCCTTGGGACACGATTGCCTTCTTAATGTTTGTTTTGTAGGTTGCATTTTCTAATGACTGATTACTTCCATTAGACTTAAGATACAACTCAGTTCTACATAACCAGTAGCTGCAGTGGGTGCTTACATGGTGTGCAGCAGAGGGAGAAGTATTGGCTTCTGTCAGCTCCACACTGAGGTCAGTGATAAGGAAGTACACTGCTTGCACTCCACACCTCAAGAGCCTCAGAAGCACTCTCCAGCTGTGATCTTTAGTTTAGTTCCCTTGACTCCGTGTAGAATCATCCTGAAGAGAATCTCAATAAGGAGTTTCCTGGATTAGATTGTCTTGTGAGCATGTCTGTGGCAGATTACAATAATCACTGTGGAAAGACACAGTCTGCACATGGGAAGCACCATTCCCAGAGTTTGGGCCCTGCACACTGCATGAAATGCAGAAGAGTTAGTAGAGCACAGCATGCAAACTATGCTCTTTGTTCCTGATTACGGATGTGATGTGACAAGTTGGCTCAAGCTTCCGATGCTGTGACAGGCACACAGCCCTTGCTATGGTGGACCGTGACCTTAATGATTAAGTCTAATAAGTCCTCTTCCTTCTAAGCTATTTTCATCAAGCCGTTTCTTCACAGCCACAGATAGGGAAGGAGGAAGCCATCCTTACTCCAGCAGACATAAGAGCACAGAGTTAAGAGACAGAAGGTAGGAAGGAGATCAGAGTCTGACCTCAGCAGACAGAACGATTTCAAACAGCAAAGAGCAGACACTCTTTTGCATGAAATGGGCATCTTCAAGGAAGGAGGGGGATATTTAGAATTTATAAAGAAGGTTGGGATAAGGAATCTTATACCATTGCAAGGGGCTGTATACAAGTCTTCCGTTTCTCATTTCTAGTATTTTCTGCTCATGTGAGACAGATTATCATGGGAAACAGACATTTTACAAAAATGTTTCCTGTCCCAGGCTCACTGATAACTGCTGGAGCAAGGACAGCTGAGGTCTCACAAAGATTCTGTTTGTACAACTGAGGCACACTATCATGTGTGAGCAGTGCAGTATTTGTTTCTCTGTAGGAAGTCAACGATAGAGTGACATGTTGGCTCTTTCATTTCAACTGAGACACCTGGTAGCTATTGGATGGCATTTCTGTAATTATGAATAGTAGTTGTGATAGGCTTATTTGCACCTTGTACATTCTCTTACCTGGGAACGCCATCTCATGCCATTTCTACGTTTCTTATGCAGTTAGTTTGGGGCATGTGGTAGTCCACTGGAAAATGACTCAAGCGTGGAATGTATTTATGATCACAAATAAGGAAGTGGCCGTCCGCAAAGCTTTGGATGGTTGTATTTGTCATTTGAACAAATTATAATAGTTTAGCTACATATATCTAAGTCAACAAAATTTCACTCAATGTAAAGTTGTAACTAACTTTAAAACCAATAAACGGGTCCTCGTTCTCATTTTTCTCCACAATGTTATTCCCTTTCATTCTCTAACTACAAAACTTATGCACTTTATTTCTCAAGTTTGTGTTTTACATTTCTAATACATATGTGTGTTTGTTAACAGTGTGTAGCGCTGCGTTTTTTAAAATATATGCCAATAATAAAACATTGTAAACATCACTGTGAAGCTTGTTGTTTTTGCTAAAATAATTTGGAGACATGGAAAATTAACTATAATTCATTTCAGTATTTTTAACTGCTATGCATCATCCCAATTCAGGAATATGTGACAGTCACTTTGATGGTCATTAGGGCACATGGTGCTGGCAGAAGCAGTGGCAGTCTAGGTCAGAGGTCAGGTTCACTAAGGTCAACAGGCCTCCACCAGTCATGTTTCCAAGGTGGTGCTTCATCCCTCTGCACAGTTCAGTCTGAGAATATAGGTCAGCAGTCCTCTGAGGTTAGCACGAGTATGTGTGGGGGTGTGTCTATCCAGCACATACACATTTCCTGTTTTACTCTGAGCTTATATTTATCCTTTCCCTACAACCTAACCTTTCCTATCTTAAGAGATTAGTATTCACACACTCCAGTGGCTCAGAAAATGAACTCTTGTCCTGAACTGGTGATTGCACTCTTCTTAATGTTTGGTAAGTGGAATGGTACATTGAGTTTCTGTCTTGTTTCATGATATTGATGTAAAATTTAACAACAGTTTCTCTTGTGAAGCAGAATACAGGTCATCATTTCCCTGAATCGTTACTAATTTCACTTTTTAGGAGGAAGCAATGGAGACTCGGTGACTCAGACAGAAGGCCTAGTGACACTCTCTGAAGGGGCTTCTCTGACTGTGAACTGTTCCTATGAAACCACACAGTACCCAGCCCTGTTCTGGTATGTGCAGTATCCCGGAGAAGGGCCACAGCTCCTCCTTAGAGCCTCAAAGGCCAACGAGAAGGGAAGCAGCAGAGGTTTTGAAGCTACGTATGAGAAAGAAACCACGTCCTTCCACTTACAGAAAGCCTCAGTGCAAGAGTCAGACTCGGCTGTGTACTACTGTGCTCTGAGTGACACAGTGGCAGAAACCACAGCGGGAGCAGAGCACAAACTCTGAGAATCAGGGGGCTGGCTGCTGAGTGTGTCTACGATCACTCATTTAGGGTCCATGGGCAGGTCTGCTATTGTTGATACCACATAAGAAAGCATCCAAATTAACACTAGGAACACATTAGGAGAACAGTAAGAAAGCATTCCGCACTTTAGGCTTAATCAGAGAGAATGAAGGCAGTCACACATCACAGTGATTTCCTTTTTTTGTTTTTGTTTTGTAGTTGGGACTTTATGTAGCCCAGGCTGGCCTTGAACAATTTTTGAACCCAAGGCTGGCTGTGAACTCTTCCTTCTGTCTAAATCAACACTGGTCTGGAGTTGCATCTATGAACCATCACACTAGGCTGAATTTGTGATTTCTTAAATACAAAATCCCCTGTTGAATGAAACTATGTATTCATCATTGCCTATAATCCTAACCCTCTGACCCTGACTCATGTCATTCATGGATCTATCATGTGTAGAGACAGCCATGGCTTATATGGCTATATGTGCTCCATGTCTTCCTGAAATAAGAAAGGGTTATTTCATTTTTCCCCTCTCAAAATCTGATAATTTACTTGTCACTTGTACAGACTTTTATGTTTGACTGATTTAAAAGTAGAAGCTTTCAGTGGAGATAGTCCCAGTCTTGTGCAAATAGGTTCCTGCCTTTCTTATTTGGCTCCCTTCATTCTTTTGACCAAAAAATGTAGCATATTCTTCAGCCTCTTCCTTATGTTTCTAGTGTGTGAAAGACCCTCAGTGAGAATCTTCCCTCGGGAAGGAGATCCCCAAGCTCAATGACCAGGCCGAGACCACTGGATGCAATCAGCAAGAGGATTTATTGGCCAGATACACAGGTACCTGCGGGCATCTCAGTCAGCTCGGAAGGACTGGCGCGCCCAACAGAACAAGGGACGGGTTTTTATAGGGTTCTGGGGAGCAGAAGCGGGCATACAGAAGCAGATGCATGGTTACAGGGACTTGACTGGTGGATTCTAATGAGGCACGGATGCACGATTACACCCAATTGGCTAATTCAAACATATTTAAATGAGGTGTAGAGGTATGGCTACACAATTGGCTAGTTCAGACATATTCAAATGAGGTTAAAACAGAGCAAAAGACTACGTGCAGGCTGGGGCGTCCGGAATGTCAGGAGCTAGGGGCTTATCCCTTCCTGCCAGATGGCCTATGAGTCAGTTCTGATACCTCGGGCTGGTTCTACATTCCTTCTTCCTTATCTTTATGGTCTGTAAGTCTTAACACGGGGCAGGCCCTACAGGGCCTGGGTGTGCCTGGGCTCACCCGGGCCTGTTTCAGCTCTGAGTCTGTGGATCTTAAAACGTACTTTTTACTATTATAGTTGTGGACTTATATAATTTCCCTTTCAAGATGGGGGTCTTTCAGTGTGTTCTCTTTTTCAGTGTAATATGTCAACAGTTGTGATACACATGGAGTAAAAGGATGCTGAGTTTTGGGTGCTTTGGTCCTGGGGAGAAAGTTGAATTAAGATGAAAAGATGAATATACTGAATTCTGTTTATAGGTCAAGTAAAGGGAACTGAATAAGGCTCTGGGAAAGCTGGAAGACATTGCTGGGAGAAAGAAACTTGGATTGTGGATTTAGGAGATAACAGAGGTTAAGAATTAGGTAGAGTAGCATAGACAGCTACTCCAAAGAGATTCATAGACCTTGAACAAAACTAGGGACCAATGCATGGATATACACATGTTAATAGAAGATGTATTTATTCTTTCTGTAGTATATTACAAAAATATCCATTTTAAATTACTCCAATTATACAAGCATATAAAGAATACCTCAGAAGGTCAGTTTAAGTTATAAAGCTCCAGAAAGACGAAAAATCATATTGTATAAATACAGCATTAAAAAACAACCAAGCAAAAGGAAATCCAGTGGCTTAACTTTTTAATTTGATCCAGAGTTTGTCTCCTTTTCACAAAGATTTATCCTTTTGTCCCATTGCAATATCTGGTCGGCCCTAAAGACTTCAAGTCCTGCTCATTGGATTTCCTGCATCTCTACTTGATAAAGTGCATGTTCTTTTTTAAAAAAAAAATCAGTCACATAATTTTTTAAAAAAAAATAAGCAATCTTAATTCTCAAAACAAACCAACAAAACAAAATAAACATCTCCTACCCAATAACTTTCTAGTTCACTCATTAGAAACCCAAATGTTTTATTAACTTAAGTACTAGGTGTCACTGCAAACTGGATATCTCTTCATTCTTGCTTTGAAAATAACCCCCTTGACTATGTTTATAATTTCCATTTTTTGCTCAAATCTTCGTTAGTGACATTTTCTCTAAGCACCATATATAGCAGGTTAACTCTTTGCATGTTGTGGTTTGCCCAGAAGTTACTGTATTTTGATGCTAATTCAACTGCCCCAAGGACAACTGCCTAGTCAAGGACTCAGAACTCAGGTGACATCAGCAGAACCACCTCTCCATTGAATTGGTAAAGTACTGGTGAGGGGCAGGTACAGGATAGAAGGAGGCCTGTCATTGGAGGAGAAAGATGGATAGGTGGGAGAGAAGTTTGAAGGAAGAGGAGGAGACTAAGGGAGAGAGGAAGAGACAGGTGGGAGAGAGGGGCAGAGGAGCGGTGGCAGGACAAGATGGCAGGTGATGTTAAGATTCTGCTCTGTGTATTTACAGGTTGTTATTAATGTTCTCAAGGGATGGATGGTACTGGGCTTTGCATGTTTAAGTGGGCAATTATATCTTATCAATTGGGTCAAAGATTATTGTGTTGTGTGTTCTTTTATGTGAGGGTTTGAGTGTAGGAAAGTGTGCGGCTGGGATGTGTTTCCGCCAAGATATCTAGCAGATATCTTGGGACAATGCAGTACGGACCCAGTGAGGTAAAAGACAACCATTACCTTTTTATTTTCATGTTTTTACAACAACAGCATGTCATTCATGTTAGGGTAGAAATCTCAGCTTGCATCTGGGCACAATGGGCCAACATGTTTCCACATGGAGAGATTAAATGAAAGACGAAGACTAGAAGAGGAGAGGAATAGAGTCCACCAATGAGCATGTGGAGGGAACGGGGAACAGAATGGGGGGAGAAGGGACAAGGGGAAGAGGGCAAGAGCAAGGAGCAAGAGCAAGAGAAGAAAGAGGGGAGAGAAGAGGGAATAGGAAACGCCTTTATAGTTCATCAGGCAAACATAGCTGTTGACAGGTAACTTTGGGGGTAGAGCTTAGACAGAATAACAACAATTCAGGCTTAGTCTTTTCTGCATGGACACATGTATGCTGTCTGTCTGTCTGTCTGTCTACCTATTTACCTACCTCCCACAGTTCTGCAGGGTGGAATTCCAAGATGAAGATATTGACTAGTTTTCTCCAAGGTCCACCACCTGACTTGTATGTAGATGACCCCACCTCCCTAAGTCCTCACACGCTTTTGCTCTGAGGATGATCATCTATTCTTATGTGAGCATCAGTCTCATTTAATTAGAGTTGGCCTCATTTGTCTTGATCGTTTTGAAAGTGCCTGCCTTTGAATACAGACACATTCTGAACTTCTTAGGGTGTCAGCTTCAATGTAAACATGCTGGAGAGGGTGCAACTCAGGGTTTACCAGACCTGACATTAGATAAATACTAAATGTAAGAAGAATACAGACTCCTTCTTGACCAGTGCCCTTGAGATTTCTGGTGACACAGAAATCATATATACCCTGGATGATGAGGCTTCCCCACTTTTTCCTAAATGTATTTTTAGAGGAACAAGAAACATTCAGTCACAAAAATTTCTTCAGAAGTCATGATTCAAACCATAAAGTTTGGAGCTAAATGGACCAGTGATAAAAATTAAAAGTGTTTATTCAATTCAAGTGCTTTTTCCTCTGTGATTAGTGTATAAGTATATGGGATTCTCTTATTTTTAGTTTCATTCCTTTGTGTAGCTAATTCTTCATTTCTATTAATATTTTATCTTTGGTCATACTCCCACTTTCTAATTATCTTCCTGTCTGAACATTAATTCTGCTTTATTTTAGCTTTTACATATTTTTCTCAGATTTTGTCTTCTTAGGAGCTATTTTAGCTGAGTAACTTACACTCCTCCTTTACCACCACAGTTATGAAGCCTCTGAGAATTGTATTTTGGTGGTTGTAGTGGGGTAATGTGAGGGAGATGACTGTGGTCTCTTTCTTATACAATCCAGGACCATCTGTCCATGAGTGGCACTATTCACAATTCATTGGGCCCTTCCATACCAATCATTAATAAAAAAAAAAATCCCATAGACATGCCCACAGGAAAATCTAATGAAGGCAAATCCTCAGGTGACATTCTCTGTTCCCAGATGGTGCTAGCTTGTTTAAAGTTGACAAAAACTATCCAGCAAAGTTCACCCCTTGACAACTTGACACACAAATGCATCACTATTACATGGTAAACTTTTTCCCCCCAATATCTGATGCAAATGTAAGAATATAAAACACAGTAAAACTTTTAAAGTCACACAGTCTTTAAAAAATGTAAACATTTTAAAAGTTCAGTCTCTTCAAAAATATCCAACCTGCGCTGAATAAATAGCTCAAATGTTAAAAGCTAAGACTCACACAAATAAAAGAAAAGATAAAATATCCAAAGTCTCTTTAAAAGCCTGAAGTCTCTCGATTGTACTTCTTATTCTGAGAGGGAAGAAGCAGGGCTGAGTTGCAATTAGATAAATGCAAATCCAAACTCCAATAGTGCAAATAGCTCAGGGTTCAGAGCCTGGAACTCACTTTTAATCTTCTGGGCTCCACAGGGCTTGGGTAGGCTTACCTCTTCAGTTCTACCATCTGCAGCATAAGCAGCTTATCTCATGGCTTCAGTCTGGCTACAATCCACACCTGCCAGAGTTCTTGGTGGTTATTTCATGGTCCTAGGATCTTCAGTGTCATATGCTCTCGACTGCAACTGAGGCTGCACCATCACTAATAGCTTCTCTTCAGGAAGATTCTGATCCTGCTACATAGTATCAAGCCCTAATAACTTTTTCAAATTCCTTTCACGTTTTCAAAATTAGTTCATGTGGGAAACACACAGCTGCCAAGTTGTGCTGCAGTTTTATGTACAAAATCTATGTCATGACCTTGAGAAAATACCAGAAGAGAACGACTCAGCCATGCTGTTTTATTATTAAGAACAGTGGATGTTCAGCTCTATGTAACTAGCATCAATTGTTCCTGCAAAGTGAAGAAATTTTCACTTCTACAGATACTTAATTCAAATATATAACACAAATCATCCTGTTTCCGTCTTTACTTCCCTCTGATACTTCCCCAACCTGCTCACCCACTCCCTCCCATCTCCATGCCCTGGCTTTACCCTACACAGAGGCATTAAGCCTTCACGGAGCCAAGGTCCCCTCTTTTCACTGGTGCTGAATAAGGCCATCCTCTGTTGCATATGCGGCTGGAGCCATGGGTCCCTCCATGTGTACTCTTTGGTTAGTTGTTTAGTCTTTGGGAGCTCTGGGGGGTCTGGTTGGTTGGTATTTTTGTTCTTCCTATGGGGTTGAAAACCCCTTCAGCTCATTCAGTCCTTTCTCTAACTCCTCCATTAGGGACCCCATTCTCAGTTCAATGGTTGGATGCAAGCACCTGCCTGTGTATTTGCCAGGCTGTGGCAGAGCCTCTCAGGAGACAGCAAAATCAGTCCCCTGTCAGCATGCACTTCTTGGAATCCACAGTATTGTCTGGGTTTGGTGACAGTATATGGGATGGATTCCCAGTGAGGCTGTCTCTGGATGACATTTCCCTCAGTCGGTGCTCCATACTTTGTCTCTGTATTTCCTCCTGTGAATATTTTGTTCTCCCTTTTGAGAAGGACTGAAGCACCCACTCTTTTGGTCTTCCAACTTCTTCAGCTTCATGTGCTCTGTGAATTGTATCTTGGGTATTCCAAGCTTTTGAGCTAATATCCAATTATCAGTGTGTTCTATTATGATTGGGTTATCTCACTCAGGATGATATTTTCTAGTTCCATCCATTTGCCTATGAATTTTATGAAGTCAGTGTTTTTAATAGCTGGTTAGTACTCCATTGTGTAAATGTACAACATTTTCTCTATCTATTCCTCAGTTGAAGGACATCTGGGTTCTTTACAGCTCCTGCATATTATAAATAAGGCTGCTATGAACATAGTGGAGCATGTGTCCTTGTTGTATTTTGGAGCATCTTTTGGGTATATGCTCAGAAGTGGAATAGCTGGGTCCTCAGCTTGGACCATGTCCAATTTCTGAGGAACCTCCAGACTGACTTCCAGAATTGTTGTACCACGTTACTATTTTTAAATTAATCTCAGGAGTCTAAATACCAGCTGTATATCAAATAGAGTTCAGAGTCCATCAGGTTGACTGATAAATTGTCCTTGCAATGCACGAATAAGAAGTAATAAAAACAATATGGAGAACATGATCTTTCCCCCCATAATCAGAGCCTCTACCAACTTCCCATTTTACCTGCTTGCTATATGGAGTTTGGAATTTTTATGTTCTTAGGTAAAATATCTCATCTTTCACAGACCAAGAAAGTATTTTAGCTCCACAGATATCCAATATTTTCACAGAGTGCAGGGAAAAATATGCAGATAAGAAGAAAACTAGGAAAAATAAGATACATAAGTAGAAAGAGATAGAGGACAGTAGTGTCTATGACCAGTAATACATAGCCTGATCAATCTCTATGCAGGAACTTTTGTCTGACTTGAACTTGCACAGGTCTTAGGCATCTATCACAACCATCACAGGTTCTTACGTACAACTGCACTGCTGTGTCTGGATAGACCTTGTAGTCACCCACCAAATCCACTCTTAAATTTTTTTCCATATTCTCTTCTGCAAAATATTCTGAGAGGTCCCATTTTGAGGTGGTCATTTTGCAGTCTCTTATATCTGTATCTTGACTGGTTATGGGTCTCTGTGTTAATTTCCATTGACTTCAAATAAAAGCTTCTCTTATGAAATTTAAGAAAGTTTTTACGAATTGATTTAATACTATATCCAGTTATCAGATTAACATTAGTAGGTTCCCCTTTGCTTCAGGTATGTATTTCATCTCATAGATCAAGCCTTAAATCCAATCAGAAGATGAGTGGTTATCTTCATTATATCCTTGCCTCGATTAAGCCAGTGTCCATGGCTTACCAGGCCCGTTGCTATTATTGTACTCAGAATTCACAGCTGGGTAAGACTTACTCTTGTGGTAGGGTGCATAGCATCTTCCATCCCTATGAAAGTTGACCGGTAGAGATGAAGCTTCCAAGTGAATACAAGCTCAAGCTTTTCATGTTCATTCATAAGTTAAAGGTGCGGAATCTCTGTAATAAGTTCTTACCGTCAAGTGCCATAGTGTAACTAAGATCATTGGCGTTAGCCTGTAATGTTTGAGGAGTAGGGTCTATGGGACCTCACTGGCTATCGATTCCAAAGAAGTAACCTATTGTTTGCACTGGACTCATTTGTTAGCCTATCATTCCTAGTAGGTGTATAGTTTCTTGGTTATAAAATGACTTCATTAAAGCTTTTTATATCTGTGATTGCATATCTTTTAGGAAGCTTCTAGAGGCTTCCATGTGACTTTTCTGAAAACTCTTCAGGGTTGGTTCTCCTTCCACTTATGCAATAGCATAAAAGGATAAAAGGAAATAGTAAAACAGAAACCATTTTTTAGTTGGCTCTTTGGAGTCAGTTTCCTTTTGTACAACCCCTGCAGCAGACCCAGGCAATGTTTGGATGTCCCAAGAATTATTCTTAAGGAAACAATAAATGCATCAGGAGATTAGAGTAGAATGAGATGGTTTTTAGGCAGAAGGGAACAGTGTTGGGAATGTAGAGCTGAAAGGTTTTCTTTCAGTCTTTGTGGAAACACACTATTGTAAAGTTTGGGAGAAAAATGAGTGACCAAGGCAGCCAGTACTCATGTTTAGAGGCTTGGCTCCCATGCTAGAGGAAATGCCAGCAATGACATCTAGTCACTGCATTTAAGGATATAAAATCTATTTTAACACCAGAAAATTAAGCCTAGTCAAATAATAAACTTTCAGGGCTAGGACATAGGTCAGTGGTAGAATACTTGTCTAGCATGCATGGAAATCTGGATTTGATTCCCATCACAAAGGAAAATAATAAATAAAGAGAGAATAAGTTTGTACATGTTTACCTTTTACAAATGAGTAGCATGATGATTTTTGAATTTCTAACTTTTCTTTTACCACTCAGCCACAGGGAAACATTTCTCAGAGCAAGTCAGCTTTCTCCTCGTAATTGCTGAGTCAATTTTTTTTCTAATATGGGAGGAGAAACAAATCAAGGGCTTTTCTCAAAGCAAGTCAAACATTTCTCAGAGCAAGCCAGATTTCTCATTGCAATCTCAGACCAAAATGGTTTCTAATTTTAGAGTAGAAAGAGTTCAAGAACTCATCACCCTGCCTCTTTTTCACAGAGATAGAATCTGTTCATTTTATTATAGTCATCTGTGTGATGAAGACAAGATTGTTTGATTATTAATAACGCCTCAAGTGAGGTCTCTAGCAAAACTATTCTTGAAGAGCAGAGTTTGAGATAATACACGACTTTCAATATCGAGTGCCGCTCTCTCTCACATTCATTTTAAAATGATTTTTATAAGGAAATCAGAATGGGGGTTCTTCAAAAAAAATTGAATTAAAAAACTACCAACAAAACAAACTAAAACTAGATATATTATGAAGCCTAGTTATACCTCTTGGAATTTCTCCGTGTGTGTGTGTGTGTGTGTGTGTGTGTGTGTGTGTGTGTGTGTGTGTGTGTGTGTGTGTAAAATGGTCTTATGTAAAATAAAATAAAAATTTAAAAGAAACAACGTGCTGACCAGTTGTGAGTCTATATGTTTCCCACCAGCTGCTCTACAAAAGATTATTCCTCTAATTAGGTTCGACTGCCACACTACTCTATTGGTATTGTGAAAGTAGAGGGAGGTTTGACAGTGCATCCATTAAGCAAAAACAATAGTAATAGTTCCCCCACCTGGGACCTATATTCCCTATGGACATAAGTGCTTGACCTGTTTATAGTTCCAGTTATACATTTTTCTACCATGAAGTAGGCCTGAAATTAAATTAAAAAGTAGTTCACCACTCTTATAACATTCACATTGATCTTGGGTATATCTGTATCTTGCCATGATGGTCACTACTGTAGATCTTAGGGCTCACAGCAGGCTAAGACTTGTTAAATTTTCTCCCCTGGCAGCCTTAGTCACACTTTTGACACTATAAAATGTGGTCAGTAAGGAGGAAGCGTCCTCATTAGTACTGGCTGGATTGCACTAAGTCCTGTGACCAAAACATGCAGTGTCTTCAGCACTGTGGTCCTGCCATTAAGTTCTGGTGGGTGACCAAGAGCAACAGCAACAGGTTCCATTATTTCTGGGGTCTCTATGGCTGCTCCAGATCAACACTAGGGGATGTGTCCCAGAGCTGGTTTTGGGCTTTTTATTTGGAATTATATTGCTGGGGGGTGGGGAGTATTATGCTAATTCACTTTGTCTCTCTGTATCTTTCCTCTCTTTTCTGTTTTGTACACACATACACATACATGCACACACACAAACACACACACACACACACACACACACAATTTTGAAACATCCTTAATGTTAGTTGGCCCTTCATGCACCCACCCTTTCTGCCATACTCTCTTCCTCCCTCTGTATTTAACCCTTCACTGCCCACAAAAATGCTATTGACTGAATATTAAATATTTTGTTGCCTTCATTCATCAGGATGAATCGTAGTGACATTTTGATTTCAAATGTTTATCCCAGCCCATGATTCAGTGGTACAGAGTGTGTGTACCTCTTTCCAGGTTACTAATAATGACTCAGTAACATTCAAAAAAACCCAACCCCATCTCTACATCTTTATTCATGGCTTTCAGTAATTAGAGAAGTGGCCACAAGATGGCAGTAGGGCGCAGCTGATGAGAAGCACAGCAAGCTCATTTCATTGCATCCTGAAGCAATGCATCCGTTTTCTTATTGGCTAGTAAGATAACACAGGAAGCTGCTATAACTGTTAGAGAAAAGGGAAAACCTGGAAAGACAAAGAGCTTGCTTGGCACGAGATTGCAAGTCTACATTAATCCCAGGCAGGAAGAACAATGAAGGCATCCATTCACACTGTATTCCTGTTCTCCTGGCTGTGGATGGACTGTAAGTTGAAGATTTGGGGTCAAGAGAAAATATTTGGTGGATATGTCTTAGAGATTCATGGGCAGTCTATTTTATAGAGTTCCCTTTAGTTGTTGTGGACAAAGAGATTAAGCAGAGGACTGCCTGACCGCTCTCCTCCTGTCTGTTTTCCTTTCTGTGTAGGGGAGAGCCATGGAGAGAAGGTCGAGCAGGTTCTTTCTACACTGAGTGTTCAAGAGGGAGACACCGCTGTCATCAACTGTACTTACACAGACAGTACTTCATCATACTTCCCTTGGTACAAGCAAGGAGCTGGAAAGGGTCTCCACTTTGTGATAGACATTCGTTCAAATGTGGACAAAAAGGAGACTCAACGATTTAAAATTTTACTAGATAAGAAAGCCAAAAAATTCTCCCTGCACATCACAGCCACACAGGCTGAAGATTCAGCCATCTATTTCTGTTCAGCAAGTGCACAATGTTTCCAAGGCACCTGCAACCTGTCCTCAAACTTGCTATGGGGGTGCTATGGGGGTTGGAGCCCAATCCACATCCTGTGTCTTGTAGTCAAGCATTTGTCATATTTTTAATTACAATGGAAACTATAACATACAGATATTTAAAACATATATGAGAAATTTATGCTCTCTCTCAGAGAGAGAGAGAGAAAGAGAGAGAGAGAGAGAAAGAGAAAGAGAGAGAGAGAGAGAGAGAGAGAGAGAGAGAGAGAGGTGTGGTAGTGGTTCATACCTTTAATTCCAGAACTCAGAAGGCATAGGCAGGCGGATCTCTAAGTTGAAGGCCATCCAGGGTTACATAGAGAAACCTTATTTTGAGAAAGAACTCCAAAATAGTTTATTTTTTAACTCAAAATTCCTAACATTTTTTTTTTGTATATTCGTATGTCTTAGTTACTTTCTTATTGCTGTGAAGAGGTACCACGGCCAAGGTAACTTACAAAACGAAATCATTTACTGGGGTGTTGGCTTACAGTTTCAGGGAAGAAGTCCATGATCATCATGGCAGGGAACATGGCAACAATCAAGTAGGCAGGCTATTGGTGACTTACATGTAGAGATGACAGCCTTAAAACAGGGCAGGGAGAGAGAGAGAGAGAGAATGGCATCCCCAGTGACACTCCTACAACAAGGCCACATTCAATACCTGAGACATCTACCAACTGGGGACAAAATACCCAAACATATGATCTGATCCTGTGGGGTGCTTATCACTCCAACCACCACAAGGTATGGGAGCTACACTTACCTTTGTGTGTAGGTTCCATGTTTAGAATACAGTTAGAAATAGGACTGGTTTAGGGAAGTGACTTTAATAGTTTCTCATCCAGGGTTCATTGCTTAGTCAGACATGTATAGTGGGCTTTGCTTAGAGTATTGGACATGGATTCCATCATGTTGAGTAGGCTTTATGCTGGCTACTTATGTCAATTTTACACAAGCTGAAGTCTTCTATCTGGATAATGGCAATAGAATATATAGTTTTGGGGGTCAATGGACTCCCCTGATCAAGAATTCAAAAGAAGATATGCATTGCCCGATGGTGGGGTTTTTTGGGGGGAGGGGGCTTGTTTTGTTGGGAATAATTGCCACATCAAAATGTCATAATTTCTTTAAATATATGCATGTATGTATAAGATGCACTTACATAAGCAATTTTAAGGAAACATAAGATAGTATAATTCTCTATGGCTCTTTCAAACATCCTTAGAGCTATTTATCCCTCTTCTCACCCTCCCTTCCCCCTCCCAATGTTTGCTGCTTTCTGCTCATCAGCTAAGTATTCCTCCATGTTACCCACATCTCTCTCATAGCTCCTGCATCTATTATTCTCCTCTGAAGACCCCCATGGGTTCTTTTAACTCTCCTGTTATCTGCAGTTACTCCAGGTGATGTATTCAGAGCTGAAGATTCAGAGATGGGTTCTGGAAGTAAGTGAGTATGTGTAGCATTTGTCTTTCAGGGTCTGCGATACTCCACTCAGTATATTTTCTATATTCATCATTTACTTTCAAAGTTTACTGTACTACATTTTCAATATCTATGAATCTGTTAAAGGGCATTTAGTTCATGTATATTTTCTAACTACTATGAATAGAAGAGACATGAACATGGCTGACCAAGGATCTGTGGAGTAGAATGACCATTGGGCATGAGCAAAGGAGAGGAATAGATGGTTCATATGGTAGATCTACTTTTAGCTTTTAGAAGATTAACCACACTGATTTCCACAAATGCATCAGTTTGCAATTCCACCAATGTGAATGAATGTTTCTCTTTCCCCATATCCTCGTAAACATATTCACTGGTAGTTTTTAATTTTTTCTTTTTTATTGGATATTTTATGTATTTACATTTCAAATGTTATCCCATGGCCTGGTTTCCCCCTCTCCCATACTCTCTCCCTCTCCTTCTATGAGGGTGCTCCCCCTCCCACACATCCACTTCCACCTGGCATTTTCCTACACTGGGGAATAGACAGATACCAGGTACCAAAGTTAAATCAGTATCGAGCAAACCTTTTAAACAGTTTCATAAACTCTAAAGAAATTGAAACAGTCATTAAAAGTCTTCCAACCAAAAAATGCCTAGTACCAAATGGATTTAGTGCAGAATTCAATCAGACCTTCAAAGAAAACCTAATACCAATACTCTTCAAACTATTCCACAAACTTAAAATAGAAAGAACACTACCCAATTCATTCTATGAAGCCACAATTACACTTATACCTAAACCGTACAAAGACCCTACAAAGACAGAGAACTTCAGACCTATTTCCCTTATGAAAATTGATGCAAAAATACTCAATAAAATTCTCGCAAACTGAATCCAAGAACACTTCAAAACAATCATCCATCATGATCAAGTAGGCTTCATCCCAGGGATATAGAGATGGTTCAACATACGGAAATCCATCAATGTAATCTACTACATAAACAAACTCAAAGAAAAAGAACCACATTATCATCTCATTAGATGCTGAGAAAGCATTTGACAAAAATTCAACAGCCCTTCATGTTAAAAGTCTTGGAAAGATCAGGAATTTAAGGCCCATAACTAAACATAGTAAAAGCAATATACAGCAAACCACTAGCCAACATCAAACTAAATGGAGAGAAACTTGAAGCAATCCCACTAAAATCAGGGACTAGACAAGGCTGCCCACTGTCTCCCTACCTATTCAACATGGTATTGGAAGGTCTAGCCAGAGCAATTGGACAACAAAAGAAGGTCAAAGGAATACAAATTGGAAAGGAAGAAGTCAAAATACCACTATTTACAGATGATATGATAATATGCTTTAGTGACCCCAAAAATTCCAACCAGAGAACTCCTAAGCCTGATAAACAACTTCAGTGAAGTGGGTGGATACAAAATTATCTCAAACAAATCAGCAGCCTTCCTCTTCTCAAGGGAAAAATGGGCTGAAAAAGAAACTGGGAAATGATACCCTTCACAATAGTCACAAATTATATGAAATGTCTTGGTATGATGTTAACCAAACAAGTGAAAGATTTGAATAAAAAGAACTTCAAGTCTCTGAAGAAAGAAATTGAAGAAGACCTCAGAAGATGGAATGATCTCCCAAGCTCATGGATTGGTAGGATTAACACTGTAAAATGGCTGTCTTGATGAAAGCTATCTACAGAATCAATGCAATCTTGATCAAAAATCCAACTCAATTCTTCACAGAGATAGAAAGAGCAATTATCAAATTTATGTCGAAAAATCCAGGATATCAAAAAACATTCTCAACAATATAAGAACATCTGGGGGAATCACCATCCCTGACCTCAAGGTGTATTGTAGATCAATAGTGAGAAGAACCACATGGTATTGGTACAGAGACAGACTAGTAGAGCAATGGAATGGAATTCAAGACCCAGAAATGAACCCACACATCTATGGTCACTTGATTTTTGACAAAAAGCAAAAACCATTCCTTGGGGAAAAAAAAGAGCATTTTCAGCAAATGGTGCTGGTTCAACTGGAGGTCAGCATGCAGAAGGCAAATTGACCCATTCTTATCTCCTTGTACAAAGCTCAAGTCCAAGTGGATCTAGGACCTCTACATAAAAGAAGATACATTGAAACTAATAGAAGAGATAGTAGGGAAGAGCCTCAAACACATGGGCATAGGGTAAATTTTCCTCAACAGTACACTAATGACTTATGCTCTAAGATCAAGTATTAACAAGTGGGACCTCATAAAATTGCAAAGCTTCTGTAAGGCAAAGGACACTGTCAATAGAACAAAGTGGCAACCTACAGACTGGGGAAAGATCTTTACCAACCCTGCATCTGATAGAGAGCTAATATCTAATGTATACAAGGACCCTAAGAAGTAAGACTCTAGAGAGTCAAGTAACCCTATTAAAATGGGGGTACAGAGCTAAACAAATTCTCAACTGAGGAATATTGAATTGCTGATAAGCACCTAAAGAAATAGTTTTTTAATCTTGATCACTCTGCCTGAGATAAGACAAAATCTCAAAGTAGTAGAAAAATGAGATTGGACTCAGACTTACCACTTTAACAAAAATTAACTGGAAATGGATCAAGGACCTCAATGTAAAACCTAAAATGTTGAAACTGCTATGAGTAAACATTCACACCATTTGAATTTCATTTCCATAATTGCCAAAATTGAATAATCCTTCTGATATTCCCTAGATATTTTTATTTCTTCTTTTTTTGGAAACTGTCCTGATCCATGGCCCATTTTCAAATTGTGTCACTTGTTCTGAGTTGTTTGTATATTCTAAATATTAACCCTCTACCAAATGTTTCACTGGAAAAGATTCTCTCCAACTCTGTGGGGTGTCTGTACTTCTCTCTATTGCTTCCTGATCTGTAGGCGAGATTTTCATTCTACAAGGTCTCTTATGTGAACTACTGTCATTAACTCCTGGGCAAATGGGGTCCTGTTTAGAAAGTTCTTTCCTAAACCTACACCTTCTGGGATTGCCTGTGTTTTCTTCCAGCAGTTTCATTGTTTGAGGTTTCACATTTAGATCTTCGATCCATTTGGAGTTTATTTTTCCTAAGGTGATAGATCTAATTTCCTTCTTGTACACGTGGACAACCAGTTTTCTCTGCACCATTTGTTGAAGATGCTGTCTTTTCTCCAATGTGTATTTTTGGCATCTTTGTCAAGTATCAAATGGGTTGTTGTTCCATGTAACCATGTTTCAATCTTCCATTTGGTTCCATTGGCTTCATGTCTGTCTTTTAAAATAATACTATATTTTATATCACTATGAATAAAATTGGACCTATAACTATCACCTTCACAAAAATTAACTCCTGATTTTCCAGCTACCACTCCACCTGCCCCCACTTAAACCACAGTTGAACATTCAAGTTAGCCCCCCTTTCTCCCTGATTCTGCTGCCTACCAAGTACCCAGAGTCATACCCGCATCCCTGAGCTAGCTGCCTGGTGTCAGTCTGGCTCTATTGTTTGGCTGCTTCTACTGCTGCTCAGCTGGCCATCACCAGACCTGCCACCCAAGGACTATCCAGGTTAGATCTGCCATTCACTGCCCTGAGTCCCCTTGGACATGCCCAGCTACTCTGCGCTGTTTCCTATCACCATGGCCAGACCACTTCCATCAGGCTTGCATCACCAAGGGCATCCAGATTAGTCTCTTCCCTCTGTCTCCAATCCTCTCTCCTCCATGCCCCCTGGGTCATTTCCAGCTGCTCTGAGACTTGCAGTGTCCCATTGTGTTTCATAATCCAGCCCCAGGAGGCCTGCTGCACCAGGGACATCCAGGGACAAGCAGATGGCTTGAGGCCAGCATAAGAACACAATCAACAAAAGCCCGGGCTGTAGGGCACCTCCAGAGCCCAACTATCCCACTACAGCAAACCCTGGATATCCTGACAGAATTGAAGCACAGGAAAAATGACCTTAAATTCAAATGTAAAAGATGATAGATACCTTTATATAGGAAATGAGTAAATTTCTCAAATAAAAAACAGGAAAATACAATCAAACAGATAGAGGACTTTAAAGAGGGAATGAATAAATCTCTTAAAGAAACACAGGAAAATACAGGTTAAGAGGTGAAGGAAATGAATAGAACTCTTCAAGAATTGAAATGGAAATGGAAGTAATAAATAAAACAGAACCCGAGAGAATTCTGGATTTGGAAAACCTAGGGGAGAGAATAGGAACAAGAGACACAAGCATCACTAACAAAATACAGGAGATTGAAGAGAGACTCAGGCACAGCAGATACAATAGAAGAATTTGATATGTTGAAAGAATAAAAAATGCAGCTAAGAAGTCAGAAGTTTAAAAAAGCCCCAAATACCTCAAATTCCAGACCCTGCCCTCTATCTGTACTAGCTGACCATAAAGTTAGATTAAAATCTTAGAGAATAATCTTGAGAAACAGGAAGCTCCTCTCAGGAACTGATGGACCATAAAGTTTAACAATCTTGAGAAACAGGAAGCTCCTCTTTGTGATTTTTCATTATTATTCTCGACACTTTCCAGTGACACCATCCCTGCCCTGTCGGGTTGTGGTTTCTGCCTTTAAATACCCTTTCACCCAGCCTTTCGGGGTCGAACTCCATGCATCGGATACGACTCTCGACCCCAGTGCACTGGTTCCTACCAATAAACCTCATGTTTATTACAGCAAGGACGGTCTCACGTGAGTTCTTGGGGGGTCGTATCATCCCGAGACTTGAGTGAGGGTCTCCCCGTTCTGGGGGTCTTTCATTTGGGGGCTCGTCCGGGATGAACGAACACCCTCATCCTGAGAGACCTACTTGGAGGTGAGATAGCATCTGTGTCTTTTTCTGTGTCCTTGTGTTTTGTGCCGGCTAAACTCTGGGTCTGTATTTGCTACTCTGGGTCTGTATTTGCTCGAGAGTTCTGGAGTTCTGGTTTTGCAGTCGCTAACGTCTCAGGCTGAGAGGGGAGGCTCGTGTCTCAGGAGAGACATGAGTGTGAGCGGTAGATGTCCCAAGGGCTCACTGATTGTACTGCCCTGGAGACATCTCAGGAGGTCTGGGGGAACCCCAGGGACACCTGGGAGATTCCCATCTGGGTGCCGGTGAGGATTCAGTGATTCTCCTGGACTGGAGAAGAGACCCGTCCTCCCAGCTGTCTGTATTTCTAGAGTGGTCTTTGTCTGTGTGTTTTAGGTCTTTGTTTTATGTTACTTGTGACTTTGACGATGGGACTCCTGAGTTTGATTTTAGACCAGTGGACTGCTAGAGAACACAATTTGTACCGTGGAAGACTTTTTGCCCCTTGGAGTGGCCAGTGTTTGATATTGGCTGGCCTCCAGAAGTCACCTTTGACTTAACCATTATTTTTGATCTGCTGTCATTCATCTGTCTGTGGTTGAGAAGGAAGAGTGATGTGGAATCCACTCTCCTTCATCTGTCGTTGTAAACTCCCTTCTAAATTAGTTCAGTTTTGTGGTGATCTCACAGCGGCCACTTGTTTTTTGTTTTTATGCGCACTTCTATTTTTTGTCTGTTAATCTTTTGATTGTCTTTCTGTGTGACTGAATGCTATTTGTCCTGTTCGGCGGACCTCTATTTTCTGGATTCTTGTTTTCTCGCCATCCCACTTGAGATGCTTGTTAGTAGCTGTTACAGGAGATACAGAATCCTACTAGAGGCCAGAAAAAATGTTGCAGACATGGATGGAAGACCCTCACTTCTGCCTGTTGACTTCAATATGCCTGAAGGTAGGGAGCACCAGGTCTACCGTCAGACTCCAATGGTGGGTCCATGAGGGGCTGAAAAAACGCCCCACCAATTTGGCTAAAGTAAGGAAAAGATATGAAGAAAAAGTTGCAGAAACTTGAAGGGTTAAGCTAAGTCACTGAGAGAGTTACTATAAGTTGCAGAGAAAATAAGGTTGATGTGTGGTTCAGGGTCTGTGCACAAAAGTAGACAGCACCTAATAGCTGTAGAAGAAGATGCAGACAGAGAGACTGAAAAAAGAAAGAAAGAAAGAGGACAGAAAGAACAGAAAGCTAGGGAAGAAAAGAGACAAAAAGAAGAGGAAGCTAGAAAGCTAAAGAGAATTAAAAGACAAGAGAGGAACATATACTGGCCATAGTAGGTAGGGAACCTAGGAAGACAGTACCTGGCAACAGAAGAGAATTCCTGGCTAAAGATCAGTGTGCCTAATGCAAAGAAAAAGGACACTGAGTCCCAGAAATAGCAAGAGGGGCCACTGGAGAGCCTCTCGGTCCTAGAGTGCTGACTATGTGCAGAGATAGAAGGGAAGCCCAGCCAGTTGTTTTGTGGATACAGGGACCCAACGCTCTGTGCTCCTATGCTCCAGTGAGCCAGTATCCAAAGACCTTGGGTACAGGGGGCTACTGGCACCAAACAATACTTATGGACTGCGCAAAGATCAGTGGACCTTGGCGTGGGCCGGGTAACCCACTAGTTCATGGTCATCCCTGACTGCCCCTATCCCTTGCTCATGAGAAATTTGCTCTCCAAAATGGCTTGCGTGTGCTGAAATGGCTGGGTGAGGCCATGTGTATGCATATCTACAGACTGTGTACGTGGAGCTTAAGACCTGTCTCAGTACACCAGTACCTGATGCTGGGAGATGTGTGGCTTAGTGCCGTTCTGCCTGGAACACACCGTTCCTGCCAGTCGGGCACTGACAATTATCACCCAATCCAGGACTTAAACTGTGATAGAGTGGCTGATGTTTTGCCTTTGAATAGAACGTCCCAAAAGATGGGACCACTGGTCAGCTGCGATGGACTAGATTCTCCACTGGTTGGAGACAATCTGGTCACCTTGCTGCCCAATCCTGACCTGGAGCCACCATAGCACAAGTGTCAAGTACTGACAGAAGCGCATGGGTGGAGGAAAGACCTCTGCAACTGGCTGATTGACCCCTGCTGAAAGCTGAGGCTACCTTGTCTACAGACGGGAACAGTTCTCTTCATGAAGGTCAGAGATAAGTGGGTGCTGCCATGGTGTACAACACAATGTCATCTGGAATGGCTGAACCCCAACCCCCCAGCACATCAGTGCCACAGATGTCTTTGCCATCTCTTGGATGCCCTGATGAAGTCAGCAACTGTGAGTATTATTCATTGCCCAGGACATCAGGAAGGAAGAGATTCAGTGGCATGGGGCAGTAACAAAGCAGATAAAGTGGCTCGGGAAATGGCTATGCAGGACCCTATCCTTGTTACAGGCCTGCAAGAGAAAGCCACTGGGAACTGGGATTGGACTAAGGGATGGCCTCACTGTGAATGTACAACAGAAGAAAAGGCCCAAATTGCTTAAACGAAAAAAAGACAAGGGCACACTTGAGGGAAAACTATATTCCTCAGAGAACAAACAAAAGACTCACTTTGCCAAATACAGAAATGGATTCACTTAGATAAGAAGCTTGTCCAAGTAGTTAAGGTGTATGTAATAGACTTTAAGATTCTAGCCAGAGAGGCAGTAAAAAAATATAAGGTATGTCAGTAAGTGAATGCTTAGCAAGCAAACAGGGCAAAGAGACCTAGAGAGTTTAGTGAAAAGTCGAAGTGAACTTCACTGAGATAAAACCAGGAAAATATGATCACAAGTATCTCCTAGTGCTTGTAGATACCTTTCCAGGAATAGATAGAAGCTTTCCTCACCAAGCAAGAGATGGCCTCGGTAGTCATCAAGAAGATACTGGAAGAGGGACTGGAGAGATGGCTCAGCGGTTAAGAGCACCTGACTACTCTTCCAGAGGTCCTGAGTTCAATTCCCAGCAACCACATGGTGGCTCATGACCATCTGTAAAGAGATCTGATGCCCTCTTCTGGTGTATCTGAAAACATCTACAGTGTACTTATATATAATAAATGAATAAATCTTTTAAAAAAAAAAGATACTGGAAGAAATCTTCCCCAGGTCTGGAGTGCCCAAGGTAATCTGGTCAGACAATGGCCCTACTTTCGTTGCCAAGGTAAGCCAGGGTGTGGCCAAGTATTTAGAGGTTGATTGGAAATTATGTTGTATTTACAGACCTCAAAGTTCAGGACAGGTAGAGTAAATAAATAAAACTCTAAAAGAGATCCTGACCAAATTGACCATGGAGACTGCGCAGACTGGGTGGTACTCCTTCCCTCTTGCTCTCTTCAGACCAAGAAATACCCCTTCCAGATTCAGTCTTACCCCCTTTGAGATCTTATATGGGGCCTCAGCTCCTCTGACTGTATTAGATGATGTTACTGAACCAACATGTCATACTAATAATGATTTGTATGCCAGGCTAAAAGACCTACAGGTGATACAGAAAGAAATCTGCTCACAGCTGGCAGCAGCCTATACCCCGGGGACCTCCAAGTCATCTCATCAGTTCCAGGTCAGAGACTGCAGATACACACAACGACACGGAGCCCAGACACTCGAGCCTCTCTGGAAAGGACCGTACCTGGTGCTGCTGACCACCCTGACAGCCATCAAATCTCAGCCCTCACCAGCCAAGTACTAGGTGTTGGGGCTGAGAGCTGGGACCTAGAGGGACACTCAGATCTTCAAAAAGCTCCCTAGACTTGCACATCAGATAAGTGGATACATCAGAGACATGACTGGGAGGTTGCTATAATGCTCACTTGAGGAGTGTGTTTTAGAAACAAGAATTTCATGTTTGCCCTGAGTTCCCTCGGGATATGTGTGGGGATAGGCTTGATTTCTATTGCAAATGATGTAACATCCCCTTACTATGAAGGCATTATGTGCATTCGTACTTCTAACCCTTCTTGGGACTGTGCCTCAGGGATCATAAGTTTAGAAGTTCTAAGATAGTCATGACCTTGGTGTGTAGGTTTAGATAGTGTCCAGATTGGAATCCTGATGCTAAAGACTTAGTAAGAAAAAAAAAAAGGAGTTGAGAATTACTTAGGGCTATCTTAAGAGTTGAGAATTACTTAAGGCTATCTAGGTGCTGCAAGGGCAGCACAAGGACATCTGCTGTTGCCCTGCAATGCAAGGCTTATGGAGAATTCAGAACTGCCATTGACTCAGATATAAAAAGAGTAAAAAAGACTTTTTAGTTGACCTCCAAGAATACCTAACCTCCCTCTCAGAGGTAATCCTTCAGAATTGGAGAAGATTAGACCTGATATTCCCTAAAGAAGGAGTCTGTGTGCTACACTGAAAGAAGAATGTTGCTTCTATGTAGACCATTCAGGAGTAATTAAAGACTCCATGAATAAACTTAGAGAAAGGTTAGACAAAAGACAGAGAGACAGAGAAGCGCATCAGGGATGGTTCGAGAGCTGGTTTAGTAGATCTCCTTGGATGACTACTCTGATATCTTCCCTTATGGGACCCTTCTTAGTTTTGCTTCTGCTTCTGATTATAGGTCCATGTGTGTTAAAGAAACTAGTTGCATTCATTAGAGAAAGAGTGAGTACTGTTCAGATTTTGATGGTATGAAACAGTATCATGCTTTAGGAGGACAAAAAAGTCAATATTATAAAGATACTAAAATTTAGTTCTATGATTAGAACTAGCCACTAGAAGAAGTAGGGAATGAAAGAATAAAAAAATGCAGCTAAGAAGTCAGAAGTTTAAAAAAGCCCCAAATACCTCAAATTCCAGACCCTGCCCTCTACCTGTACTAGCTGACCATAAAGTTAGATTAAAATCTTAGAGAATAATCTTGAGAAACAGGAAGCTCCTCTCAGGAACTGATGGACCATAAAGTTTAACAATCTTGAGAAACAGGAAGCTCCTCCTTTTGATTTTTCATTATTATTCTCGACACTTTCCAATGACACCATCCCTGCCCTGTCGGGTTGTGGTTTCTGCCTTTAAATACCCTTTCTCCCAGCCTTTCGGGGTCGAACTCCACTGCCCCTGCGTGGGATACGACTCTCGACCCCAGTGCACTGGTTCCTGTCAATAAACCTCATGTTTATTACAGCAATGACGGTCTCACGTGAGTTCTTGGGGGGTCGCATCATCCCGAGACTTGAGTGAGGGTCTCCCCGCTCAAGGGGTCTTTCAATGTGAATCAAAGAAAATATTAAATTTAAAAAATTTCTAACACAAAACTTCAAGGAAATCAGGGATAATATGCAAAGACCTAACCTAAGAATAATAGGAACAGAAGAAGGTCAGAAGGACCAGAAAATACTTACACAAAATCATTAAAAAAATCCGAACCTAAAGAGATGCCTATAAACATACAAGAAGCTTAGAGAATACCAAGTAACATGCAAAGGCCGACAATCAGAATCACATACGACTTCTCAACAGAGACTTTGAAAGCTGGAAGGGCCTAGACAGATGTCTCACAGCCTGTGAAACCTGAAGTGCTGACACTGCTATGAATACCAATTCTGGGGTGGGAGCCCCCATCCCTAGCTTTATTTTTTCTGCTGCAGATCACTTTAGCTAGCTTGAAACTTTTGTGGTTTCATACAAACTTCAGTTTTATTACTGTAACAAATTGGGATTTTGATTGGTACTGCATTGAACTATAAATTGCTTTTGGTAGAATGGTCATTTTCATAATGCTATTTCTACCCTGAGCATTGTATATATTTTCATCTACTAGGGTCTTCCCCAATCTTTTTCTTTATTTATATAAATAATTTTTTTTATAGAGTAGGAACCTTCCACTTCTTGGTTAGGTCTATTTTTAGACCATTTTGAAAGTTGTTGTGATGGGAATGTTTTCAAGATTCCTTTCTCAGCATGTATGCTATGGATGTATAGAAAGTCTATTGATTTTGTAGATTACTATTTTACTGAAATTGCATTAATCACTTCTACAAGTGCTCTGATGAAATATTTACAGTCTGCTATGTATAACATTCTACCTTCTGCAAAGAGAGATGATTTAACTTCTTATTTTTACATGTATCCCTTTAATTGCATCCTCTTGTCTTATTGCTATAGTCAGTTCTTCAAGTTCTGCATTGGAAAGGAGCAGAAATACTGCTAACCATTTTTTGCAGGTTGTCTAAGTTAATTTTTCCAATAACATTGAGACATGCAAGAGCATCAGTTTTCTGAGCAGTCCCATGGACCAGACACTGTCAAAGGTCTCAAAACAGGAGGACTGGACATGTTTTACTCCTGCTCCTGGTCTTTGGTAAAGAGACTTCTGAGCATATAGCATGGACTTAACCAATACTTAATCACTACCAGCTCCTCACTCACACTTGATGGATTCCCCCTCCCCACCAAAAAGACAGCAACCTCAGATCAAAAGTTGGGAGAGGAGGAACATTGTCTTGGCTGTTCATGCCCATGTTTGTGTGCTGGGATCTAGTTATCTGTAGTAGTTATCTTTGAGGTGTTTTTTGGTGTCAATATCTAGTCTTGCATTTGTTGGGTGAGTTTTCTTTTATTTCACTGCTGTTGCCTTCTCTGGAACCTAGGCAAGGGTGGTGCTATAGGGTTCCTTGTAGAGTGTTTCTGTGGGTTGTCAGGTGACAGGAAGAATTGGAGATTCACTAGGAGGGTATTCTGAAAGTGTCCAAGGGAAAGAGCTAGGAGGACTGGGTTCTCAGTCCATGGAATGGAAGTGAGGTTGGAGGAGAGGCTCCAGTAAGCAGGCTATTACTGGACTAAGAGTAAGTCTGGAGAGACTGTAATGAAGGATAGGAAAGCTCCTGAGTCCAGATCTAGTAAGACCTCTATGGGTCCCTAGTAGAAAGAGTTACACACACACACACACACACACACCTTCATTTAGTACCTTTTTTCTTGTTGGTTTTTCTTTATATTTAATATTTTATCAGCAAAATGCTGTGGGACATTTATTTTTCTAATGCTTTATATTTTGTATTCTCTGTGCATTTTTATTTATTTGGGTTTGTCTTTCCTTAATGTAGATGGTCTGTAATGCATTCATACTAAGTGTACTACTAAATTTTATTATGGATTTAGTCATAGCTAACCTTAGGCCAAGAGCTAAAAGATGGCACCCAAAAGTTCAATCTTGATAGACATGTAACATTGATGTCAAGAAATTAAACATGCAGTGACACAGCAAGAATAAAAAACTATGGCCTTTTGTTTATTAAGGAAAATATTGACTGTCTACTGTGCAACAGGTTTTATCATGGAAACTTATTCTATTTTATAGCCCTCCAAAATTATAGCATAAAAGTTCTCATTTTCTGTATCTAAGTTTATCTGCTATGTGCCAATCCATGCTCTTATCAATGAGCCAATCATGATCAGTTCCTCGAAGTCCACTGGAAAAATGACAGCTATGAGTTCCTTTTCCCCAGCCTCACCCTTCACACAGTTCTTCTGAGTCGGCATTCACTGCTGCCGTGTGGAGTTTTCTACACAGCCCCAGGTCTGCTACCATAAACACATTCTTGCCGTCCCAAATTCTCATTCTCTGACTCCTTCATTCTGTCTCTCACCTTACGTTCTATATGTGCTCAAAGTTAGAATGGTGGAGTTTGGCTAATAAGTTATCCTTTATTGTAACCTCCTCTCTCTTTCCAAGTGGAACACCAAGGTGGGGCTTCGGAGCCATAAAAGGCACCAACTTTACAATTCTTGTAAGTATGATAAGTGATGCATGTTCAGAGAGAACGTTTACCACCTCACATATATTATAGGAGTTGAAGGAAAAACATATGGGTTTGCAAAAAATCACATTAAGTATATGTATAAAATTCTCAACCAGTGAATTAAAAATTAGTAGTAAAAATTTCGGTAATGTTAATGCATATTTGTTGCATACCCGTCCACCTATAGAACTCTTCATTCTGTGAAAATAAAGTTACACACTTAAAAAAATTCTGTTTCCTCCAATCTTTATGTTGTTGTCATGTATAAGAATTAATTTTATGTCTGGTGTTTTCCAAGTATCACAGCATAGTTCTGTAAAGAAGTCCTGCTGGTGTGACTTGTAAACTGGAAAAGAAGGAGAAGGGATTCATGAACTCAGAAGAGCAGGCCTTGAATTTGTTACCTGTGTCTGTATCTGAGGAATTTTCACAGGTTGATTCTTTATGGAAAGTGGGTACCAGCCAGGCCCCAGTGCAAATCAATGTGGAAGGAATCCTTCCTGCTGGACCAGCATGAACCACAGCATCAGCACCTGCCTGATGGTTGATTATCCCGTGTTGAAGACGAGGGAAGTTATGAGCAAATACGACATCAATAGCAGATCATTCGGATTCAGTTATTTATGTTGTGGAGCTTGTTCTGCCTAGAACTCATACTTTCCACTTTCCAGGAGGGATTCTGAAATATTAATTAGTACTTGTATATGGATTACACAATGTGAAAAACTTCTGTGGAAAGGTGACAGACTTAAAATATAGTTCTTTTAGAACAGAGAAAATGACTTTGCATTCCAAACCATTCATTATTCATTTTTTTATTTCCTTTGATAAATATAAATTGTCAATAGCTCCTTTACATGTTCTGAAAAACAGAATCAATCAGCATGAGGTGACTTCTTACTGCTTTCTGTGAGTTTAACCCGAAGCACTTTGATGGGAGTTCCCTGGATTGCAGCTTGGCTCACAGTAGATACAAGAACATACAAAGCTCTGTGTTATTTGTGTGTGTGTGCTTAGAGCTGTGATCTGAAGTAAAACAACCTTGAGATATTTTCTTTTTAAAGTTGCAACAGTCCATCCCAGAACTCTATTTTTAAACCAGGCTTGCCCCAAATTCACAGAAATATACCATGGTAGGTGGAAATATTGACATATGCCTTGTTGATAAGATCAGGAAGGCAGGAGGCAAATGTTAATTCATGCTCAGTTCAGCTCCTGTCCACCAGGGGGCGCAGATTCATAGCACTAGCTCATTGCCTGAGTGATTTATATCTAAGAAGACTCATTTTCTCTGAGTTAACACTTCTTCATGCTAAACATCAAGACCACTTTCTAGATGACACTAAAGATGGACTTTTCTCCAGGATTCGTGGCTTTAATACTTCTCCTACTCGGTAAGTAAACAGAGAAGTCTTCAGCAGTGAGTTATGTAAGACCATTATCTTCAAGGAGACACAGAGCTCATCTCCCTCTCCCTTTCTCTCCTTCCATTGCACTGTAGGAAGGACTCATGGAGACTCAGTGACTCAAACCGAAGGCCAAATGACCATCTCAGAAAATGGATTCCTGAGAATAAATTGCACTTATTCAGCCACAAGCATACGTTACCCTACTCTTTTCTGGTACGTTCAATATCCTGGAGAAAGTCTTCAACTCCTCCTGAAAGTCATTACGGCTGGCGAGAAGGGAAGCAGTAGAGGGTTTGAAGCCACATACAATAAAGGAACCACGTCCTTCCACTTGCAGAAAGCCTCAGTGCAAGAGTCAGACTCGGCCGTGTACTACTGTGCTCTGGGTGACACAGTGGCAGAAACCACAGGGGGAGCTGAGCACAAACCGAGAGGCAACAGGTGGTCTGGCTGCTGAGAAGCCGCCTCTGAGATCACCCTGACTTCAGCACAGCCTTCCGTGCGAGACCAAACTCAACTCTGTTGGTGAAAAATCATACAAGTGTCCTCCTGCCAGGCTACATTAACTTCAGAAATCCTTAGAGAAACGAACAAGTCTCCGGGGTCATTGTGGTATCACATTTAAGTTATTTGTCTGCAGTGCTGGGTCAAACCCAGAGCCCCATGCAAGCAAGGCAAATGGTCTACCACATTTTAAACTCCATCTATGTTCAGACAATCAAATGTGCTGGGGAAAGTGATGTCTGGGTAGTATGACCTACACAGAGTCCGGAAGGAAAGATGTGAGAGAGCAGCAATCGTTCCCTAACAAAGGCCTGTGGAATTCTTTTCTGAAAAAGATTATTATCCTCTCATATATTATACTCCAACCACAGTTTTCCCTCCCTCTCATCCCCTTAGTTTCTCACCCTACCTTCCCTTTCCCCCAGATCCACACCCCCACCTCCCCTCAGAAAAGAGCAGGGCTCCTGTGACATTAACCAAACACAGTGTGAGGAGACCAGGCACATAACTGTCACATCAAGGCTGTCAAGGCAACCCAATATGAAGAAAGGGTTCTACAAGTAGGCAAACGAGTCAGGGACAGTCCCTGCTCTCACTATTAGGATTCCCCCCAAACACTAAGCCACTTGGCCATAACATAGATGCAGAGGAGCTAGGGGAGACCCCTATAGGATCCCTGATCTCTGCAAGTCTCCATATGTCCCAATCAGTTGATTCTGTGGATCTTGTTCTCATGGCTTTGTTGTCCTTGACACCTCTGTTTCTTCCAGTCCTTCCTCCCCATCCTCTGCAGGACTCTGTGAGTGTAGCCAACTCTGAGGCTGTGGACTCTGTGAGTGTAGCCTGCTATGAGGCTGTGGACTCTGTGAGTGTAGCCGACTATGAGGCTGTGGACTCTGTGAGTGTAGCCTGCTATGAGGCTGTGGACTCTGTGAGTGTAGCCTGCTATGAGGCTGTGGACTCTGCATCTGCTCCCCTCTGCTGGTCTCTTTGATGATGATTCTGTTAGACTTGGTCCCAGAACACTCTGCAGGCAGGACAAACTCTAGGTCAAAGGTCTTGTGGCTGAGTTGTCCCAATTGCTCCCCCTGAGGCCCTGCTGGTTACAGAAGAGGCCAGTTCAGGCTGTGTTTGTGCTGCCCATCACTAGGAGTCTTTGCAAGTGGAGAGTAACCTGAGCGGAATCTACTCCACTGAATTCTTAAGGAGAAGGAGAAAGAGCAGGGACCCAGGAGCAACAACAGCCTGGAGAGCTGAAGGGGACACTCAGGGTGCAAAAGACAGAGTTCCTACTATTTTATGGGAAACTGCATCATTTTCTCTCTCTCTCTCTCTCTCTCTCTCTCTCTCTCTCTCTCTCTCTCTCGATCTCTCTCTCTCTCTCTTTCTCTTCTTTCTTTTTAAAGTTGAGACACTGTCTCTCTATGTTGCCTTGTCCATCCTGGAACTCTATTTGTAAAGCAGGCTGGCCCCAAACTCACAGAGATATACTTGCCTCTGCCTCTACCTCCTGAATCACAGGGACAAGCTAGCATCTTTCTTTTAAATCCTTCAAAATGATCCCATGGGACCCAACTATTTCACAGTGAGATTTAGACAAGTGTTAGATTAACTATGTGGGTGCTATGGCCTGTCCATGCTGTCACAAAACCAGAGATCACACCGTCTTTACTTCTAGTAATTTTCCCATAAAAACTTGCTGTGTCCTGTATGAAAGGGTTATTCCAGGTTCCTTTAGAGTTTTCATCATCTCTGTGCATCAGATCTCAGACATATAGTAAATCCTCACACACTTAAACATTTCACAATTCCATTTTCACTGAGAAGTGTGACGCCTTAAGAAAGGAGTTTTCAAAACCTTCAGCACTTTCCACTTCTCGGTGTCTGTGCCAGACACTCAACTATTCCTGAATTAGTGTGTAATTTATGAGCACAGAGAATTGCTGATCCTTATGGGCAATTGGATAGCATAGGTCTTGAAAAGCATTGTTGAACTAATAATGAATGATCAAAAATCATGCTATTACTATGAGAGGAGAATTTTATATTTAATCAGAGACACTTTGTATTTTAACATGAAATTGTCAAAGAATTAATAAAAATACATATATTTTACACAGAATTTAAATGTATCTGCTTTTTGACAAAATTCGTCATTTGAAATTGGTAACATAGTTGCAAATAGAGCAGAGGTAAAGTCACATTCTAAAGACATGTACATTTTAGGTGAGCACTAAACTGAGGCTTGTCATTATCATTAGCTTTTACTGTGAATCATTTCTCTTCAAACTTTCAAACATACTTTGGCATTTATTTTCAGATGAGGAAAGTAAGTATTAACTGTCTTACATAGTCCTGAGATAAATTATTATAGACACCCTTCTGTGGTTCTTATACACACACACATACATACATACATACATACATACATACATACATACATACATAGGAGTTTACATTTGGCATCAAATTGCCAACAGTAAAAAGCAACCACAAAAAACTGACTCAGAGATTTTGAGCAAGTACAACTCTGACCCCAAGATGGCAGTGCGAGCGTTAGTCCTACCTCAGGAGCTGGTGAGTGTGTGCCTGCCTGCGTGCATGCCTGCGTGCATGCCTGCGTGAGTGCATGTGTGCATCAGTCTCTGACTGGCTGGCTGTACTTCCTCAGAGTCTCCATTTAATGCTAGAAGAAAAAGCTGATGAATCAGGCAGCAGCTTTGGGCTAGGCTTCTGCAGAAAAACCATGGGGAAGCACCTGAGTGCCTGCTGGGTGCTTTTGTGGCTGCATCATCAGTGTGAGTGAGTGGAGGTGTTAGCTGGGGGCCACAGGAAGGCATCTTAGGATTTGGGAAGGATGTAATTCTGTGTGCCAGGAGAGACACATGGGCCTGCTTGTGGATAACCTGAGATGCTTGTAGAGAGTAAGGAAGGATCTCATCTAAGCTTAGATGGTTGATTTCTGGACTCTCTCACTGTTTTCTGAATAGGGGTGGCTGGCAAGACCCAAGTGGAGCAGAGTCCCCAGTCCCTGGTTGTCCATCAGGGAGAGAGCTGTGTCCTTCAATGCAATTACACTGTGACTCCCTTCAACAACTTGAGGTGGTACAAACAAGACAGAGGCAGAGCTCCTGTGTCCCTGACAGTCCTGACAAACAAGGAAGAGAAAACATCAAGGGGAAGATACTCGGCAACTCTGGATGCAGGCGCTAAGCACAGCACCCTGCACATCACAGCCTCCCTGCTGGATGACGCTGCCACCTACATCTGTGTGGTGGCCGCACCATGCTCCCCAGAAACTTAGAGCCAGTACCAAAACCTGCTCCTGGAGGCTTTGAGGAGGTATAGGTGATACAGAAGTCTTTTAAATTCTGTACCGGGAACTGAAATTCCTTTTTTGGGCCATGATTTCATTAGAAAGACAATTTTAAAACAGTCTGAAAAGAGAGCTTGAAGGAATTTTCAATAGATTTTAAGAGAAAAACTTTGTAGGAAAGCAAGAAATCCTGGCAGCCACCATAAAGGGGGGAGGTGGAAAAAACATTAGCCTTTCAGTTAACCAAGAAGATCAGAGAAATTGCTAGAAAGTACTGAATGTTATGGGAAAATTTAAAGGAGGGCTGAGCCCTGCATTTGTGTGCAGAGGGAAGCCAGTACCGCACTCTTATGTCCCAGGTAAAAGGACTGCACCTGAGATATGTGCTTAGAAGAGGAAACAGAAACACATTTGATGGAACTGAACCAATCCCACAGCTCCCTGTACCCAAATCCCATGGGGGAGAGAGCTGAACTCTCAGAAGTGTGGAGAATCCTGAGACCTCAGGACAGACAACCACTTCTTCACATTTCTTCCCACATTCCCAGCCCGAGAGGAAACTGCATAGTGCCTCTGGATACAGGAATATAGGAGCAGTCAGAGGCAGGAACTGGCTGGTTTCTGCCTGCACCCAGAAATGACTGAACCAGTACCACAGCTCCCTACACCCAAATCCTCTGTGGGAGAGAGCTGGGGCCTCATAAGTGTGGACACTTCTGAGAACACAGAGGGGACAAATACTTTCTGCCCTCATTCCTGACCCAAGAGGAAATTGCTTAGTGCCATCTGTGCCCTCTGGGTACAGGACCTAGGTGCAGTCAGGAGCAGGAACCTTCTGGTTTTTGCCTGTGAGGAGAGTTGAAAGCCAGTCACCAGGAGCACCTACACACCTGAGAGCAGAATTCTCTGTTCCCAGATCTGGCTGAAAGCAAACAGGTCTACAGGAGTGCTGACACACAGGACTACAGGAGGGCAAAGCCACTTTCAGAAACAGCAAGACAAGCTAACACCAGAGACAACCTGATGACGAGAGGCAAGCGCAGGAACCTAAGACTACTTGGCATCATCAGAGCCCAGCTCTCCCACCAAAGCAGGTACTGGATATCCAAACACACTGGAAAAGCAAGAATTAGATTTAAAATCACGTTTTATGATGATGATGGAGGACTATAATAAGGACATACATAACTCCATTAAAGAAATAAAGGACAGCAAAAGTAAACAAATAGAAGCGCTTGAATAGGAAACAAAAATCCCTTAAAGAATTATAGGAAAACACAACCAAACAGGTGAAGGATATGAACAAAACGATCCAGGATTTAAAACTGGAAATAGAAACAATAACGAAAGCATAAAGGGAGGCAACCCTGGAGATAGAAAACCTAGGACAGAGATCAGGAATCATAGATGCAAGCCACACCAACAAAATACACGAGATAGAAAAGAGAATCTCAGGAGCAGATGATACCAAAGAAACAGATACAGCACTCACAGATAACATAAAATGAAAAAAGCTCCTAGAACAAAACATCCAGGAAATACAGGTCACAGTGAGATGATCAAACCTAAGGGTAATAGGTATAGAAGAGAGTGAAGATTCCCAACTTAAAGGGACAGTAATATCTCAATAAAATTATAGAAAAAACTTCCCTAACCTAAGGAAAGAGATGCCCATAAACTTACATGAAGCCTAAAGAACTCCAAATAGATCGGACCAGAAAAAAATTCTCCTGTCACATAATAGCCAAAACACCAAATGCAGAAAACAGAGGAAGAATTTTAAAAGCAGTAAGGGAAAAAGGTCAAGTAACATATAAACGCAGACCTATCAGAATTGCACCAGAGTTCTCACCAGAGACTATGAAAGCCAGAAGATCCTGGACAGATGTCATATAGACCCTAAAAGAACACAAATGTCAGGCAAGGCTACTGTATCCAGCAAAACTCCCAATTAACATAGATAGAGAAACCAAGATATTCCATGACAAAACCAAATTTACACAGTATCTTTCTACAAATCCAGCCCTATCAAGGATAATAGTTGGAAAATTCCATCACAAGGAGGGAAACTATAACCTAGAAATATCAAGAAAGTAATCTCCTTGCAACAAAACCAAAAGAAGAGAGACACACAAGCATAACTCCTCCTCTAACAACAAAAATGACAGGAAGCAACAATCACTATTCCTTAATATCACTTAACATCATTGGACTCAATTCCCCAATAAAAAGACATAGACTAAGAGACTGGATATGTAAAGAGGGCCCAGCATTCTACTGCACTCAGGAAACACACCTTAGAGACAAAGATAGATACTACCTCAGAGTAAAAGCCTCGAAAAATCACTTTCCAAGAAAATGACCTAAAGAAACAAGCTGGAGTAGCCATTCCAATATTGAATAAAATCAACTTTTAACCAAAAGTTATCAGAAAAGGTAAGAAAGGACACTTCATATTCATCAAAGGAAAAATCCACCAAGAAGAACTCTCAATCCTAAATAACTATGCTTCAAATACAAGGCACCTATATTCACAAAAGAAAGCTTATTAAAGCTCAAAGCACACATTACACCTCACACAATAATAGTAAGAGATTTCAACACCTCACTCTCATCAATGGAATCACTCTCATCATGGAAACACAAATTAAACAGAGACATAGAAAAAGTAACAGAAGTTATGAACCAAATGGACTTAGCAGATATTTACAGAATATTTCATCCTAAAGCAAAAGAATATACCTTCTTCTCAGCATCTCATGGTACCTTCGCCCAAATTGACCATATAATTGGCCACAAAACAGGCCTCAACAGATAAAAGAAGATTGAAATAATCCCACGCATCCTATCAGATCACCAGGGAATAAGGCTGGTCTTCAATAACAAGAGAAAGCCCGCATATACATGGAAGTTGAACAACACTCTAATCAATGATAACTTGGTCAAGGAAGAACTAAAAAAAAAATTAAAGACTCTTTAGACTTTAATGAAAATGAAGGCACAACATACCCAGACTTATGGAACACAGTGAAGGTAGTGCTAAGAGGAAAATCATGGCTCTGAGTGACTTCAAAAAGAAACAGGAGAGAGCATACATTAGCAGCTTAGAAGCACACCTAAAAGTTCTAGAACAAAAAGAAGCAAATACACCCAAGAGGAGTAGAAAGCAGGAAATAATTAAACTCAGGGCTGAAATTAACCAAGAAGAAACAAAACGGACTATACAAACAATCAAGAAAATCAACAAGATAGATAAACCCTTAGCCAGACTAACCATATCCAAATTAACAAAATCAGAAATGAAAAGGGAGACATAACAACAGAAACAGAAGAAATTAAAAAAAAAACATCAGATTCTACAACAAAAGCCTGTATTTAACAAAACTAGAAAATCTGGAGGAAGTGGACAATTTTCTAGACAAATACCAGGCACCAAAGTTAAGTCAGGATCAGATAAATCATCGAAACAACCCCCTAACTCCACAAGAATTAGAAGAAGTCATTAAAAGTCTCCCTACCAAAAAGAGCCCAGGACCAGATAGGTTTAGTACAGAATTCTATCAGACCTTCATAGAAGACCTCATATCAATATTGTCTAACAAAATAGAAACAGACAAATAACTACCCAAGTCCTTCTATGAAGCCACAATTATGCTTATTCCTAAACCACACAAAGACCCAAGGAAGAAAGAGAACTTCAGACCAATTTCCCTTATGCATATCGATACAAAAATACTCAGTAAAATTCTTATAATCTGAACCCAAGAACACATCAAAACAATCATCCATTCATGATCAAGAAGACTTCGTTTCAGGGATGCAAGAATGGTTCAATATAGGGAAATCCAGCAACATAATCCACTATATAAACAAACTAAAAAAAAAAAAACCCAAATTATCATTTCATTAGATGCTGAGAAAGTCTTTGACAAATTTCACCACCCCTTCATGATAAAAGTCCTGGAAAGATTAGGAATTCATGGCCCATATCTAAACATAGTAAAAGCAATATACAGCAAACTAGTAGCTAACTTTAACTAAATGGAGAAAAACTTAAAGCAATCCCACTAAAATCAGGGACTAGACAACGCTGCCCACTCTCACCCTACTTATTCACTATAGTACTCAAAGTCCTAGTCAGAGCAATCAGACAACAAAAGGTCAAAGGGATGCAAACTGGAAAGGAAGAAGTCAAAATATCAGTATTTGCAGATGATATGATAGTTTCCTTAAGTGACACCAAAAGTTCCACCAGAAACCTACTAAGCCTGATAAACAACTTCAGCAACATGCCTGGTTATAAAATTAACTCAAACAAATCAGCAGCCTTCCTCTACTCAAAGAATAAACAGGCTGAGAAAGAAATTAGGGAAATGACACCCTTCACAATAGTCTCAAATAATAGAAAATACTTAGGTGTTACTCTAACCAAGTAAGTGAAAGATCTGTATGATAAGAATTTCAACACTCTGAAGAGAGAAATTGATCTCAGAAGATCAAAAGACCTCCCATGCTCATGGATTGGCAGGATTAATATAGTAACAATGGCCATTTTCCCAAGAGCAATCTACAGATGCAATGCAATCCCCATTAAAATTACAAATTAATTCTTCATAGACTTAGAAAAAGCAATTTGCAAATTCATTTGGAATAACAAAAAAACCCAGGATAACGAAAACTATCTTCAACAATAAAAGAACTTCTGGGGGAATCACCATCCCTGACCACAAGCAGTATTATAGAGCAAGAGTGATGTAAACTGCATGGTGTTGGTACAGAGACAGGCGGGTAAATCAGTGGAATAGAATTGAAGACCCAGAAATGAACCCATACACCTATGGTCACTTGATCTTTGACAAAGGAGCTAAAACCATCCAATGCAAAAAAGATTGCCTTTTCAGCAGATGGTGCTGGTTCAACTGGAGGTCAGCATGTAGAAGAATGAACTTTGAGCCATTTTTATCACCATGTACAAAGCTTAAGATCAAGTGGATCAAGGTCCTCCACATCAAACCAGATACACTCAAACTAATAGAAGAAAAAGTGGGGAAATGGGTACTGGGGAAAATTTTGTGAACAAAACACCAATGGCTTATGCTCTAAGATCAAGAATCGACAACTTGGACCTCATAAAACTGCAAAGCTTCTGTAAGGCAAAGGACACTGTCATTAGGACAAAACGGCAACCAACAGATTGGGAAAAGATCTTTACCAATCCTACATCTGATAGAGGGCTAATATCTAAAATATACAAAAACACAAGAAGTTAGACTCCAGAATGCCAAGTAACACTATTAAAAAATGGGGTACAGAGATAAACAATGAATTCTCAGCTGAGGATTATCTAATGGCTGAGAAGTACCCACAGAAATGCTCATTCTTAGTCATCAAGGAAATGCAAATCAAAACAACCCTGAGATTCCACCCCACACCAGTCCGAGTGGCTAAGGTCAAAACCTCAGGTGACAAGAGATGCCGGTTAGGATGTGGAGAAAGAGGAACACTCCTCCATTGTTGGTGGGATTGCAAACTGGTTGAACCACTCTGGACATCACTCTGGAGGTTCTTCTACCCGAGGACCAGCTATGCCACTCCTGGGCACATACCCAAAAGATTCTCCAACATATAACAAAGATACACACTCCACCATGTTTATAGCAACCTTATTTATAATAGCCAGAAGGTGTAAAGAACCTAGATGTCCTTCAACAGAGGAATGAATACAGAAAATGTTGCATATTTATACAATGGAGTACTACTCAGCTATCAAAAATGATGCTTCATGAAATTCATAGCCAAATAGATGGAACTAGAAAATATCATCCTGAGTGTGGTAACCCAATTACAGAAAAACACACATGGTATGAACTCACTGATAAGTGGATAATAGCCCAAAAGCTCGGATTACAGAAGATACAATCCACAGACAACATGAAACTCAAGAAGAAGGATGACCAAAGTGTGTATGATTCACTCCTTCTTAGAAGGAGGAACAAAAATATTCATAGGAGGGAATATGGAGTCAAAGTTTGGAGAAGAGACTGAAGAAATGACTATTCAGAGCCTGCCCCACATGTGGCCCATATGTATATATACATACAGCTACCAAAACTAGATACCATTGATGAAGATAAGAAGTGTATGCTGACAGGAACCGGATATAGATGTCTCCTGAGAGACACAACAAGAACATGTTAAATACTTAGGTGAATGCTAGCAGCAAACTATTGAACTGAGAATGGGACCCCTGTTGGAGGAATTAGAGAAAGGATTGAAATAGCTGAAGGGGCTTGCAACCCCATAAGTATAACAGTGTCAACCAACCAAAGCTCCCAGAGACTATACATGGAGTGACCCATGGCTCCAGCTGCATACGTAGCAGAGGATGACATTGTTGGGCACCAAAGGAAGGAGAAGCCCTTGGTCCTGCCAAGGTTGGACCCCCAGTGTAAGGAAATGTTGGGGGACAGGAAGTGGGGTGGATTGGGAGGGGATCACCCTTATAAAAGGGAGAAGTATAGGGGACTTATGGATAGGAAACCGTGAAAGGGAATAACATTTGAAATGAAAATAAAAAAAACCAATAAAAAATAGAAAACAGTAAAATAGAAAGAACAAAAAAGAAACAAAGAAAGAAAAACTTTTAATAAGGAAAAAATCATTCCCAAGAATGGATGTATGCTAATGAGCAGATGATGTAGTACAAAATCTTCTTACTGCACAGTGTACAGCTCTTCATAAGACCCTTAGAGTCCGTGTATTCAGGAGTTTTTGCTCATGCTGTGTTCCATAGATGAACCAACTGTCATGTCAACATAGATGTGGAAAATCTCACAGGACCTTACTCATAGACGAACAAAAAAACACAGAAAATTAATGACAGCTGCAGAAAAGAGAATCAGCTTTCGCCAGAGATAAGATGGTTGATAAGTTATCTAATTCCATGTGGTCCCATAAACACATAGAAGCAATGCTAAATAGATTCAGCAATTGTGTGTATGTGTGTGTGAATGTTTGTGAAATAAGGAAAAGTGGATTATGCCTTTCCTTATCTGAACTTCATATGTTAGTATTTTACAGAGATCAATTATTATTACTAATTTAAACATTGTTTCAAATTTCCTATAGGTGTATCATACTTATACAAACCCCTCTCCATTTTAAATCCTCTCACATTTCCCTTACTCCATTGCAAATCCATGTCCTCTTCTTTAATTACACACACACACACACACACACACACACACACACACACACACACACACACATGCATATACACACATACATGCATATACATGCAGTTGCTAAATCTATTTAGCATTTCTTCTATGTGTATGTGTTTACAGGACCACTTGGGGTTAGATAACTTATCAACCATCTTATCTCTGGAGAAAGCTGATTCTCTTTTCTGCAGCTGTCATTAACTGCAGAGCTCTCTTCTCGTTCTGTTCAGTGCAGTTTGCAAGCCTAGAGGATAGGTAAAACCAAAGCTTAACAAGATTTCAGAGCCTGAAAGTCTTCATGTGGGGCTTCCAACATGATGTTATCCATTCCTGGAAGAGAAGGTTTCCCTTGGTGGCATAAGATGTGTAGTTGGGAGTTCCTCTCTGCATTGTGTAGAGAGTCCATCATTTAGATTTTTTCTAAACGTTCTCCATCCCTCCTGGCTCTCACAGTCTTTCTGCTTCCTCTTCATCAGGATCCCCTAAGTCCTAGGTGGAGGGATAGAGGAATATTAATGGAGACATTCATTTCTGGCTGAGTGTTTTAAGGTCTCTCACTCTCTCTATACTGTCTGTCTGTGGGTCTCTGTATTTGTTCCCATCTGCTGTGGGAGGAGTCTTCTGTGATAATGACTGGGTAAGGCACTGATCTCTGCATACAGCAGAATGTCATTTGGAATCATTTTATTGCTACATTCCATTAATAGAACAATATTATTTGGTTTACCCTAGGTCCCTGGCATAGCTAGTCTCAGGTTCTGGTTCACCCACGCATTGTCATGTATGGGTGTGAGCCTTACATCAAACCTGATATTGGTTGGTTACTCCCACAACTTTCTCACCAAGCTGGGCAGTGTTGTAAACCAAAGGATTTGTAGTTGAGTTGCTGCTTATGTTTCTCCTTTGGTAGTGTGCAGAGTACCTTTCTTTACTGAAGATGAACTTAGGGGTAAAGGATCTATGTAGGCATAAGCTCAACTTCTCCCTAACAAATGAGTTGTCTAGTCTTGTCTTCAGCAGTGGGGCCTCACCATCCGTTAGTGGAGAGCAATGTATAGTCTTTACTTCAGCCTGCATTGTTTAGGGATTCCCATGGGACTCCATTGGCCAACAACTCAAATCACAGTACTGAAAGCTTCATTTGGTGACAAGAAATGTTTACTTGGGACTCTTGCCTTCCCAGTTATTTGGCAATTTCATTCAGATCACATATGCACACACACACACACACACACACACACACACACACACACATACACATACACACATGCATATCCACATACACAAACACATTCACATATAAGCTTCTACTGTATTAGGCTTCTCTAATACTCCTCAGATAGCCTTTAACTTTCTTTAGCTTTTTGTCTCAGCTATTCCCCCCTTTATCCTCCTGACTCAGACAGCCCTTACGCTGTACAGTTGACTGTGTAGTGTTTTGTCGTTGGTAGAAACAAAGTGGACCTTCTTATCAAAAAATAATGCTTGCTTTGGCCTGTCAGGTGCCTCCCTGAAGGAATGACCCAAAGGCTTTCCTGTATTTTATATAACTCAGGACTCTACCAGGGCAGAGGAGTCACTTTGTGAAGGAAATTACTTTAAAAATACAATCGGAGGATTTATTAACATATTTTTTTATCACACAAGATAAAAAATTCTTAAAATTGAAGGGTCAAATGACATGACCCAGCCTGAAAAAGAAGAAGAGACAGAGAGAGAGAGAATGAACATAATCAAAGAGATCTACAGAATATTTTCTCATATTAAAGACATCAATATAAATATCCTAGGAGAAAGTGCAAGGGAAAGGGGAATAATTGAGGAAATCTTGACTATAAATCTTTCCAAACTTGCTGGAAAAAAAAGGCACACATCCATAATGCTCTGTATGAACCCAGAGGATGGTGGCAATGAGATGCTTGAGCATCTACAGAGTGACATTGCTGAAGAAAATATAGAGTCTAGCAAGCTCACCAGAGAGTGGCCAACAAATGGAGATATGGTATTAATAGGATTAAAATACATTATGTGAACTTTTCAATGAATGAATAAAATATATTAAGCTGAAATACAAAAGCAACATGCATTTGCTTGAAGTGATGCAAAATTAATAAATATGATAAAAATTGATATATAGATAAATGCAAAATTAATATCTTTTGTAGCATGTTCCCTCTTACATAACTCAAAAGATAAATGAATAAGATACAATAGATTAACACTAGATGTGTTCCTAACAATATATTAGATAACTACATGTGTAGTTTTCTGTGTATATAAGGGTTCTGACATAATTTTTAATAAAATTTTTACATTTGAGGTTTATATGCTTTGGAATAAATAGCCATTTACTCCTGTTGAAAACAAAGGAGTAACACTAAATGTACTGTTGCTTTTTTTTTTTTGGCTCATGGTCTAATGTAATACTCTCCTGTGTGAACCTGTAGGTCTTCACACTCCCTTACCATCAAGTTTAGCTTTTCCAGTACAACCCTGATTTCAGCCAGTATAATCTGTTAGTTTGTCATTACTATGTGGTTGTTCTATTTATACCGCATTCAGTGTATTATATATTTTATCTTGTCATCCTCTGGTCCATGCATTGTCTTTAAGGCTTTCTATTGAATAGTCAGACATTTTCTAAGTCATGGCAGATGCTCTCATATGCCTTTGTCATGCATCTTTGGGCCTTCACATTTATCGAGAAATCCATTTCTTATGTTTTTAAAGAACAAGGTTTTTGTGAAGAAAAGGATTTGGCTCCTTGGCTTCTGCCACACACAATAGATAACTCTGGCTTCCTAGTTGGACACAAGTCTCCGATTAGTGCAAAATACAATGATATTTCCTAAGGGACTCTGAATATTTGTTAAAGTTATATTTTAATTTCAAAAGTAATTGCAATTAAAGTAAATAAAATTGTAGAAAATTATCATAGAAAACTACTATTATAGAAAATATTATAACAGTAAAAAGCATTCCCAGTACAGCTTCATCACTACAGTGACTTCCAGGCCATCCAGAACTACAAAGAGAGGCCCCGTGTCTAGTTATGCTTTCTACTGTTATAAAGAGACATCACAACCATGGCAACTCTTATAAAGGGCAGCATGTAATTGTGGCTAGATCACAGTTTCAGAGACGTCAGCATGTCTACAAACATGGCAACACGCAGGCAGACACGTTGCTGGGGGAGGAGCTGGGAGGTCTACACCCAAATCTGCAGGCAGCAGGAAGAAAGTGTCCCTGCTCTCTCGAAATCTTAAAGCCCATGCCTAGTGACACACTACTCCAAAACCCATAGTCCTAATAGTGCCACTCACTCCCTATGAGCCTATGGGGGGGCATTTCCATTTATACCACCACATCCTGTCTGACTTTTCTCCCACTGTGATGAGTTCTTGTGAACAAGTTTAATGGGGGTTTACAGTTCAGAGGTTGAGTCCATAATTATCATGTCAGGTAGCATGGCAATAGCAGGCAGGCAGACAGGTAGGCAGGCAGGAAGTCATAGTGCTAAAGTAGTAAGTAAGAGCTTTCAACCTGCTCTCTAAAAGCCATCTGTGAATGGCTTGGTGTTTTGAATCCTCTAAGCTCATCCCCAATAACAAACCTCCTCCAAAAAAGCCTCATCTATTATTAATTCTTCCCAAATAGTGTCACCAGTCAGTGACTAAGCACCAAATATATGAGCCTAAGGGAGAAATTCCAGTTCAAACCACCACAGCGGACCCTGTCTAAAAAAAATTCTTCCTTATATTTTATGATGGAATCATGTCTCTTAAGTGAGATTTTAACCCATCGGGTTTTTCCAGAAATCCTTTAGTTAGAAGACAGGCTTTCTAATGTCAAAGGTGAAGTGTTTTACCTTTGTGTTGTCTGGCACCAAGAGAAGCTGTGCAGTGTGAAATAATCCTGATCTATAAGATCTCACTTCGCGTTGGTCACAGAAAATGTATCAGTCACTGAACCCAGGAAGGTGGCTGCTTGGGGTAACAGGAAATATTTCAAATCTAACTTGAAATACATGAAAACATACACTTTCTCCCACATTGTCTTGGAGGAAATGCCTCTTGAATTTGTTTTGTCACTAAGATGTCAGATGTATACTTTGGACATCTCACATAAGAAAGTTTTTTTGTTTTTTGTTTTTTGTTTTTGTTTTTTTTTTTTTTTCAATTCTTTGGTCACTGTCAATATCCACAAGATGGCAGACTCTTCTCAGAGACTCTGGAGGAAACTCTCAAGTGTTTTTGAATGAGAGAGTCCTGGGGGAAGTGGTAGGAGAGGAGGGGGAAGGGAAAAGGGGAGGGGCTTGCTGTTGAAACAAGGGTGTTGAAAAGTTGCTCTACTTGGGGGAACATCATTTTTATATTTCCAGAAGGAGAAACATTAGAAATGTGAGACTCATTTTTACGGGCATGAGATCTGAATCCTTAGCAGAGAGAGATAAAGAGAAAATGATGAAATCCTTGAGTGTTTCGCTAGTGATCCTGTGGTTCCAGTTTAATTGTGAGTTTGGGCATTTCTTTTGGATAGAAGGTGTGATGTATGATGTCACTGTCTAATTTAGGACAGTGGTAGAAACACAGATGTTTTAAATCTCTAGTTAAGGGATGGGAGGCCCATGGAAAAGTTATTCTAGAATGTTACCATCCAAGTGCATCCAGTCTTATTTGTCTGACCTTTGTCTTTCTGCACAGGGGTGAGCAGCCAGCAGAAGGTGCAGCAGAGCCCAGAATCCCTCACTGTCCCAGAGGGAGCCATGACCTCTCTCAACTGCACATTCAGTGACCGTGCCGCTAACAACTTCAGGTGGTATAGACAGCATTCTGGGAAAGGCCTTGAGTTGCTGGTGTCCATCTTCTCTGATGGTGAAAAAGAAGAAGGCAGATTCACAGCTCACCTCAATAAAGCCAGACTGCAAGTCTCTCTACACATCAGAGACATATGGCCCAGTGATTCTGCTGTCTACCTCTGTGCAGTTAGTGCACAGTGATTCCAAGGCACCTGCATCCTGCACCCAAACCTTGGGTCCCACAAGGCCTGAACTACAGCAGACTTGATTTGAAATCTTTACCTTATGCCAATACCTCAGTCTCAACACATAGTGCTCTAAGCTTCATGAATCTTCTTCCTCCTCCTCCTCCGTTTTATTTTTCATAATCTTGTGACTCTAATGAGTGGTACCCCTCTGCTTATGGGTGTGGATCATTCACTGATACACGGGCAACCTACAAGGGGCCTCCTTTCTAAGAAATAATGACTCTCCTTGCCCCAACCGCCACCAATTGCTCCTCAGCATGGAAGGGGCCTCAGGAGCCTCTTTACTCTTCATACTTGAAGTTTTACATGTCTTGATCTTGTGCATGTTTGGTGCAGGTAACTGCAGGCCCTGTGAGTCCATGTTGGGCAACAGCCGTGTCACGTCCAAAGAAAAGATTTTAAAGCTTTCATACTCTCAATCTTATTTTTTTTCCACTTCTCCTCTAAGATTTTCCCTAAGCTTTGTTGGGATGAGGAGTGGGTAGATGTTTCACCTATGGATAAGCACCCTCTGTCTCCTATTCTCATTACTGTGAGCATTCCTCTTATCCCTGGCTTTCTACAGTTCTTCAATCCCCTCTTTTGTGATGTTTCCCCAGCCTTGGAGGGGCTGATATAGATATCCCATTTAGGTTTGAACCCTCAGCACTTACTCTCAGCACCTTGGGTAGTTTTTAATGCATCAGGGCATTAGTTCAATGAAAAGAAAGCTTCCTGGACCAAGGTTAAGAGCAGCACTATCTGGTCATTGGCATTTGTTTAAACTCAGTCACATTCCTTCCTTGCATCTTGTAGGCACATTTTGACTCTTCCTTTGGATGATCAGGTTATCGATGTTGGTTCAAGAAAACTTCATAGATGAAGTCTCAGATCTGGTCACACTTTTATGACTTTCCTCAGGGCTCTAGGTATAAACACTGGCCATACTCCTGTTCAGCCCATTCTACCGTCCTTTGTGCTGTTTAAAGCCTGGGTCAAAGTTCTTATATATATTTTGTTTTCTGTCACTTTACCCCTTGTTTAATTTTGTCCAGATCCAATTTGGTTTCCTTTCTGCATTCTCATAGAATTCTCTGTCCCATGTGGCATTTTCTTATTGGTCTAAAGAATAAAAATCTTAATATAGTTAACAGCACTAGAGACACCTGAGATGCAGAAACGTCAACACCAGCCAGTGACTATCAGCTATTAGACAGTCAAGGTCAGCATCCAAGAAAGCACAATTCTAATGTAGGTAGTGGAGGCTTTGTCAACTTCTAATGGGTGGTTAGTACCTGAACATTACATGGTCATTTCCTAAGTTGAGACATGCATATAGCATGATCACCCAGATAATTAACGAATGTCAGCATAATTACACAGGCACATGCCCAGTCTCTTCCATAGCCCCATAAAGACCTTAGATAAGACGGTTGCCAGCTCTTTCCTCTCTGGAGTCTCTCTCACAAGTTTGTTTTACTTTTTTTATCCTCACTTTTCTATAATTCTCTTATTAAAGATTGCCTTGGCTTTGTATACACATATGCGAGTCCACATTTTTACTTTCATTGACCTGAGGTCACAAACTCAGACCCACTGTCCCAGGTCAGTCTTTGGTGATGTCAGTGTCTGGCACCAGGTCCTTTGGTAATGCACAAGCTGAGTTGCGAATGGGCCTGCCAAACAGATCTCTGCATCCCTGGGATCTGTGTAAAACCCTTTCCACATTCATGTCTTATTGGATTAAACCATTGCCTCTTAACTGTTCTAGAGAAGGCAGAGAATGGAATGGCTTTGTAATTTCTTCTGAGGAGCTCTGGATTCAGGAATCTCACAGTGTGTTCTAGTGGCAGAGTGAGGTGGCAAGTGCCAACTGGCAGATGGCAATGTGGCAGTGCTTCTGTCCCTTTAGACGTGTGTGTGTGTGTGTGTGTGTGTGTGTTTGTGTTTGTGTGTGTGTGTGTGTGTGTGTGTGTGTGTGCGCACGTGCATGTACTAAGCTTTGCTCTGACTGGTTAGGTTAAAACCCAGGGCTCTGGAAAATAGACTAGAGTGTGTTCTCAGTATTGGGAACTAACTCTTCTTTTGTTGGAATCTAGTTCCAAATTAAGAGTCCAGAGTTGCATCCCCTGTTATAGAAGCGAGATTTGATCAACTCTGAGAACCTTCACGGCCCTATGCCTTCAACTAGTTGGTGAGTTTAATTTATTGGTAATGGGAACAGGGACATCTAAGTTCAGAGGCTGTACCTTTCAAGGGGCCAGGTCTTGATAGTTTGGACATGTACTTGGAAAATGTAAACGCTAACTTCTGATCTCCAGCCTTTATTTCTGTCTAGAGGTGAAAAACTTACAAGAAGAGAATCCTCAGGCCCCAAGCATCTAGGGGGCTGAACATATCACCAAGAACTGCAGTCGCATAGCTTCCATAGCTGCCCTGCAGTGGCACAGGCAGGACTCAGTTGGAGGTCCACCCTGCTATCTTAATAAATTTAACTGTGACAAAGAAACAATGGAAGACTAAAATCACTGATGACACAGAGGGAGTAGGAGTTAAATAGATTCACTGTTAGGCAGACAGGTAGGGAGGAGGGGCATATAGTTACCCACAATGATGGACTTCAAAGATGGCTGGCCTCTTCACCATCTTACCTGAGATAAAGCTTGGCAGTTTAAAACAGAGGCATGGTTTGACTTTTGTCCACAAGTGGCCCCTACCTACAAACTGATGCTAACCTGAACACATTCAAGAGCTGATCAGGACATATTTATGACAAAGCTGGTGCCAATCAACCATCTTGTGTTTATTCAAAATGACCAGACCTAAATGAGTCCTAAATGGTTTCTTCTTAAAGACCTTTATAAACACTAGCCTTGCAGAAGACACTACACTCTTAGGTTCCTGAATGATGCCTCTGCTCTGCAGAGGTTCTTTCTCTGTTCTCTGTCTGTCTATCAATCTATCTATCTATCTATCTATCTATCTATCTATCTATCTATCTATCTATCTATCTATCATATATGTGTTTTCTCATGCCAGTATAAGATTTTCATCATCAGTTGATTCTGTCTACTGTGTTCTCTCTGCTTCTATATTGTGCTCAAGATTTTCCTACCTAGTAATTTTTTAACTGACAGAGAAGAGGAATTCATCACAGTTCCCAGATGGTGAAAAGGCCTCTCCTCAGAGCTCTTTTCTGTCCCTTTCCTGGCTGCACACACTGCTGCTGTGCTGTGGGTACAGTGCTTGTTATATCATATCATTTGCTTCTAACAAACCCCAACTATAGATGGAGTTAGTATTTATGTCTTCTCGAAAAGAAAAGGATGTTGTTAGTAGCTGAGGTGAACCCTTTCAAAACTTGTGACTTTTTAAAAAAATATTTATTTATTTATTTATTTTTACACTCTAGATTTTATTCTCCTCCTGGTCCACCACCCCTCCCCCGAGAGTTTCACATTCCATACCTCATCCAGGCCCCCTGTACTCCCCCAAACGGTATCTCCACAAGGACATCCCCACCCCCCTCCCTACCAGACCTCTAAACTTCCTGGGGTCTCCAGTCTCTTGAGGGTTAGGAGCATCTTCTCTGACTGAACCCAGACCCAGGAGGCCTCTGCTGTATATGTGCTGGAGGCCTCATCTCAGCTGCTGTATGCTACCTGGTTGGTGATCCAGAGTCTAAGAGATCTCAGGGTTCCAGGTTAATTGAGACTGCTGGTTCTTCTACAGGGTTGCCCTCCTCCTTAGCTTCCTCCATCTTTTCCTCAATTCAATCAGAGGAGTCAGCAGCTTCTGTTCACTGGTTGAGTGTACATATCTGCATCTGAGTCTTTCAGCTGCTTGTTGGGCCTTTTGGAGAGTAGTCATGGTAGGACCCTTTTTGTGAATGCCCCATAGTTTCAGTAATGGTGTCAGGTCTTGGGGCCTCCCCTTGTTCTGGAATCCACTTTGGACCTGTCGCTGGACCTTCTTTTCCTCAGGCTCTTCTTCATTTCCACGCCTGCATTTCTCTGAGTCAGGAAGAATTATGGGTCAGAGTTTTGGCTGTCGGATAGAGACCCCATCCCTCACTTGATGCCAAGTCTTTCTGCTGGAGGTGGATTCAACAAGTTCCCTCTCCCATCTGTAGGGCCTATCATATAGGGTCCACCCCTTTGAGTCCTGAGAGTCCCTCACTTCCCAGGTCTCTGGTACATTCTGAGGGTCTTCCCAAACTCCTTCCTGTCAAGCTCACCTATTTCCATTCTCTCTGCTGGCCCTCAGGCTTCAGTCCTTTTCCCCACCCAATACCAGATCACGTTCCGCTCTCCCCCACGCCCATCCCTTTCCCTCCCCTGTCCTTTGATTGAGGCAAAATACCACGAGCTTAGATTAAAACCTGAAAAACCAGGCTCAACTCTGGCCATTCTTGTGTACACATCTTCAAGTGTAATGACCTTGTATTTCTTCAACTGAAATGAAAGATGTAGAGGAGCAATCACAAAATATTCTTCATACGCTAATATCAGAATAAAGAATCTTCCCTTTTGAATAAGTTAATAATTATTTTACTAAAATTAATTTGTTTTACTTATGGCTGCTGCCCTTCCAGTTACTCCCTCCCACAATCCTTCCCCCATGCCCTTCCCTTTCTCACTTTCTCAGGAGAGCAAGTGAGGGCTCTCCTGAATATCTCCCTCCCCATCCTGACATGTTAAGGCTTTACAAGGTTAGGCACTTTCTCTCCCATTGAAGCCAGACAAGGCGATTCAGCTTGAACAACATATCCCACATACAGGCAAGAGCTTTTCAGATAGCCCCCATTCCAGTTGTTAGGTACCGTCATGAAGACCAAGTTGCACATTTGCTACATATGTGTGGGGAGGCCTAGGTCCAGCCTGTGTATATTGTTTGGTTGGTGGTTGTGATGGTTTGCATATGCTTGTCCCAGGGAGTGGCACTATTAGAAGGTGTGGCCTTGTTGGTGGAAGTGTGTCATTGTGGAGGTAGACCTGGAGATCTACCTCCTATCCTCCTGAGGATGCCCAGTCTGTTCTTGGCTCCTTTGGAACAAGATATAGAACTCTCAGCTCCTCCTACACCAGGCCTGCCTGGATGCTGCCCTGCTTCCACCTTGATGACAATGGACTGAACCTCTGAACCTGTAAGCCAGTCCCAATTAAATGTTGTCACTTATAAGACTTGCCTTGGTCATGCTGTCTGTTCACAGCAGTAAAAATCTAACCATGACAGTGGTTCAGACTATGAGAGACCCAGGTTGGTTGATTTTGTTGGTCTTCCTTTGGAGTTCCTATCCCCTTCAGGGGCCACTCTTATTCTTCCATAAGTTTCCAAGCTCTGTTTATTGTTTGGCTCTGGGTGTCTGTTACTGTTTGAGTCAGCTGCTGGGTGGGGCCTATAAGACAACAACATGCTCCTGTTTGCAAGCATAACATGGTATCATTAATAATGTTAGGGACTGGTGCTTGTCCATGTGATGGTCTCCTGTTGGGCCAGTTATTGGTTGGCTATTCCCTCAGTCTCTGCTCCATCCCCTGTGCCTGCATTTCTTGTAGTCAGGATAAATTTTGAGTTGAAAGTTTTATGGGTGGAATCATGTTTCATTGTTCCACTGGGGTTCCGGTCTGGCTACAGGAGGTGGCTTCTTCAGGTTCCATATCCTGTAATGAGTCACAGCTAAGGTCATCCCATTGATTCTTGGGCGCCTCCCTTATCCCAGGTCTCTGTCTCATCCTGGAGATGCCCCCTACTTCCTCACCTCCACTAATTGCAGTTTCCCTTCATTTTAATGGTCATTTAGCCATCTCTCCTGTCCTCCACACCTGATCCTGATTCCCCCATTCCCCTATCTCCCTTCCCTTCCTCACAGTACCCTCCCTTCATCAGCCTCTTATGACTATTTTATTCCCCTCTGTAAGTGAAATTCAAGCTCCCTAGATTGGATCTTCCTTCTTGTTTAGATTCTTCAGTTTTGTAGAGTGTAACGTGGTCCCTGCATTTCATGGCTAATATCCACTTATGAGTTCATATCATGCATATCTTTGGGCATTGTGTTACCCTACCCAGGGTGATACTCCCAAGTCCCATCCATTTGCCTGCAAAGTTCATTATGTCTTAGTTTTTGATAGCTGAATAGTATTCCATTGTGTAGATGTACCACATTTTCTTTATACATTATTCAGTTGAGAGACTTATAGAAGAATGAAAAGAGATCCATAGTCACCACCCTGGACAAAACTCATGTCCAAGTAGTTCAATGACCTCAAAATAAAACTAGATATGCTAAATCTCATAGGAGGGAAAGTGGGAAATACCCTTAATGAATTGGCACAAGAGATGAGTTCCTGAACCAATGGCTCATGCTATAAGATCAACAATTCATAAGTGGGACTTCAAGAAACTACAAAGCTTTTGTAAGGCAAAGGACACTGTCAATAGGACAAATAAGCAGCCCACAGGTTGAGAAAGAATCTTTACCCATCTTATATCTGACAAAGGACTAACATCCAAGATTTACAAAGAACTCAAGAATTTAGACACCAACAACCCAAATAACCAAAAACTAGGTAAAGAACTAAACAGAATCCTCAATAGAGGAATCTCAAATGGTCAAGAAACACTTATGGAAATGTTCAAAGTCCTTAGTCATCAGGGAATGCAAATCAGAACAACTATAAGGTCCCATCTTATATCCATCAGAATGACTAAGATTAAAAACTCAAGGGACAGCACATGCTGCAAGGATATGGAGCAGGGGGAACACTCCTCCATTGCTGGTGGGAATGCCAACATTTACAACCACTTGGGAAATCAATTTGGTGGTTTCTGAGAAAGCTGGGAATATTTCTGCCTCAATACCCAGCTATACCACTCCTAGGCATATACCCAAACGATGCTCCAACATCTTACAAAGGCACTTGGTCAACTATATTCATATATATATATATATATATATATATATATATATATACATATATATATGAATATATATATATTAGCAGATTTGTTTTTACTGTCCAGAATAAAAAGGTTTGAATACTTGTGGATCATGAGGAAGGACTTAGTAGTGAAAGGCCCCTAATCTCTGTGTGTAGCATTAAGTCCTAGATGGGCCCTTGACTTACTGAGGTAAATCTTCCAGTTCCAAGAAGTGCTGAACATGAGGTGTTAAAATGAGCAGCATCCTGAAATGGTATGGTTTGGAGGTAGGTGTTTGTCTTAGTCAGGGTTTCTATTACTGCGTAAACATCATGGCCAAGAAACAAGTTGGGGAGGAAATGGTTTATTCAGCTTACACTTCATCATGAAAGGAAGGCAGGATTGGAACTCAAGCAGGGCAGGAAGCAGGCAGAGGCCATAGAGAGATGTTACTTACTGGCTCGTTTCCCCTGGGCTTGCTCAGCTTGCTCTCTTATAGAACCCAAGACTATCATCCCAGGAATGGCACAATTGGCTGGGCTCTTCCCCCTTGACCACTAGTTGAGAAAATGCCTTACAGCTGGGTCTCATTGACATATTTCCTCAACTGAGACTCCTTTCTCTGTGATAACTTCAGCTTGTGTCAAGTTGACACATATAACCAGCCATTACAGTATTTCTATGATTAAATGCACTCTAATATCTAGTTATACTTGCTTCTACTATGCACATGCATTAGAGTTTTCAAATCTTGCAGATTTGCTCAGCAGACATTTACTCTTCCTGGAATCTGAAACACTCAGTGGTCACCACTATGACTTGGGTTTTGCCAACTTCACCCTTTGGCCTCTCAAGGCTTTCAGGAATCTGGTTGTGCTGTACCGTGCCTGGTATCCCTAGCTTTCCTGTGTGCCTCAGTGCAGGCATTAGTGATACCAGGCTGGTACATTCTTCAAAACAAGCATTAGGCAAATGACACTGAATTCTCCTGCCAAGTTCCCCTGTAGTCTGGACCCTTTATCACTGATACAGGGAATGGCTCCTGAATGTCTAAGTGACTAAATTAAGGAAAACACTTCCCAGCATAAACTTTTTCCAGAAAGGGCCCAAAGAGACTGTTTTGCAGGAACCTTTTCTTTAAGTGAAAAATCTTCTATTCTTTTACTCTGGGGTATCTTACCGTCCAGGCACCATTTCCAGCATTCCAGTGAAAAGTAGCGTGTACTCTCTATACCAGCATTGATCTATTGAATGATTACGGTTGATGTTCGTCTGCACCTATCATGTCTGTAGCTTTAAACACGTTATATCTTTCTATTTTTATTCTCTCCATTCTCACTAAAAAGTCTGGGTAAAAGCAGCAAGTAATTACCTAGTGAAGGACTGGATGTCTTGGGACCATAAGGAAGTGAGTGAGTGAGTGAGGAGTGAGTGAGTGAATGAGTGAGTGAGTGAGAGAATGAGTAAGCCAGTGAATAAATGTGTCTGTTGGTGAGCTTCTAAGTGAGTACCAGCTTCATTTCTTAATGTTTTACTACTTAAGCATATGTTTCATTCAGAATAGGGTTTTATCATCAAGTTCTGGACAGTAACGAGAGCACTGCCAATATACAGCCAATATAGAGAACTGGCAATAAAGTGTAGTATTTGAGGGAATATAGAACTCCATTGGACAATAACTTCAAAAAATAATACTCATCCTGGCACTGGGATTTTAATTTGTTATTCCATGGTGTCCTTTAAGAGCTTTGTTGTCCCATTATAGGCTCAGTCTATTTAATATGTGTATAGACATAGGAAACTTATACAGTAGTAGATATAATTTTATATGACTTTCCACTTCTGCTTTCCATTCTATACTCTGCTCTGACATAAGCTCAGCAAGCAATAAACAAGATCCAGTGAAACTAAACACCTTCTGCACAGCTAAGTGCTCCAACACGTGCGTGGAGAGCCATCCTACAGAATGAGAAAATCCTTTTAAGCTATACATATGTAGAGTATACAAGCAACTAAAACCCATAAACATCAAGAAACAAGTCCAATTGAAAAATTAAAGATGGGACTAAACAAAGAATACTGAATACTGAAGGGCTGAGAAACATTTTACAATGTTCAGCATCCCCACTTATTACATAAATGAAAACTAAAGCTGCTTTGAGATTCTATATTACTTGGGTAGTACTAAAAATGATAGCTAAGAACCAAAAAGCAAAGGATGAGAAATAATGCCTTTGATTTGGAGAAAGGGGAACATTAATTCACTGCTGATGGGTGTGCATACTAATGGATCACTATGGAATCAATGTAAAGTTTCCTCAAAGTCTAGAAATAGGTTTATCAGATGATCCTGGGATATTTTCTTTGTTCTGTGTTATTGACAACTCTGTAACTCTATAGACTGCATCTGATCATTCATGTTCATTGTTGTTCTGCTCATGGTAGTTAGGGAATACATACAGCTGATGAATTGGTCATTAAACAATAGTACATTCATTTGTTTCTGATTTGCTTGTTTATTTGTTTGGGCATTAGCCATTATTTCTGGGTAAAATGAAACCGTGAAGTACCTTTAATCTGTATTGTCATGATATCTAGAGGTGTTAACACTAACTGTCCTTCAGTTTTTGAGAACTATTTATAGAGTTCCATGCTCCAATTTTATTTGGTTGTTTGATTTATTGATGTTTAGATTTTTATGTTCTTTTAATATTCTAGGTACTTAATGTTCTTGGATGTATATGTGAAAAAATGAAGCTCTTTTCCCATTGTACATTTTGAAAATTTCACTTAGAAATGAATTATAGATCCTTCCATAAATACATACCTACACATTCATAAAGAGTTTAAGTGGAGTTATCCTACGACGGGGCAACAAAGCCCCATTAGACCAACACAGGATAATGAGCAAAACGCTAAGTGCCAGAAGTAGCTTACTTCCTATTGGCTAGTGAGGTTCTGTATTCCCCTCTATACTATGAGCTATTTCAATACTGTTGGTCAACCCCCAGAACTCGATGGTAAAAACCTATTAATGAAATCACAAAACATGGAAAAATTAAGCTGGTACTTACCATGAACCATCAGTGTGATTGCACAGTTTTCATAGTGCTAGAATGTGTTACACATAATGCTGAAAGAGAAAACAGACGCCAGTCTCTCTGAGCTCTAGACCCTATGAGCTAAAACCATAGCCTAGCAGATATGCCCATTAGTTCAATAGTGGCACAAATGACAAGGAAGTAATCAACAAATGTCTGATTCAAGTCATGGTCTATTCCATAAACTGAAACCCATACATGGCACCATTTTCGTTTATTTATTTATTTATTTATTTATTTATTTATTTATTTATTTATTTACTGTTTTCTTATCTACTTTTTGTATGCCAGTTTTCCATTGGATATTACTTATTTACATTTCAAATGTTATCCTCTTCCCACACCCAACCACCAACCCTTTCCAGTCTCCTCACCCTGACATTCCCCTATACCGCTGCATCCAGCCTTGAGAGGACCAAGGGCTTCTCTTCTCTTTGGTGCCCAACAAGGCCATCCTCTGCTACATATGCAGTTGGAGCCATGGGTCTGGCCATGCGTACTCTTTGTATGGTGGGAGCTCTGGTTGGTTGGTATTGTTGTTCTTATGGGGCGGAAACCCCTTCAGTTCCTTCAATCCTTTAACTCCTCCAATGGCGACCCCATTCTCAGTTCAATGGGTGACTGCGAGCACTTGCCTCTGTATTTGTCATGATCTGGCAGGGCCTCTCAGGAGACAACTATATCAGGTTTCTGTCAGCATGCACTTCTTGGCATCAGCAATATTATCTGGGTTTGTTGACTGTATGTATAAGGGCTGGATCCCCAGGTGCAGAAGGCTCTGAATGGCCATTTCTTCAGTCTCTGCTCCATACTTTGTTTCCATATCTCTCCTGGTAATATTTTTGTCATCCCTTCTAAGGAGGATTGAAGCATCCACACTTTGGTTGTCCATCTTATTGAGTTTTATGTGGTCTGTGGATTGTATCTTGTGTAATCTGAGCTTTTGGGCTAATATTCACTTATCAGTAAGTGCTTACACGTGTGTTCTTTTATGACTGGGTTACCTCACACAGGATGATATTTTCTAGTTCCATTCATTTGCCTTAGAATGTCATGAAGTCAGTGTTTTTCATAGCTGAGTAGTACTCCCTTATGTAGACGTACCACATTTCTGTATCAATTCCTCTGTTGAAGGACATCTAGGTTCTTTCCAGCTTCTGGCTATTATAAATAAGACTACTATGAACATAATGGAGCACGTGTCCTCATTATATGTTAGAACATGCTTTGGGTATATGCTCAGGAGTGGTATTGCTGGGTCTTTGGGTAGCACTATGTCCAGTTAATTGAGAAACCTCCAGACTGATTTCCATAGTGGTTGTACCAGTCTGCAATCCCACCAACAATGGAGGAGTGTTCCTCTTTCTACACATCCTTGTCAGCATCTGTTGTCACCTGAGTTTTTGATCTTAGTCATTCTGACAGGCTGGTATGAGGTGGAATCTCAGGATTGTTTTGATTTTCATTTTCCTGATAACTAAGAATGTTGAGGATTTCCTTAGGTGCTTCTCAGTCACACAGTATTCCTCAGCTGAGAATTCTTTATTTAGCTCTGTACCCCATTTTTTAATAGGGTTATTTGATTCTCTGGAGTCTAACTTCTTGAGTTCTTTGTATATTTTGATTTTAGCTCTCCTCTCAAATGTAGGATTAGTAAAGATCTTTTCCCAATCTGTTGGTTGCCATTTTGTCCTAATGACAGTGTCCTTTGCCTTACAGAAGCTTTGCAATTTTATGAGGTCCCATTTGTCAATTCTTGATCTTAGAACATAAGACATGGATGTTTTGTTCAGGAAATTTTCCTCAGTGTCCATGAGTTTGAGGTTCTTTCCCATTTTTTTTTCTTCTATTAGTTTGAGTGTATCTGGTTTGATGTGGATGTCCTTGATCCACTTGGACTTAAGCTTTGTACAGGGCAATAAGAATGGGTCAATTTGTATTCTTCTACATGTTGACCTCCTGTTGAACCAGCACCATTTGTTGAAATGCTATCTTTTTTCCATTGGATTGTTTTAGCTCGTTTGTGAAAGATCAAGTGATCATAGGTGGGTGAGTTCATTTCTGAGTCTTCAATTCTATTCCATTGATCTACCTGCCAGTCTCTGTACCAATACCATACAGTTTTCATCACTATTGCTCTGTAACCCAGCTTGAGGTCAGGGATGATGATTCCTCCAGAAGTTCTTTTATTGTTGAGGATAGTTTTTGCTATGCTGGGTTTTTGGTCATTCCAAAGAGCAAATTGCTCTTTCTCGCTCTATGAAGAATTGAGTTGGAATTTTGATGGGTATTGCATAGAATCTGTAAGTTGCATTGGGCAAAATGGCCATTTTTCCAATATTAATCCTGCCAATCCATGAGCATAGGTGATCATTCCATCTTCTGAGATCTTCTTCAATTTCTTTCTTCAGAGACTTTAAGTTCTTGTCACACAGATCTTTCACTTGCTTGATTAGAGTGACACCAAGGAATTTTATGTTATTTGTGACTATTTTGAAGGGTTATGGGGCCATTTTCAGGGCTAAGAACCTGTGATTAGAAAAGTTGTAGACCCTATAGGATACCCTTTGGTTATTATTCTGCTAAATAGACATATTACCAAACCAACTCCTAATGAGTTACTGTTATATACAGTTTTCTTCTCTCTGTAGCATATAGTGATTAACCGGTGACCTGAACCGACCATGATACAGAGAAGACGACGTTGTAGCTCACTCAGCCCCAGATGGAACATGTACATCCCACACCCTCCTCCCAAGACTCAGAGTTCATTGAGGACGAGGGGGTGGGAAGATTCTATGAACCTGTAAAGGAAACAGCATTTTCTGGAGACTGCAGGACAGCTGCACATATGAACTCACAGAGGTTGACAAACCTTGCAAACGATCAGGTCAGTCAAAAATTCTGTCACAAAGAGGGAAAGTGGGCGTTCCCATCCTTACTAAGGAACTATTGGCAGTTGGTATCTGCTGGAGATGAGATTCCATTTTTTTAAAGGTACAGACACTGGCACATAGATCACTCTCCACTGAAGGCCATGTATCCAAGAGTATATGAATAGTACAAGCTCTAACACAAAACTCGATATGCTTTATTTTAAAAGGGGTGGGGCAAATTGTTTTGGTATGAAAGAGGGGATGGATTTGGCAGAAAGGGAGGGAGCAGGTGAGTACAAACAAAATTCATTGCATAGCAATCTTGAAAAACTAAAAGTCCAAGAGAATATAGATAAAATTTAACAGATGTGTCTGTATTATTTTATATATAATCATTATGCTAAATACCATAGGATACACGTAGTCCAGTAACAGTTGTCATTTCAGCCATCCCCTTGGGGCTTGAGACCTTCCTCCTTTCAGTGAGGTTCTAAGTTTATGTACAATGTGCTGTGCTGACCTCTGTGGTACAGGTTGAAGGGAAATCAGCAGAGGGCGCTGCCTCTTCAGATGTGGTTAACATCTCATTCAGGTGGTGACTTAACATGACAGACTCACTGTGCAGACAGAAGTTCTTGTCTCTGAGTGAGGAGTTTGAGGAGATTCTGCAGAGGACTTGCCCTGTGACCTTGGTGCACTCAAGGACCAAGTGTCATTTCTTCTATGAACATGCTTCCTGACACCTGCTCTGTTCTTGTGCTCCTCCTAATGCTCCGTAAGTTATGTTTAACTCTAAGGGTTAATGACGTCCTTTTCTTACAACTCTAGAAGTCTTTAGTGTTCCTCTTCACATACAAAAGTAATTCTTATTTATTTATTTATTTATTTATTTATTTATTTATTTATTTCAGGAAGGAGCAATGGAGACTCAGTGACCCAGACAGAAGGCCGGGTTCTTGTCACAGAGGGGTCGCATGTGGTGCTGAACTGCACCTACCAGACTACTTATTCAAATCCTTCCGTATTCTGGTATGTGCAATATCTCAATGAAGCCCCTCGGATACTCCTGTGGAGCTTCACAGACAGCAAGAGGACCGAGCATGAAGGGTTCCACGCCGCTCTCCATAAGAACAACAGGTCTTTCCATCTGCAGAAGCCCTCAGCACAGCTGTCAGACTCTTCCCTGTACTACTGTGCTTTGAGTGACACAGTGAGGGAGACGGCAGGGGAAGCTGCACATGAACCAAGGGTGCAGGAATGCTGGGGGCTGTGAGGGAGCATAAGAGCTTTCAGTAAGTGGTATTTACCTAGCCTCCTGAAAAACATGGACAAATGTCAGATCAGACACCTAGAAATCTAGGAATTAGTGGATATTCTGACAGGATAGCATGGAAGTCATTACTAGAGACAATCTGAGCATTGATCCTCATATATAAAGTACTCTCCCTAGGTGGGGAAACTCTCACAGCAAACATTTCCAGGAAAACCCTGACATGGGATTTATCTCTACCAAGATGCCTTACAAAATATAGTGACTTAAATTCTCCAACAATCTTCTTCTATTACCCCTCAAATTTATGACTGAAATGAGAAACATAGACTCTATTCTTTAAAAATCTGTTTGAGTTTTCCTCTATAAGTTATTTATATTCTTCTTTTCCTTGGTTCTTACAGAGAGTTCAGCCTGACTTCACATCTGAGGTTTTTGTTTATTGCTGTAAAGAGATGCCATGATCAAATCAGCTCATAAAAGAAACCTTTAAATGAGGACTTGATTAGGGTTTAGAGGGTGAGCCCATGACTGTCATGGTAGGAAGCACAGTAGCAGGCAGGACGGCCCTGGAGCAGTAGCTGAGAGCTTATATCTGATCACATCAGATGCAGAGAGGGAGAGACTGGGCCTGGCTTGGGCTTTGAGAACAGAGCTCACCACCTGCCTCCTCCATTAGCAAAGCCACCCCTCATACCTCACGTCTAAATAGTCTATCAAGCTTGAATCAAACTTTCAGATATTTGAACCTATGAGCCATTCTCTTTCAAACCACCGCACTCCCTGACAGCCTTCACTTAGAGAAGCTGCTCATGAAACAGCCTTTGGAACTCTCAAAATGATGCCCTGAGATGCAGGTCCTTCTTTGTCCTAAGCACTGTGTATAGTGCAGCCTGGTCCTAAAAGACTGTCCAGAAGACCCTTCCCTCTTAAGGTCTGTTCTTGTCTAACTTTTGTTAAATCCTGACATCCTGGTATCTTCAGTCATCTGATATTAGAATTAGATCCTCTGACAATAGTTCTGAAATATGGGAAAGAAGGACAAGGTTTCTGTAAAAAAATACTGGGTTAAAAATAAAATGCTCTAGTAGTCATATTTATATCTGTAAAGGAAGAAAGTTCTGAAATAAAGACTACAGTGCCATAGAGTCGCTCAAGAAAGACTCATGTTTGTGTACACAAAGAAGATATCCTCATTATCTTACTGGTTAGGGAGCAAAGTGGAATGTCTAATTAAATTTATTCTTAAATATTTATTTATTTACTTTATGTGTGTGAGTACACTGTAGCTGTCTTCAGACACACCAGAAGAGGGCATCAGATCTCATTTACAGATGGGTGTGAGTCACTGTGTGGTTGCTGGGAATTGAAATCAGGACCCCTGGAAGAGCAGTCAGTGCTGTTAACTGCCGAACCATCTCTCCAGCCCCCTAATTGAATTTATAAATGCCAAATCTACTTCTAATGGCACAACATAGAATAGCATCTGTCAGATGAGCAATCCTCAATCGTGGATGGAATATCAGGTCTAATAAAAGCTCCAGTGCCAGGTATGGAACCCTTCCCTCGGTTGTTAACTGGGGGCGTCAAGAGACTCCTTTATATGAAATAGGCCCTTGGTTGCCCTCCCAGAATTTGAAGTTAAGACCCTGTTTTTAAGGAAACTGCATGCTTCTGGCATAGAACCTGGAGGGATTTAGTTAGAACTAACTTGAAGATTCCTCTCTGAGGACAAGTTCTCATAGTAACCAATGGTGCTATGCATGAGTCCAGGGAAAAGAGCAATAATTAATCCTACCAAAATGAATAAAGACAATAAAATACAATGAACCATAACAATGTGCACCGTGGCAATATGTCCACAGGGATGCAACAGTAGCACTTTTATCTTGGGGGAAACTAACATATGCCCACAAACCTAATTAACTCATATAGGTAGAAAGGTCAGAGACCTTAGGGGAGAACTTACTACGGCCACTTTACTAAATCAATGTAGTTCCTACTGTATTCTATATATTTATGATTATACACACAGATCAGTGTAGTTCACACTCTCATAAAAGACATGTATTTTTTTATATTTTAGGTATTTACATTCAAATTGTTATCCCTTGTCCCCCTCTCCCACACCTCCTGCCCTTGCTTCTGTGAAGATGCTTCCACTCCCATCCACCAACTCGCACCTCAACACCCTGGTATTCCCCTACATTGGGGAAATGATCATGGGCTTCTCCTATTGATGCCAGACAATGCCACCCTCTGCTACATATGTGGCTGGAGCCATAGGTCCCTTCATGTGTCCTCATTGGTTGGCGGTTTAGTCCCTGGAAACTCTGGGGTGTCTGGTTGGTTGATATTGTTGTTCTTCCTATGTGGTTGAAAATCCCTTTGGCTTCTTCAGTCCTTTCTCTAATTCCTCCATTGGGGTCCCCATGCTTAGATTAGCTGTAAGCATCCTCATCTGTATCAGTAAGGCTCTGGCAGAGTCTCTCAGGAGACATCTACACCAGGCTCCTGTTAGCAAGCACTTTTTGGCATCAGCAATAGTGACTGGGTTTGCTGACTGCATATGGGAGTAATCCCTAGGTGCGGCAGCCTCAGGGTGACCTTTTCTTCAGTCCCTGCCTCACTCTTTGTCCCTGTATTTCCTCCCATGATCATTTTATTCCCCCTTCTAAGAAAGACTGAAGTATCCACATTTTGGTCTTCCTTCTTCTTAAGCTTCACATGCTCTGTGAATTGCTTCTTGGGTATTCCGAGCTTTTGGGTAATATCCATTTATCAGTGAGTGCATACCATGTGTGTTCTTTTATGACAGGTTTACCTCACTCAGGATGATACTTTCTAGTCTCATGTTTGCCTAAAAATTTCATGTAGTCATTGCTTTTAATAGCTGAGTAATACTCCATTGTGTAAATGAACCACATTTTCTGTTTCCATTCCTCTGTTGAAAGGCATCTGGGTTCATTCCGGCTTCTGACTATAATAATTAAGGCTGCTATGAACATAGTGGACACATGTAGACACACACACACACACACACACACACACACACACACACACACACACAGGGAGGGGGGATCGATTACTGAGACTTGTTAACCCTCAGAATACCAGCTAGAGTAAGAATTGTGGTACTGGAATTAGAAGATGATGCTTATAAAACTCCTGCCCCCTGGTACCTATGCACTGCATAATCTCTCCTGTGGGCAGGGCCTAGAATACAGCAGGTGACACTGGTGAATTGTTACATTTGGTAAGAAAACCCAAGGGACTGGTAATACTCAGAATAGGTAACTGAGGTTCTCATGAATTTGATTTCTGATGAATTTGAGTTCATGAACGAAGATTGTCTGTGGTGGGCTGTTGCGCCCAACCTCGACCAGCAAGGAAGACACGACCAGAGGAGATCTTCTTCAGGCAGTTTACTCAGGAACCTTGATACAATCTTCTACCCCAGGGAACGCCCTACATCAGCTTAAGTACCCAACGCCAACCAATCCCAAAGTGCCACGTGGGTCATGCAGACAGGCTGTCACTATTCGGAACCTAGCAGGCCAGGCAGGCATAGCCAAATAAGGACTTGTTTACTACAAGGAGCGCACACCATCGGGAGGGTGGAAGGCAGAAACCAGAGCCATCTTTGAGGCGCAGCCCATTGCAGCTCCCTACAGTGGGCTTGTTTTTCTTTAATGCATGTTCCCAATGTTTATTCAAACATATACTCCTTAATTCAGTCTCCATAGTGTAATGCACCTGCAGTGTTCTTGGCAACACCAATCACATCTTTCCCAGGCATTTTGACGACATTGTGTAGAAGTCCAGTCACTCCTCAGCGTCTGAATTCTATCATCCGGGCTCTTGATTTGCAATGTGGAAAGATGCTGTAATTTTATCACTCTAAAATATTTTCTCCATTCCAGTTCATAACTTTATACCCTTCTTTTTTAAAAAAAAAACTCACAAGTTTTGCACTTAGAAAGCATAAGCCTTCCTCTGTGCATGATCAGAATCCCTTGGAATTCACCCTGGGGAGGCAGCAAGGGCAGTGGGAAGTCCACTGTAGCTGTGAACTTCTCCTTTTTTTATTGGGCCTCCAAAGGACACTCCCTTTAAAAGAGTATATGGCTTCTTCATTGATGAGAATAAACTCACACAAACCTCTGTCCTAGCCCTGCCCTGCCATCCTGTCCTGCTTCCCACTTACACACTCCTTCACGGCCCCCTTTTGACATTAAACTATCTGCATTCTACTACCCCATCTTGTACTCTTAAACTTCCTTCTCCTCCAATGCCCTATTTTTAGTTTCAGGCTTTGGTAGTGGGGGGAGGTGGAGGGAGGGGTAGTATATAGTGGGTTCTAGGAGCAGTTTTAGAGGAAGCAGGGTGGTGGTGGACTTGGTCTGAATACATTGTGTTCTTATATTAATTTATTATATTGTTTTAAAACCCCCTCTACTGCCTCAGTAGGTGTTCTGACAGAGCACATTTTACACAGATGCCAGAGGCAGGCCGAGCAAAAGGAAAGTGTCTCTTCCTAATTGTCTCTCTAATGCTATTACAGTGAAAGTGTCTAAGCCTCCTCAAGCTCAGAGCACAGCTGTCTACCTCTCCTACTCTTCAGCCTTTATTTGCTTCCTGGGAGTCTCTCAGGAAGGAGTGAGCTGCTTTCTGCTCACCTTGGTGAAATTGCTGTGTACACAAAAGCTTGGAGAGCTCTGTTTCACTCTGCCTCAGTGGGTGTTCTTCACAGAAAGAACAGTGTGTGGCTTCAGTCTGAACAGAGACCCTCCTGTGACTGAGTTCCCCACACAGCACTGATTCTGTAGGAGGGTGCAGAGCCCCACCATGATGGCTACACTTGTGCATGCTCAGCAGCTGCTCTGGAGCTGAGGAACAGCTGTTCATCTCTTGTCCCTCAGGATCCTTCCCTACATGTGTGACATTCTCATCTGGGTCACCAGTGCCTCCTGAAGCTCACACAGGAATTCTGTTTGTCTCAGGCGTGGGGAGCTTTCAGGTTCAGTACAGGAAGGGTGAACATCTCACCAACTGAGGATCCCCTGACAATGGGACCAAGGGATCTGAGTGCTCCTCTGCCCTGAGTCACAAGTGCTGAGCTGGACACAACCTGAGACTTGCAGAGTAGGAGACCAGGGTCCTAGACTCAGGCACTTTCAGGGACTTGCCATGTTCTACAAAGACAACAGGACAGAGAACGTAGAATGGTGGGAAGTGCTTCATTCCCATGGGATAGCTGTTAATTGTCACTCACTTGTTTAGAATTGGAACGATCTGATTCAGCCTGAGAAACAACATTTTTACTCAAGGGGAAAATTTTACCCTAATTATGCCCTAGGATTCTGATCAAAGTAGAAATGTTTGTTGTTCTATTATTATTTGAGCTCAGAGGGCAGGAGGTTGGCTGTAAACTGTTTTTGATCAGATTTTGTGATTTGTCTTTTTTTTTTTTTTTTGGTTCTTTTTTTTTCGGAGCTGGGGACCGAGATTTGTCTTTTATCGCTAGTCTCTTTCAGCATCCAGTCTCTTTATGGTGAAACTTTTAAAATGTAGTCCTCTGCACAGCACAGTGTTTCCTGCAGTCACCATGTGCACCACCACACTAGGGCTGCTGCCCACCCTGCCCCTATCACTCTAGAATGCAGCACTCCTGCATTAGTTTTCCCCAGTGCACTTCTTTCTTATGGGGTCACATTTTTCACCAGCATTTAGAACACACCTGACTGTTGCAGGAGCGTCCCACAGTTTAAAATGCACTCCAAGGCCAGGGAACCATTACACTTGGCTGGATCTTTGTGTTCCTCTTTCTTTTTCTACAGCACTGATCTCACTTAAACTATGTCACTGATGAAGACTTTTCTTTTTTGGTCATGTCTAGGAGTGTGGGTCTATGTAAACATCTGGTACCTGTGTCCAGGTTCTGAGGAGGCCAGGAGATACCATCTAATCGTCTTGAACTCTAGCGAGAATGCTGTGAGTCGCCTGGTGTGGATGCTAGCAAGGGAGCTAAGACCTCTGGAAAGAAAAGTACCTTTCACTGCTCATCCATCTTTGAGGCCCCAGTAAAAGGTCTTTAGTTAGAACATGTGCCTGTTTCCTGAGTTAACTTTGTTTTTTTGTTTTTTGTTTTTTGTTTTCCTGAGTTTGCCAGGCTCTGTACACAGCTGAGGCATGTTGTCTTGGAATGGCCTAGTCCTCCCCTGATCCTAGTTTCCTAATCCCATACAACTCCAGGGTCATCTCAAAATGTCCTCCTCCCCTCACTGTTCTTCACCTGGACTCTTAGTCAGGTCTGGTTTGGGAGGAGCTTCAGGCTCTGAAGGCTGGGAGGGATCTCAGCAGGGTGTGGCCTGGCAGGGTTCCTGGGTGGAGTTGACTGGTTGCAGAGGACTGGGGAAGGGGGATGGAGGATGGGACACTTCAACAGCCACCCTTAGACCACAGCCCAGGGGTTGGTTACTTGTTTCTGTCTCCAGCAGCCACACAAGCACCATGAAGAGGCTGCTGTGCTCTCTGCTGGGGCTTCTGTGCACCCAGGTTTTCTGTGAGTCTGACTGTCAGCAATCAGGGCACCTGATAGGATCTGGCTCAGGACATGGAGGAGTGGGGAGAGCACTTTAGGAGTCCTGCAGAGCTCCCACCTTCTCAGAGGACATGGGTGTGCCCAGGACTCTGTGGACACTGAAATGGCAGCCAACTGTGTCTCTTTCCTTTTTTCTAATCAGTGATGAAGGGGCAGCAAGTGCAGCAGAGTCCTGTGTCCTTGGTTCTGCAGGAGGGAGAGAAAGCAGACCTGGAGTGCAACTTTTCCACCTCTATATACCAAATGCAGTGGTTTTACCAGAGTCCTGGGGGAAGCCTCGTCAGCCTGTTTTACAATCCTTCTGGGACAAAGCAGAGTGGAAGACTGACATCCACGACAGTCACTGAAGAAAGTCGAAGCTTTTTGCACATCTCCTCCTCCCAGACCACAGACTCAGGCACTTATTTCTGTGCTATGGATGCACAGTGCTCCCCACACACCTGCAGCCTGTACACAAACCTTCAGCCTGTGTTTATGTCTCTTCTTAGTCACAAGACACGGGAAACCCCAAAGAATATCTGTCCGATTTAATCTCCCTTTCCTGTATTGGTAGAGTTGTAACCTCAGGTAAGCTTTGGCCTCGTATGATCAGGACATTGGTGTTTATCTTCATTGCTCAATACACACCCTCCTAAAGCATAAATGTCCATCTTAGAACTAGCAGAGAAGCTGATGGGGGACAGAATCAATGTGATCATTTAAGGCACAGTGTGCAGAAATCATAAATGATGAGGAGAAAAAGGAATGGAAGGGAAAACAGGCTTCCAGGTAGAACTGCTCTGACAGGGTCAGGGTTAGTGAGGAGACAGAACCTCAGCAACAGTAAAAACAGTGAACCATGCAAGATGCAGGATGCACAGATACCTGCCCGCTCCAGTCTCCTTCTTGCCACTATGATGAAACATTGAGTAAAGTCTACCTAGAAGGGGATCAGATTAATTTAGGTTTCACTTCCAAGTCATAGTCCATCCTTGGTGCTAATCAAGGCAGGGACAAAACACGACAATGAAACAGAAACCATGGAGGAAGGCTGTTGTTAGTTCACTCACAGACGCATCCTTAATTAGCTTCCTTATAAAACCCAGGACCACTTTCCCACACAAAGGTGGCACCCACAGTGACTTTTGAATCTTCTAATCATTAACTTTATTCATCATTACTTTTAAAATTTTCTAATAACTTTAACTATCTTAAAAGCTTTTACAACTCAAAGAGAATGATTGACTCATCCTATAATGAACAAAATGAGCAGACTCTCTAAATGCGCATGCATGAGTTAAGGACAAATACTTAGAACTCAGCTAGGGATTGTCTGGTTTAGTACAGCGGTGGTTGTGGGGTCTCCACGAGTTTACTAGGAGATGGAGGACATTGCAGAAAACCACAGCAAATCAAAGTGAGGAGCTGTGGATCCTAGTGACAGTGGGCTTGTCTACAGTACAACCCCTGCTCCTGCTGAGGCTCAGGAAACCCTAGAGAGGACAGCAGGAAGGATGGCAGGAGTCAGAGGATCAGGTGTCTCTGTGTAACTCACTGTGTCTCCTAGGAATGTTGGAAGCTGCACAGATGAGGTCTCACCAACATAACTGCCTCAACAGGAGCTGCAACACAGCAGCTAAAGTGGATGGGGAAAGCACACACAGTCTCCATTCTAGACAATGAACTACTGGAAACCAAGAATGCCGATAGTGGGGAAATGGTCTTTCCCTGAGAGGAGCACACCAATTGGTTATCCAATACGGTTTGGTCAGTCCTGAGGAATATATATATATAACAATGATTAATAAAAGAAGAAGCCATAACTTTCAAAAGACAGCATGGAGGACTATATGGAAGGTTTTGAAGAGATGATAGGGAAGAGGGAATTTGTGTGATTATATTATAATCTCAAAGAATAAAATATAAGGATTTTAGTGAAAAAGAATATTTGTGGCTTAATAATCACCATGGGTACAAGTTGTCTAAATAAGGGGTTAATAAAATATAACTTGTGTCAAATGCAGTTATTTGCTTATTAAAGCTCTATTGTAAGTAGTGAGCATTTTCATGTTTTCATTTTGTATGAGTGGATTTTCTCATTTCCCAGAAGGAAGTGGTTTTAGGCAGGATAGAAAGATGGGGACTCATGATGTTGCATGGAGAAAAGGCTGGGAAGGAAGGAAAGAAAACCACCCTATAACTGACCTCAACATAGACAAACTCTCTTTCCTTCTCAGAAATATCTTCCCCAGAGAAATATTCAATGCATTTCCTCAGGCCTAGGCCTTAAGTCAGGAAACTGTGAGTGAAGACTTCCTGTGTGGCCACAGAGGGGCAGCGCTGCTTCAGAGAGGCTGAAGGCCCTGGCTCTTCAACATGTTTCTCAGTAAACTAGGATTTAAATTATTTAAAATAATTCAAGAATTGTTTTCTATGGTGCCTAAGTTGAATTAGAGATCAAATCCATGTATCTATCCAGTCATTTACCTATATATCTGTTTATCCTGGGCCCATAGTGTTGACAAAAGGAATTTGCAAGTGAACACCATGAAGATGCCTGCTCTCCCTGAAGGCCAGGGCTATGCTTCTGCTCAGATGGAAAGGTTGCCTGAGACCTAGAAGCTCAGGAACCAACAGCTCTGAGGGGTCAGGTATCCCAATGGGAGGGAATCCAGATACATGGAGCCCAGAAACCACACGTCTCTGAGGTGGAACAGTATCACAAGGAAGGGCATTCCGAGACATGGGAGCTCAGGAACCACAGAGCTCTGAGTGGCTACATAGGGGATGGATTCTCATGTGTGGCAGTCTCTGGATGGCCTTTCCTTCAGTCTCTGCTCCACTCTTTGTCCCTATATTTCCTTCTGTGAGTACTTTGTTTCCCCTTCTAAGAAAGAATGATGTACCCATATTTTGGTTTTCTTCTTGAACTTCATAAAGTCTGTGAATTGTATCTTGGGTATTCTGATATTTGGGGTTAATATCCACTTATCAGTGAGTGCATACCATGTGTGTTCTTTTGTGAGTAGGTTAGCTCGCAAAAATATCAGGGAGATATTTTCCAGTCCCATCCATTTGCATAAGAATTTCATGATGTTATTGTATTTAATAGCTGAGTAGTACTCCACTGTGTAAATGTACCACATTTTTTTTCTGTCCATTCTTTGGTTGAAGGAAGTCTGGGTTCTTTCCAGCTTCTGGCTGTTATAAATAAGGCTTATATGAACATAGCGGAGCATGCGTCCTTGTTATATGTTGGAGGATCTTTTGGGTATATGCCCAGGAGTGGTGCAGAGCGTTTTCAATCCTCTCTCACTGATATGGAGACCACAGACTTTCCAGGGTGGATCATCCACTAACTCCTAATTTATTGTTCGCAGGCATATTTTCAGATACATTTAGTTAACTCAGTCTTTATAAAGATACAATGAAATTAAGTAAATTTAAACCTACATTTGTAAGAGGATGTAAAATGTGGACACCTGTAAATGATGATTACAAAATTTAAATTCCCTGAATTGAAAGGACCATATGTTTTCTTTGGTTCATCTGGTTCATAACCAGGACTAGTAATAAGATATAATAATTCATTATTGTCTTGAATTTGTATGATTCATAATTGCAAAAAATCCCCAATGCTCAGGGCATGAAGAGATGGCTCAGTGGTTAAGTGTACTTGCTGTATTCATGCTTATGTTGACTGTCCACGCTAGGATTTTGTCTGCCTTTACCTTGCACAGGCCTTCTGCAGGCTGTCACTGAAACTGAGACTTCATCTAGGCAACTTTCCTGCTATACCCAGAAGACACTGTTTACTTAGAGTCATCGACCACCTCTGACACCTTTTCTACTTTTTATTCAACAATAATCCCTAACCTTGGGAGGACAGGATGTGGTACAAATGTCGCCTTAGGGCTGACTATAACACAGACATTCCCTGCATATGGGCCAATAGTGGGACACAGTGTTAATCATAAACTACTGCAATTAGTTCCTCTAACGAGGATTGAGATTTCCATTAATCTATGTGCACAATGCTAAGTGATTAGCAGTCGGATTTTTACGATGTGTACTTAGTAGAATAGTAATAAGTTCTCCCCTAGGGCATGGTATGCATAGTCAGAGATTTTTGATATAATAATGGTGCCAGGTGTGGGGTATCTCTTATGGAATATTATCAGAGAGTGGTTGGTTAGTGCCATGATATTTGCACAACTATTGCCCCAATGGGTGTGTCTTGTCAGGGCGGTTTTTATTATAGCTCACAGTGCTCACAGCTAGGTGAGACTGATAATCCCTTTTCTCCCCTGGTACCATGCTTAGTGCTTCCCAGCAATATGAAAGCTCTCCAGTAGGGATGAAGTTTCCAGATCAGTACCAGGTGGATTTATCCATGTTCTATGACTCAAGTGTGTAATACCTTAAGCAATAGATTCTTACCAACAAGTTACTGCTGGTAACCAAGAGTATTTTAGTGTTTGGCCGGGATGGTCTATGGGTCTATTGGTCAACAGCAATGTTCTAGTTACATGTTTTCAAATATAGATATTCAGGGAAAGATAACATCTCCTGAGAAATTATTCCCCTCAGATTAGCATATGGGCATGATATGGTAGGGCCCAGTCCAGTCGTGCAGTGTCACTCCCCAGCAGGTAGTCATGGGTCGTATTAGAAATAAAGCTAAGCCATGGATTGCAAGCCATTAATTAATGTTCTTCCATTTTCTCTGCTTCAGTTCTTGACTTCCCGCAGTGATGAATTATAATCTGGGACTAGTAAAATGTAATAAACTCTTTGTTGGTTTTGGTCAGATTTTCATCACAGCAGCAGAACGTGATTAATATGGAAATTAGTATCTAGACATGATGATGATCCTGACCACGTTGCTTTTTGGAAAGACTGTGAAAATGTTTTGGAATTTGGGGCTAGAAAATACCATAGAGAGATCAGATTTAATGAGCTCTTCTGGGCAGTTGGAACATAAGTATGTTGAATGAGGTACACATAATGGGGCTTGGTTTGTAAAGCTTGAGGTAGATGAGTAGATGATAAAAACTGTGATCAGGACAATTGAAGAGTTATTTTGAATGAATAATCTGGATATGAAACCTGGATCAACTGACCCTGATTGGCGGTGGCTAAAGAATCAGCTGTAATGAATTAGATTAACTGAAGCCAATCTTCTGGGAGTTATCTAAGGTCCCACATATAGACACCGAGGCCTGGGGAGGTCAGGATTTCACTTCAATCTGTAAACCCAACCTGGTAATGTGTAAGAGTCTCCATATTACACAGGTTTTGCAGAGTGAAAGCTGCAGGACTGAAGGGAACATGGGTAGAAGCTAAGGCTAGGCACCGGGAATTTGCTTTGTTTGATTTAAGTGTGCCCTGGTTCTTATCAGTTGGATTATGAAGTTTGTAACTTGTTTTGAATTATATAGGAACCCAGTGGTAGAAGACTTTAAATGTTAAAGTTTTTGAGTTTTTTAAAAGACTGGTTACTTAAAATTTATAACTGTTTGTACTTTGTGTTCCAAAAATGAGGTCTTGGGGAATCAACAAGCAAATAAAGATTATGGTAAAATAATGCTGTTTTTATATGTCAGGTTGACAAGTGGTAAGTTGTGATGATTAATTTATATTAATTTGACACAAACTAGAGATACCCAAGGGAAGAGAGCCTCAGTCAAATGATTTTATTTGTCTTACAGTTTTGGGGACATGTCTGTGGATATAATCTTCATGAATTATTGACGTGAGAGGGCCCAGACAACTGTGAGCATTGTCACCCCTAGGTGGGAGGTCCTGGGTTGTGTAAACCAATAAGGTGAGCAGGCCAGGGGGAGCAGGCCAGTAAGTGGCACTCATCTGTTTCCTGCCAGTTTTCCAGCTTGAATCCCTGATTTGACTTTCTCCTGAGCCATTGATGATTTGGATGTAAACTGAAAGAATTTTAATCCCTATCTCAGTGGCTTCTTAGTTATTTATCTTAGTAATAGATAGAAAATTTACTCAAACACCCAAAGAGGTAACCCATTTCTGGCACTGCCTTTTTGTTTATTAGCCTGTGGTGTCTGGTCGGCCTATTCGTGACCCATGTATAGTTATTCCATTTTAAGTCTTTTTATGTATGTGTGTGTATAAGCTTTTAGAATGGAAAAAATTCATCCATTCTTAATCATAAATATCATAATTCTTAGCACACATTGATTGTACAAGTTAGTAGGTTTGCAGTAACATTTTAATATATGCATTTGTAGTGATTCCCATCTCCTTGCCTTCCCTTTTGCTGTCCTCTCCTTTCCCCCTCCAAATCCCCTCTTCTACTCATTTATCTAATTTCTATTTTCTTTACTTTCATTTTCCCCTTCTTTCATTTTCTTTTTGTTTTTACACCGGAGAATACATATGTATGTGTATCTCTACACATCTGGTTTATTTTGCTTGACATCATGTCCTTCAATAACATTAATTTTTCTATAGATGTTCATATTTCTTTGTGGCTGCATATTACTCTCTTGTTTCAGATATAATTAATGTTTTGCTCATCCATTGTCTGACTAGGTTGCATACTTATCTTGGCGATGGTCAATGGTGCTAGAATAACATACAGACACAGGTATCTGTCTTTTATGGTGACCTCAGTTCCCTAGATAAATGTATATAAATGGTATTACATTAGCTGGATCATTGGTCTCCCTTTCTTCCTTTCTTTCTTTCTTCCTTTCTTTCTTTCTTCCTTTCTTTCTTTCTTCCTTCCTTCCTTCCTTCCTTCTTTCTTTTCTTTTTATTTCACAAAATCCACACTGCTATACTTGGTGGCTTTATCAACACAAATTTTACCGACAACATATGATGGCAGAATTACAATGTCAGGGTTTCTGAGTCTCAGGGCTCTGCTTACAGCAGTACTAAATTTGAGCAGAATGGGAAGTGCTTTCTAGGTCAGAAAGAGCTTTAGAAGAAAAAGTGTTTGTGAAGGGTGGAGCCTCCTAAAAGGACGGAGGTGCCTGTGAAGTTGGAGACAGTGCTCTGTGGGGAGATAAAAGGCCACCTGAGTTCCCCACAAGCTTCAGTCTAGGAGGAATGGACAAGATCCTGACAGCATCATTTTTACTCCTAGGCCTTCACCTGGCTTGTGAGTCATGGAGGAGAAACCCGAGGATATGGGATTAATGTGGAGGCACAAGAGAATTGGGGCACTAGGAAGTCATGATATCGTAAGCAGGAAGTACATTCCTGGGAAGCTAACAACAGTTGTTATTTCTCTACACAGGGGTGAGTGGCCAGCAGGAGAGACGTGACCAGCAGCAGGTGAAACAAAGTCCCCAATCTCTGACAGTCTATGAAGGAGGACCCACAGTTCTGAACTGCAGTTATGAGGACAGCACTTTTAGCTACTTCCCATGGTATCAGCAGTTCCCTGGGGAAGGCCCTGTACTCCTGATAGCCATACGTTCAGTGTCCAATAAAAAGGAAGACGGAAGATTCACAATCTTCTTCAGGAAAAATGAGAAACGTCTCTCCTTGCACATCGAAGACTCTCAGCTTGGAGACTCAGCCACCTACTTCTGTGCAGCAAGGGCACAGTGCTCTCCACACACCTGCAGCCCAGACCCAAACCTGCAGCTGAGGCTCCAGCAAAGCCCTGCTGTGGGCTGAGCCTGGCACAGATGCACAGGAGTTGCCATTTGCAGGAACAGTGGGTGTAAGGATTAGACTCATTCAGTCCGGAGACTGCTCAAGCTAAAGTCACAGCTTCCTTTTCTCTATTCCCCTTGTTCCTCAGAAACAGCTGGAGTTTTCCATGGCTTTAACCAGTTTAGATGAATTGCTCTTCAGAGTAGTTGTACAACTAGTTCTCTGTGTGGTTGGTTTGTATTAACTGTAAGTTATAAAGGCCCCGTCTACCTACTCTATTGTCAATGATGTTAATGTGTGGAGGTTACAACTCAGGGTCAGGAGACCTTGACATTGGCTTCTGGGATAGAAATCACATAGACGTTTGTTTTACCTTAATTTTGTCTCATGACCAGAGAAGTGGTGATTTACATGACCACTCACCTCTTCTACTTCCTCTAGCTTTGCCTCTCATATCCACATCTACCTTCAAGAAACTCAAATATGTAAACCAGGAGGTCCTCACAAGGATGAAGGTGTATCTACAACAGACAAATGACGTCAGACGGGAAAGAAGAATTTAATTTACACACATAATGAAAGTTTCCAGAGCACCAATTCCAGCTTTCATATTACGGAGGGCTTAACATTACTTGTATAAATTTAGGAATTTTATGGAATAATTATTAGGAATTATGGAATCATCAATTTGTCTACATAGAATTGCTACAAAAAAGTATGTCTTAGTTGTTCTCCAGAAAATCTGCCTAATAATGTGGGATAATGCTCAGGAATTGTTATATTGATCTAATAATGACTGAAAAGCTTATCAGCAATAAGACTCAATCCTGAGGTGAGATTTCTGAAAGCCTTGCAATTCAGAATTATCCATCGCAGTCGTGTAATATGATATGTTGTCTCCAGAAGGTCACTTGTATGTGTTAGCCTTCCTAAGATGGCTCCTGACAGAAAATACCATTGAAGATGTTTGAAACACAGTGATCAGAGAGAGCAGAGAGCAGAGAGCAGAGAGCAGAGAGAGCAGAGAGAGGAAAGAGAGCAGAGAAAGAAGATAGGCTTCTTCTAACCATGAGGCAGCTTTCTTCTTTAACAGCAGGTTTCTTCTTGATGACCAGGACAGGGCTTTTCATACTCAATCAAAAGAAATTTTTCTTTCTCTAAGCAATAAAGATTAAAGCTTATTTTTTCATCCAGAACGAGTGAGGTTTTTCTGTATTGGCGTTTACTCTATGGAGCTTGCTCATGGGGGCTTTTGCTCCATCCATATGCATGTGTAAGTAGAGACGTGTGCATGTATGTATGCATAAATACATGCGCAGTTGATGAGACAGATGATCAGGCCCGACGTGTTTGTTTGTGCATGAATGTGTGTGTGAATGTGTATGTATGTCTATGCATGTTTGCTTGTGTAAAAGTACTTCTTTCTGTGCGCATGACTTTCTTTTCCTGATTCACTAAAAGTTAATTGCTCCAAGCTCTCTCTAATAAGAGGCTGGACTTCCAGGCAGGAGAGAAAAAAAACAAAGAATTTCTTTACTTAATCCTCCACATATGATATCATATCATATCATACAGCATATGCTAATTGCCAGAGAATTATACAGTAAATTTATAAAGTAAGAGTTAAGTTTCCCAGCATTTATTTAAGCACTGAGAATTATAAAGTAAATTATAATGAGTTAAGAATTCCAGTACTTAGGTAAGAATAGAGAATTATAAAGTAAATAATAAGAGAGATAGAGATTTAAGTTTCCCCAGCATTTAATGAAACACATAACCATAATAAACATTTAAATTTTTAGCACAGAACAGTAAGAAAGAGTTAAGCTTCATGTAAGGCCAGGAACCATCAGTCTTTTGGCTCTCATCCAATGCTGTTTCACTCAACCCATCCCAGCTGGGGCAGGCCTCAGTATTTATCTTCCCTCCTCTCCTTTACTGACCAACCATCCCACTTCTGAATTAAGTACAACATTATCGTTAATTTCCTGAATTATTGATTTGTTTTTTATGATTCCATAAATATTAAGCTTTATTGTTATTAAAAGATTTTATTTTTGTTTGTGTACGTATGTACGAGCATACACAGACTTGCGTGTAGGCACACATGTGTGCGTGTGAAGGCCAGAAGATTGTGTCTACTCCCTCAAAGCTGGAGTTTCAGGTTTTGCAGGACACTAGCTTGTCAAATGGGTCCTGGGAGCTGAGCTTCTGCCTTTACCATGAGCAGCAAGTGCTTTTCACAGTCGAGCAATTTCTCTTAAGCTTTATTTTCACTGAAGTATTGTCAGTCAATTAAATCACAAGGAAAGACCAAGGAGCATTTAGAATGAGACTGATTGTTTAGCCCAGGACTCAAATCCAATGCACTCCAAAGCCACATCTCAGAGGCTGTGGTCATGCAGCAGAACATCCACCTGCTCTGTGGAGAACTAGAGCAGGGGCAGAGCCCTGCCATCCTGAGCTCCCCAGGCTGCTGTGGCTCCCATGGTCTCCTGCTAAGTACAGACACTGCAGTCCAGGGCATGTGATCTCAAAACTCAGCAGTGAAGTGGACAGAGGAAGATACCTCAGAGTCCAGACGTAGTCTCTGATGTACTTGGTCTCAGAGAGGCCTGAAAGTCTTTCAGAGACCTTTTTGTATTTTCTCTTTCAAGTCTCTTTTGAGTTATTTCATCCATTGGGATTACGAGAGCGAGTGAAAGATTATGAACTGCATTCTAAATGGCAAGACCATAGTACACAAAAATCCAACCACCAATTTACATGGCATTAACATGCCCCTAAATGATTGCAGGTTATTTGTACCGTGCACATGTAATAGTCTTGAGTCAGAGAGAGACATGGCAAGCTTATCAGTGACCATTTTGTAAATGAAAATTAAATAGAATTTAACAAGTAAGACTTCAGGGCAATGGTATGGAAACTTTTAGGACATATAATATGTAGAGTTCTCTATCTAAGAGTGAAAGAACCATCTTCTGAATGAACCTTAATTTTAGACTTTTAAAAGTTAATCTGTGTTTGTAAATATGAGTTTTTTAATTATCATTCTTTATCTCTGTGTTTCTCAGATTCTATGTCTTTGTCTCTGTCTGTCTCTGTGTCTCTGTGTCCCTGTGTCTGTCTGCCTGTCTCTCTCTCTCTGTCTCTCTCTCTGTCTCTGTCTCTGTCTCTCTCTCTCTCCCTCTCTCTCTGTTTATTTTGTCTGTGTGTCTGTGTGTCTGTCTGTGTGTTTTAATCTGTGCTCATGGTCAACATTTGCTATCTTTCTCTATTGCTGTCCACCTTTTTATTTGGGGTTGGGGTAGACACTCTCACTGAACTTGAATGTCACCAACTCAACTACACTGACTGACTTGTGAAACCTGAGAATATTTCTGTCTTCGCTTTCCAGGTCTGAAACTGCAGGTGTACCCTACAACATCTGGATTCTTATGTGGCTGCTGGTGAGCCACACATAGGTCCTCATGGTGTACAGAAAGAACTGACTCAACGAGTATCTCCTAGACCTCCAAAGACTATCATTCTATTACTGTCACAATTTCACAGAACTTAAGCAGACAGAGGTCTTCTGGAACCCGAATGGACTGGCCTTTACTACAGGATTTAGAACTAGCTTTGTTGATTATAGAATTTAAATAAACCCTAGCACTCATTAAAGGAGGAAGGTTACTTCAGATCAGTGTTTCATGGGGAGATGCAAGGGCCTGTGAGGACTTTTTCCTTGTTAACCTTTATTAGCAAATTGATGTAGAGAAGTAAACATATAATGGTCCGTAAGTGCATTCCTTATCACATATGATTCATGATGAATTATCGCACTGAATAATACCCATGTGTGTAATGCAGGTTCGTCCTCAGAATGGACTTCCCTATGCTCTATTTAAAGTGCTGCCTCATTTACCTAACAAGAAAGAAAAGGAAGTAAGTAAAAGTCTGCGGTGAACTACACCTTTTCTCTCTACGTAGAACTTGTTGCCTATGATCATACAAAAACCCATTTCCTGTTTGGGGTGCTATGTAAGAATGTAAGCAGTGAACATGTACACTGTCAGGCACTCAGACACTGATCTCTGAGCTGAGAGAGAACGGACACACTCCTGCAGGGGGACATGTGCCACATGCCTCCTTACAGACTGCTCTGTGTGCTGGTGGCCTTGGCTTTGCCTGGTATGATGCATCATGTATAACTAAGGGTATTCAACAGGAAGCATTGTCCCAGGCATATGACAGTTCCTGTAGACACAAGAGGCAAGAAGGATTGGAGGGAAGCCAGCACAATGTGTATTCAGTCAGCTTTCTCTTTGGGACCTAAGGTGCCCAATTCCAGCAGTGTTTTGTTCACACTGTCACAGGGTAAGCTTTTAATTTGTTCTTCTGATTGCTTTTCAGGATTTAATGTGGCCCAGAAAGTGACTCAGGTCAAGTCAACAGCAAGCAGGCAGGAGGGGGAAGAAGTCACCCTGGACTGTTCATATGAGACAAGTCAGAACTTATATTATCTTTTCTGGTACAAGCAGCTTCAAAGTGGAGATATAATTTTCCTTATCCACCAAGCTTCTTCTGATTCTCAGAACCAGAGGAGCAGCCGCTATTCTGTAATTTTCCAGAAATCACTCAAGTCCATCAGCCTTGTCATTTCAGCCTCTCAGCCAGAAGATTCGGGGAAGTATTTCTGTGCTCTCTGGGAATTGACACAGTGGTAGAAGTGACAGCACAAGCTGAACAAAAACTGGGGCTCCTTAAGCAGAGCCCCTCTGAGGGAGGGAGTACAGCTGAGATGCACACCTGCACACCCTGAACAAGAAGATCTCAACTGTGGATGCTACATCTGCGGTGTGCATCAGAACTGTGTTTCTAAGTAAAACCTCAGGGCATGCAATTTAGAAAGAATTATGGTGAGTGGCTTTCTATAATACTTCGTCTTTATACAGAGTTAAAATTAGATCACAGAGAACAGGTGTTGTATTTTCCACAGTTGGGAATCTTGCACCACAGTAATTTGTTCAGTATCAGTTTCTCTTTAAGTTGAGAAAGTGGTATCTGGAAGAGCAAAACTTATTTTCTGGTAAAGGTTCCACTCAGAGAAGGAGATCCAGCATGAGTGAGGTAGGCGGAGACAGATTATAAGGAGTTTTCCCCATGAAATCGTTGGTGGTGACTGGGTTATTACCACAAAAATTTGTCTTTGCATCTGGGACTGAGGCTGGAGTGCTGAAGGTCAGCTTGACCAGCAACTGGGAGGGACAGCTGCATAGAGACATCTCATGTACTGAGATTTGTGAAAATACAGTGAGACCCAGAATGCAATTGGTGTCTAGAAGAACAAATCTTTCTTATCCCAAATCTCATATGTGTATGTGGCAGGAGTGGAGAGTGGGGGTGGGGTGGGGTGGGGATGGGACTTAGAAGAAGCTGTGTCATTTGCCAACATGCTACACATATACTTAAATCAAGATGAAAACATGCTATTGGAAGTAAGGATTCAGGAGTCAATAATAAAGCCATCAGGGACTAATTGACATCATATGTACGTTGGGCCTGAATTTTCAGAGCAAACAAAACATCAAACCTCCTTTTCAAGTCTTCTACATTTGGCTTTTTATGTCCAATATCTAACCTGAGTAACAGGGAAATTAAATTCTGGGTAATGGGTTTTCAGTTATGTTTTTAAAGATTTATTTTTAAAATATCATTTTTATAAATGTTTTGCCTGCCTGTATGTGTGTGAATTGTGTGCTCTTGTGCTCATGGATGCCAGAATAAGAAATTAGATTCCTTTAATATGTTGTTATTGAAAGGTATGTGTTAACAGATTGGTGCTAGGCACGGAATCTAAATCATCTAAAAGAGCTGCAAGTTCTTTTAGCCAAATCTCCATCCCCTATTTCCAGGTAGTTCATGTGGAGACTACAGAGCTCCCAGCACACATCTGGGTGAACTGTCAGACAGCACGTGGGTTTCTGGGATAACATGAAAAACAGCTAAGGTAAAAGCGCCATGTGTCATTTAAGAGAAAGAACTAAAACAAACAAAAGGGGGCAGTCCTTTCTCCACATAGAACCAGCCAAGCAAGAGAGCTGTGCTGCGCTGTGTCTGCCTGACAGTACCCGCTGTGGTCAGCAGTGAGGTGTCCATCTGCATGAGCTGTGAGACTCACAGACTGAGAATTCAGCTGTGCTCATGAATTCTTTCCTCGTCTCTGCTTCAGGTCCTGCCTCCAGGTTCCTGTCCTAAGTCCTGACTTCATTCCTCAATGGTGTACTGGGAGGTCGAAGTAGCATCTGAAATAATCTTTCTTAACCAAAGTGGTTTTTGTCAGTGTTTCATTACAGCAACCAAAACAATCCAAACAGGGGTCTCATAACAACAACAGCAACAACAACAACAACAACAACAACAACAACAACAACAACAGCAACAACAACACTTCTGACAGAAAAGTGGTCTTTCATCTGCAAGGACCCACCAAGGACTTGGTTCAATTCATGAGACTGGCAGATCTTTCTACCTGTGGAAACTGATATATAATCCACCCAACCAGAGAGACCATGTCATCCTGAAGAGGAAGAAATAATGACTCTATGCATGATATCTTCTACTTCAAGGTATTAGGTATTTTAAATTTTTAAACTTATCCTTACTACATAATTATATATACATATATGTATTTATTTATATATGTACTTTGATTGCATTCCCTCCATTTTGCTGACTATTCTTTTTGTCCCCACAAACCCCATCTTCTTTCAACAGTTTTCATACATGTCTTATATTTATGTCCTTCCCTTTAAGTGGCCCACTGCACTTAATTAGGGTTTCTTCCACTAGGGTGGATATGAGTGTGGGAGTCAATGGAGCACAGATAAATTCCTTGTCAGTACCTATGCCACTGAGGAATATGGCTTTCCCTCCTCCAGCAACCAATAGAATGTTGCTCCTCTTATAGGGTTGGAGCCTCATGACAATCATAGACTACTAAGAGGTCCAATATTGTGGATGTATCCATGGCTTTTGTAAACTCATGACTTCATTCTCAAAAGGCCTTCCTAGAAGACTGCATATTTGTTATGACTCTAGTCTTATAACAGCTTCTCTACTGCCCAAAGCTATGACCCTCATGCTTCCTTTCTCATTTAATCCTTCTTCTCTTTTGCCTTTTTAAAACCATTTCACTAGTTAAATAGTAGTTTAAAATCTGAACATTTTCATCCAAATGTCATTAAAATCTATTGGGGGTTTGGAAAAATGCACTAGTATTTTCTACTGCAAGTCAGCATTGGAAATTTGGCTAAGTTATTATGTCTGGTAGTACAGACATATTCTCTGCTAAACAGCCATAGGTAACACAAATTACCAGGGGAAATCATATGACAAATTGAAATAAAAAAACAGATGAAGAAAAAACTTAGAAGACACATCCATCAATTGCACAATGCTTAATGAATAAACAAAATACATGAGACAGCTGCCCACTGTGACATCCACCCAAAGTTATAGTTCCTCAGTAATAAACATGGAAGGAGACAGTCAATATATCAGATAAAGACATAGTGATCTCCTTTGAAATAATATAAATGACCATATATGGGAGAGTCAAGTACATATAAGAACAATTTAGAAAAGTCAATCAGGATGTGGATAAGAAAGTTATAAAAATGAACAAAATAGCCAGTAACTTGGCAAAATAAAGCAAAGCAAAACAAAACAAACAAAAATGTAGGAAAGTGTCAGCAGAAAATTGAGACTCTGAAAATGAACCAATTAGATAAAAGAGAAACATCAGAGAGTGTCATTAACAGGTAAGATGGATGAATTTCAGAGAAGAAGGATGAGGTTGACATAGCAATACAACTAGAAAAATATCTAGAAGTAGAGTGAAGACACCCAAACTCCAAGACTGCTGGACACATCCAAAAGGCCAAATCCAAGAATTAATGGGGCAGAAGAAGGAATTTAGAAATGTCTGAGAACAGAATTTATTCAATCAAATGATACCTGAAGTCTTTAAACCAAGTAAAAAATGAGGAGATCTAAACTAGAGATTATTGAAAACCTGAACAGTCATGACCAGAGAAGAACCACTCCATGACATGTAAAAATGACATTAAGAACGATAAGTGAAAAACACCGATATAAAAATTCAAACCAGAAGCATCAGAAAAAACAAGGTTACTCACAAGAGCCAATTAAAAATGGGCTGACATATTTTAAGGCCTGAGAGTACTTAACTATCAGTCAGGGTGGCTATACTTGTCAAGAGATGCTTTCAAGTGAGAAATGAAAAAATTTTTAGAAAAGCATAAATTTAAACAATTCACAACAACTAAGATAACCCAGCAGAAATTCTTTAGAGCAACTCTATAAATGGAAGGAGAAAGAACACACACATAATAAATTTCATGAAAAGAAGGGATAAAAGGAGGAGAGCCAGGAAGGAGCCTATCATGTCCAAGATAGCCAACCAACAGACCCCTAATACGACCATGAAAGGATGCGAAGGCACCAATGATCCATGCAACCAAAACGTCAGCACAATCATGGCAGACGGCAGGCTGCTATAGAAGTTAAAGTTAAAAGTAAATGGTTGTTATTAAATGAAGATTAGAAGGTGAAGCGCGCTGGAATCGTCTGCACCAACTGTACATAAAGGATGATGCTAGCAGTGATTTGGAATGAATTCTTCTTAAGGGTAACTGGATTAGACTTCATGGCCCCTGACTGTGGTTTCCAGTTCTGCTCTGTCCCTGGGGTGTGGGAATGCTTCTGGGCAGACAGAATATGGAGCCTAAGCCTGCATTTACCCTGCACTGCCTTCAGGTGCTAGGCTTGAGTGAAGCGCCTGATACACAGCTCAAGGACTGGGACAACACAGTCTGAGATGTGGGAGGCTGAAGCTAGGGCTCCCTGACTTTTGGACATCTAATTACCACAGGAAACCGCAGAGAGTTTGAAATGGAGGGTCTGGGTCCACAGGTCAGCGATGAGTGCCCAGGGGTTCCCAGTTTCCTGGACATCCAGATACTACTGCGTTTTGCGGAGTTGAGAATGAAGTTGGGCCAATGGGCTGAGGAGATGAGGGATGGGAGGAAAGGGAACTCTGCTTAGCTCAGTCAGTGGTGGTGAGTCTGGGAGTGCAGAGGGGCCTTCTGTGGGTGCAGCTCTGTAGATGAAGGCCTTCTCCATGCTCCCCACAATGTTTTTTCGATGAAAGAGAAAGTCCTTGGTTCTAAACTGTTTATTGGTTGTTCATCCTGGAAATTGTGTGCAAACCACCTTCTCAGGGTGGACCAGAGACTAAATACCTTTTGCAGGAAGCTGTGTCCAGGAAGGGAAGCTTATTGGCTAAACCCCCAGGGCCTCTAGATACCTCATTAGCATGGAGAACTCTATTCTGATTGACCTGACCTGTCAAGTTCCTATGTAGGGAGTGTGGTCACATGACAGGGATCTGGTCAGAAGCAGGTGAAGCTCCTACTGTCCTCTCAGAGGTTCCCAGGGCGTACAACCCACTCAACCTTCCCAAATTTCCTGGCACTGTCCACTGCCCCACACCTGACTGTAGATTTAAGTGACCTGTACACTTGAATCAGAATCAAATACAACAGCTACAACCTCCCTAAAACAAAACAACAATAAATTTAATTGGCACACTGGAATCTTATTTTTGCTATGAAGAGTTTTTTTTTTTACTGTCTTTGAAGAAATAGAGTTCTGCTATGCTGCCCTTTCTGATTACAAATTATTATTCTGTGCTCAAACGGCGGTCCTCTTTTCTCAACCTGTGTACTATAGGCAAGAGCCACGGTGTCTGTGTCTGCATTGGGCATTTTTTAAATTAATTCAAATACCGAGTATATAAGAAGTTTATAAATCCAGGAACATAAGAATCAATAAAAATAGTAAAGCTTGGCCATTTCACAAATTCTCCTGCACCAGGCCTGCCCATGTGAAGTCGAACAGCCCTCTGAGGGGGAGTGAGGATGATTATAGGAAAATCGGAAAGAAGACTATGAGACAAAATTAGAAATTGGGAGGGCTGCAGGGATGTACCATGCCAGCAGTGAATGTATTTCTCATCACCTTTATAAACTTTACAGTATGGTGGAAAACAAAGTCACAAGCTAACACAGACAATGACCAATGTACACAGGGTATCTGTTCCTACCCAGAGGCCTCCCTGTTCCTTCCACCAAGATTAATAGAATGTTCAGCCCCTCACAGTGAGCTTAAAGTCTATCTCCTCTTATCATTCTATATGTTAGCAGGCCAGGGAATCTGCCAGCAGACCAAGACTTGTCTTGACCCTGGCTGACAGGCAGGCTTTCACATTATGTGACTCAATAAAGAAGCATATAAAATCAACCCCTTAATTGTGCCCCTCCTGCTACTGGCTCCCTGACTCCCCCTTCGAGACCCTTCCAGTTTCCTGTTACCTGTATACTGTTACTCTGTCTTTCTGCTTATCTTCCACTTTCAGCACTCCATTAAGAGCTTGTTTTTTCTCTCTCTTATCCTCTTCTAGTCCAATAGTCAATGACATTTTCCCACACATCTATGCATATATACACCTTAAAATCTAGGACCTGCGTATGCATGACCCCCGCCCCCTGTGTGACAAGGAAGGAAGGGATGGGTAGATGGTTTGGGGACCACCCTCATAGAAGAAGGGGGAGGGGGAAAATGTAGGGCTTTATGAACTGGAAACTGGGAAAGGAGATAACATTTGAAATGTAAATAAAAATATCCAATAAAAAAAGAAAAAGAAAAAATAACGCAATATTTTGTGTTTCTGAAACTCAAAGGGAAGTAGTTTTTGACTGAATCTGCCAACAGACATCTAACAAGTATTTGATATTTCAGCTGAGCTCCTGGCTGCCCTCTAGTGTTCAGGAGTTAAAATGGAAGAATGCCTAGTGGTTGACACAGCTGTCCTTGATGATCTGAAGATAGAATTTGGAATAATCATGGCAGGCAAGATTCAGTAAGAAGGTTGTGGTATTTGACCCTCAGCTGTCAGGTGCAATGGTGATTCATGCAGGAGTGTCAAATGTGATTCATGGGAGTTTTGAGCTGGAGAACAGAAGATTGCTTAAGATGTGGAGCTTGTTCAGATGTGGTCTAAAGAATACCCAGGTACATTATGTTCCCTGGATTGTTCTTGGACGTAATTTTGTGCCTTGTATGACAAACGCAATCAACTTATAAGGTATATTTATTCTTGTTGGCTATCAGAATGCATTTGTAGAACCTAATCTGGTCAGTGTACCCTGAATCTGAATATGGCTTTCTGCCTTGTTTTCATTGCCTTCCCAGGTATAATCTATACTACATGCCAGGAAGCTGTGTTCAAATTGGTCTGCCTTGAGAAAGTTCTGGAAAAGGGCTGCTTTGTTAATATTTAGTCTTTGCTTACTGGTGCTTATTTATATGTTTTTTGAACTCAAAAACAACCTTCCTCTCATCATTGCTTTCTTTGATACATTCATGTATAAAAGTGTACTGAAGCTGTAATAATGTGTACAGCATTAGATTGTAGTCCGCTACAAACATTCAGGTCCTTAAAGCCCAGAGCCAGCAGACAAGATATGCATGGCTTGACAAAAGTTCACAGAACTTAGACATGTTGCCTAAGTTGGGATTGTTTTTCTTTGCTAGGTGAAATTTATGCCTATATTCTGACCCTTTGTGAACTACAGAAATATCCTGAGTTGTAGAAACAAGTTATTGATGCAGAAGAAGCCCCTGTATGTAGCACGACAGAGAGCTCTCACTACCTTCTACTCTGCCTCCCACCCTCCCAACATGATGTACTCCCATTACCATTAGGACATGTGACAGAACACAGATGTTTGTGAGAAGCTGCAAAAGCTTCAGATACCTATGACCAACCTTTAGACTGACTCTGGGGACCCCAATGGAAGAGTGAGAGGAAGGACTGAAGGAGCTGAACGGGATTGCATCCCCAAAAGAGTACACATGGAGGGACCCATGGCTCCAGCTACATGTGTAGCAGAGGTTGCCTTATCTGGCATCCATGGGAGGAGAGGCCCTTAGCCCTGTGGGGCTTGATACTTCAGTACAAGGGGATGTGATAGCAGTGGGGAAGGAATGGGTGGGCAGGTGGGGAAGCACCCAGGTTCACAAGAAGTTCTTTGATCTCTTTGGAGTTAGGTTTTGTACAAGGTGATAGGTAAGTACATTTGTTCTTCTCTATGTGGACATCAGAGTTTCCCAGCATCATCTGTTGAACATCCTGTATTTTTTCCAGTGTGTCTTTTTAGCATCTTTATCAAATATTAAATGGCTAAACTTTTGTGCACTAGTATTTGAATCTTTGTTTTCTATTGGTACATGCATTTTAATGCTAGCATCATATTATTTTATATATCGTGTAGTTTGCTTTGTGTCTTATTTGGTATTTTGTGTCCTTGTATTGTATGCATGTGTCTTTCCTTGTCTTAGAGGAATTTTCCTGTGTGATCTTGTTGATGATTGGGGCTATACCATTAATCTGGGATTCTTCTTCTTTATCTCTGTCCATGATTTCAAACTTTTAGTTTTTTTCATGGCATCTCAGAGTTTCTGTATGTTCCTTTCATGTATTAATTTTTCAAATTTGTTGCTAGTGTAGAGTAATTTATCTGCCTGATTCTTCCTATGTTAAGGTTTCTCCCAGCTTTCCTATTTGTGTTATTTTGTTTTTCCACATTATTTCCATTTCACATTGAGTTCTTTTCATTATTTTTTCCTGTTTCCTACTGGGTTTCAAATCCTAGACATGTCTTCTTCATTTCTTTCCTATGTTTATATTTTCTTGGGCATCACTCAGGTGTTTCTCAGTGTTCTCATTAGAGCTATGTCTTCTTTGGATTACATGCTGAACTGTTGTTTTATGCTCTGTGTCCTAAGGTTTAGATAGTTCTCATTGAGGAACATTTCTATAGGACGGCTTGGTTTGTGGGAAGATTTATAGGCTTGGTCTTTTATACTGTCTGTGTTTTTCTGGTGAGGCCTGAAGGTGTGAACTTCTTTTGTTCATTTGACTTCCAATGTAACTTTCTAGGTTGCCTCCATTGAGTGGAAGCTGTGTTTTGTTTTTGTTGTTGTCCAACCATTGTTGATTTTAGATCAGGTATATTGAGTTAGTAATCAGGTTATACATTTAGTGTTTTTTTTATTCTTTTCTTTCTTCTTATTTGGATTTGGTTTGCAGGAGTGAAGGTGATTGCAAAGTTTGAGGCCATGACAAATGAACAGATGTGCTCAATCTACCATACAAGCTGCACTACCTGAGTCATATCCAGGAGCATGAGAATGACATGGGTGGCCTGAGAACTTAGTAAGTCACCAGGCTAGGCTAGCACACAGGGTTGGTAGCTTAAACAAAGCCTGGAGATTGGAGATAGCATGACAGTCACATTCTTCCTGTGGCTCACTAGGCTAGAGAAATGCACAGCTGTGCACTGTGTAGTCCAGACTAGGTCAGACTGAACACTGATATAGAATGAGTGGTTTGGGAAAGGCCTAGAGATTGGAGGTGCTGTGGCCAGGGAAAATTCAGATGAGTTAACCAGACTGGGCTTTCACACTTGATGCGAAACCAGGGCCCACCTTTATTTTGTGAATAATGGTCTCTCAGTAGCTTGGGAACCACTGACTAAGCTCGACTGACTGACAAGAAAGGCCAGGGACCTGCCTGTATCTACATATCCAGTATCAGAATTACAAGTGAATGTTTGAACCTATAGTTGTAGGTTTTCGGTGTTTTGTTTTATGTGTGTTCTGGAGACTAAACGAAGAACCTCATGTTTGTACAAAAAAGCACTTGCTGATCTGGGATATCTCTCCAGCCCTGAATAAGGTATTATTACAAGTGAATTTGTCCTTTCGAAATTAAATTTATTTTTATAATAATTGGTTATTATATACAAAATTAAATTAAAAATGTTATTTATTACTCTTTTAAAAACTGTGTTTTGTAAGTCACACACACACACACACACACACACACACACACACGTGTTATATTAGACAAATAGATAGATAATATAACCAAGGGATTTATACAGGATAAAACTGAAGTAGGATAGAAATCCAGGAGAACTGTGGGGCCATGAGGGAGAAGAGGGTCTCCTCATCCTGGAGTCTGGTTGAAACTTCTCACTAGCTGAGAAGCAAGAGTTCAAGCACGATAAACATTCACTTCAAGGGATGCCCGTGTTGAATTACTATCCCCTTCACATTGTGTTACAATTGCAGAGACACAGGTTTTCAGCCTGAATACACATGACCTTGGCCAGAGCTCCATCAAGTGTGGTGTGGGCAGTTTCTACTCAAATGTGTTCCTAGTTATATCCAGGTGTGAGAGTACAGGATCTGATCAGCCCTGATGTGTTTAAGTCCATGAGTAACAGTCCACAGTGTGTCTTTTGAATAAGTAGTTCAGGGTACTGTCATTACCCTACATGAAAAACAGGGACACATTTTGATGGCTCCATGTGAAAGTACTGGGACTCTTCTTTTTTATGCAATAAATAAAACCTAAGTCTAAACAGACCCCAGATTAGAATATTAATAAAAAAGCCATAGAACACACGTGAATAAACATTGGAGTGTGCATTCATGTGCAATGGTTTGAGCAATCCTTCTTAGGAATTATACTCAAATGGAGGGGAAAATGAAGATAGGAAAATTATCTTTATGCTCTAGAGGAGATCATCAATAGTATAAAAATGGCATCACAATGGGAATTTTTTTCACATATGATTTTTCTGATAACACCTTTCAAACAACAATGAGTAATTACCTCTATCCTACAGTGGAAAACAGAGAAATAACATAGGTTAAAATTGAGCAAAAATGTGGATGGACAGTTTCCATGGATGATGTGAAAATACTAGATCAGAACATGAAAGAATGTTGAACACTGCATGTTTTTAGAAAAGGAAAAGATACAACAAAATGTCCCACCATCGCCGCTAAAACAGGGTATATAAATACAGATAATAGTACAAGTCTTGTCTAGGTTGTGAGGAATGTGAAATCCACAGGTACTGTTAATGGGAAGGAAAATATTGAGTCTGCTTCTGGGAATGCCAATTCATTTCCTAGTAACCTACTAAAGACAAATGAAGGTGTGTGTGTGTGTGTGTGTGTGTGTGTGTGTGTGTGTGTGTGTGTACTCATATATTCATTTTCATAATGTCCCAAAGTGGCTATCAACTGATGAATGGAAAAATGTAGCCTACCTGTGGAATGCAATGCCCTATAGCAATGGAAAGGAAGGACGTACTGACTCCTGCTATAAAAGAAAGTTTGAAGTACACAGAAGCACAAGAGACCACATGAAACAAATGTCTATTTCTATGTAACAGCTGGTGTACAAAACTCTATCAGTGGCAGGATTTAATGGAAGGAGATGGGGTTACTGTTCCTAGGTATGGAGTTTCTTTTTGTGGCAAGGAATTTTGATAAAATCTATTTGGTGATGCTGAGAGAGTTCTGTGAGTAAAGCAATAATCTTCAAATACCCTTTGAATGGCTGCGTTGCATGGAGTCTGAATGGTATTTCAATAGAACATTTACAAGACAGATCTCTCACAAACTGAAATCCTTAATTCAGAGAGTAAATATCCATGATGTGAAAACAAAGCTCCCCTCTCCAAGCCTCTTAAGACTCTGCCCATTTTGATCGTGTCCTGGATTGGGACACTCACTGCCTCCTGCCTTGGGCTTCCCAGTCTGCTCACTGCACCAAAAGTTCTGTCCTTGTTGGAAGTCTGTCTTTAGACAGCAGGGTTTACCTAGTGTCCTAGTTTTCCTTTTATTGCAGCAATAAAATCCGAGGAAAACCAGCTTGTAAAGTAAAGGATTAATTTGGCTCACGGGTTACAGGCTATCATCATAGGAAGCCAAGGCAGGAATCAAGGAAGAACCCAGAGTCAGGAACTGAAATAGAACCATGGAGGGATGCTGCTAACTGAGTTGATCCTCAATGATCCTCATGTTTTAGAAGATTTGATATTCTTATCCAACACAGGACAACCAGACTGGGAGTCACACTGCCACAGTTGGCTTGGCAATCTCATATTGATCACCAAGAAAATGCTCCATACATTTTCCTACTGCTGATTGATAGGGTTTTTGTCTTTTGCTTTTTTTTTTAATGTGAGGTTCCCTTTTTCCAGATGACTCTTGCCCCTGTCAAGTTGAGAAAAGGCAGAAGAAGTTGACACATTTTCTTCTTGACACACGAATCACCAATGCTAAAACCCTAACCCTGTGCGTCTTATGTGTTCCAAGGTGTGGTGGCAACACTACAGTGTGCTTTGCCAAAGTTTTCTACATCTGTGAAACAGGAACACAGCAGGAGGCAGAATGGGGACCCGCAAGACACTTGGTTCCTCATGTGGCCTCCAGAGGGCGCTGCTGCACTCACTACTGCTCCTTCTTCCTTTAAGATCTCCACCTGTTCACCTCATCCTTCTTGCAGCTGGCTGAGTATTTAGCAAAGGCAAGAGACAAGAATCAGATATTCAAAACTTTCCAGGCTCCTATTTGCAGCGTCAGTTTTTATTCGAGTATAAGACTTTTCCAGCAGACTCTTCCCTACACCTGCTTTTAAGCTCCTGCTTTCCTCAGTCACTTTCCTGCCTGTCCTGTTCCAGAGTTTCTCCCCAACAGAGCTGCAGCCTTCCCAAGGCTCAACCATGTTCCTGGCGCTCCTCCCAGTGCTGGGGATAAACTTTCTTCTGAGTGAGTACAGCTTCCTTGTGGCCTCTGCATCTATGCATTCTGACTGTCCTCACTGAATCTGCACTGTACTTACTGACCTAATATTCCTTTCCAGGAGTTGCCCAAGCTCAGTCAGTGACTCAACCTGATGCTAATGTCACTGTCTCTGAAGAAGCCTCTCTGCAGCTGAAATGCAAGTATTCCACCCCTGGGGTGCCTTCCCTGTTCTGGTATGTCCAGTACCCACAGCAGGGACTGAAGATGCTCCTCAAGTACTATTCAGGAGACCCCGTGGTTCAAGGATTAAATGACTTTGAGGCTGAATTCAGCAAGAGCAACTCTTCCTTCCACCTGCGGAAAGCCTCTGTGCACTGGAGCGACTCGGCTGTGTACTTCTGTGCTCTGAGCGCACAGTGTCTGGGGCTGCAGGGGGAGCTGAACACAAACACCCATGGCCGTGGGTGCTCAGACACAAGATCTCTCCTTGTGCTCTCTGAAGCGTCTCTTTCAACTTGGCGAGGAAAGAAGGGAAGTTGTGCTGTCCCAGCTGCCTTTCTGCAACTCATTTCCAGCTAAACCGTCCACTATATCTAATGCTCAATCGTAGAATGAGCTCATTCTGTGGATTGGAGGCGACTGTGTTGTTATCCTGAATGTTATTTCCTGAGTGGACATTGCTTGGACAGTGACTAGACTAAGCAGATGATGGGGAAATAACAGATGCTGGACTTTGAGTTTGTCACTTTATGTATCATTTACACAGAAAGTGAAAAGTGTACTCTACAGCTTTTGTCCTGGAATTTTCCTCCTCTTCTCAATCTTTTATGCTAATCTCCCTATAAACTCTTTTCCTGCTAAATATACTGATCAGAATTGGTCATTTATTTAAGTTCTGTCGTCTTGGAAATAATTTGATGCCTTGTTAGTCAATATAGGATTTCATCAGTGATACAAACGTTTTGAAATCTGTCATAATTATGTAAGTTCTAGCCACTATTAAAAAGAAAACGGGAGAATAAGGAATTCGAGCTCATAGATATTTTTTTTCCAAAGAATTCATCAGATGTAAATGTACTGTCTTGTTTTTGTTACTGTTTCCAAATCTTCTCATCTCTGTGGTCTGAGTCCTTCTGCATCTTTTATAACTCATTGCTTTCACTCTAGGACAGAATTCCAATGATGGATTCCTTTTTTCTAACATAGTCCTGCCCTGCTCTAATACAGGCAAGAGTCACAGGGAAAGTGAGTGCTCTCTGACTACAGTGAGGAATTTTAGTTTCTTCTCCATCTGAATGAGAGGATTGTAGAAGCTCTTATACTCTCTTGCATACAGCAGAGGAGGGTGAATAGTCAGGATAAGAGAGAAAGAAAGGAAGATTTTTCTAGTGCTGCTCAGCTCCGAAATGGAAGTAGGCGGGCACCACGAACCATGAGGACCTAAGCACGATTTTCAGCACACACATCAAAGCTGGGCATGGTGGCTGTGCTCTCCAGCCAGCCTAGACTAACTGTGAGCTCCAGGTAACAGTGAGAGAGCTTTCTCCAACAAACAAGGCAGATAGCTTCAGAAAAACGACATCCAAGATTGATTTCTGGCATCCACATGCAAGCACTTACACACACAAACACACAGACACACAGACACACAGACACACAGACACAGATAGACACACACAAGCTCTTTAAAACATGAAGAACATTCAAGGTTTTTCTCTAGTGCCTACATGTACACATACACATGTGCTTTTACATGCCCCACTCAGTTGTACCCACACACCAGGAGCACATACATGTACACATAAATATTTTAACATAGAACAGAAACACAAGTTAACTGAAGATTCTAATATTAAGTAATCTACCCCACACATTACTGTCACTCTCTTAGTTTTGACTTTCTTTATAATAAAATGAGAAGGCAGGGACAATATATACAATTGTAAGACACAGAGCCTACATCAGCCCAGGAATGCTCATGTATGCCTTTCCAGTCTACTCACCTGCTGCAAGTGATGAGGTTCCCCATTCTTGCCACTGCACATTTGGTCTGTTTGACCAAACACACATGCAGTTGATAGATAGATCCATGTATTCTTATGTGTGTTGTTATCATCACCATTATCATCACCACCATCACTATTATAATCACCATCATCATCATCGTCATCATCATCACCCATCACTGTCATTGCAGTACAGTACCTCATAACCAAATGTACTGCACTCTGTTCCACTGTGTCTCTCCATAGCTAGACAAGGAATTGTTAGGGATTAAATATTTGGTTATTACTGGGTCTAGGTACAGTCTATACTATGCAACATGCTTCTACTCTTGCTAGAGAAATCTACCGTGTGATATCCCCTATGAAATGTGATGATACCTTGTGTATTTATCATGTTGTTGTCAACAGAATTTCAGTTTCTTCTGTCATTGTCTTTATTTAAAATGCCATCTGGCAACCCCTGGAAGGAGCATTCTTGAAAGGCTTGGCTCACACTTTGAAGTGAGAGTAACTTCAGTGGGACATAAGCAATAGAGCCTGTCTGAATCAAAATGATTTAATGTTAACTGTAAACCTACACAGTTGTACCTGTTTACAGATATTTTTGTGGTTGAGATGTGCAGACGTTGCAAAAATTTTAGAAATAGCGCCTGCACACTCTGAAGATTTATAAGATTTATGCCAAGCAGATTTTCCTTCTCCATATGTGTTCCGAGCAAACCTAAGATGTCCTGGTGCTGTGATACAATCACAGGGTGTGAAAATATCAAAAGCCTTGTTAGAAACCTATAGGGGGGAATTCACTTCTTTACATTAGCATTGGGGGCTCAGTGCAGGAAATGCAGACCCAGTCTTCTCAGCACCTTGACAAATTGGTGAGGCCATCAGACCTTTAGGTAGAATTCTCAGGAGGATTTTGGCAAGAATGGGGAAGTATTACCTGGGAGACAATAGCTCTAAAACAAAATAAAATAGTAGAATGACAAACGGTTGAATTATTTCATCTGTCGAGTTATGTCTTCAGAAGCTTTTTTGGCTGTGCTTGTGTAGTAGAATCTAAAAATGACCAACTATATTCATTTGGAGGGGGGATTTCACAGCACACCACAGGGTGTGTGGCTGAGAGAACAAAACTTCTTTTCTTGAAGTCTTAGAGGGGACAGTCCAAGATGGAGTTGTGAGCAGGACCCACTTTCTCTGAGATCTCTCTCTGTGGTCCCAGAAGTCCACAGTAGTGAGTCCAAACAAGGTCAGAGGATGTGCAGGTCTGTGCTCATCATCAGTCTGATTGGTCTGGCCCTCGTGTGTACATTCATTTTACTTCAGTCAACTTTTAACCAACTGTCTTCAAGTATCATCACACTGGAGTCCTTGGCGTGAGCACTCCAGCATATATATTTTGCGTAGCACATAATTCAGACTTTAATACCCTTTTAAGAATAATAATGTTATCTGTATGATATTATATGGAGTTCTGCTGTGCATGTGAATACATATACACACAGACACACACGCATGCATGTGCACAGGCACGCGTGCGCGCGCACACACACACATACACACACACACACACACACACACACACACACACACACACCTGGACAAATTCTATCCTATATGCTCAAATATTGGGTTGTTTTATTTTATATTGTTCTAAAGTAGTGCATTGCAATACTTAACATGATAATTCAGCAAAACAGTCACCTTTTAATGTAATTTTATTCCATTTGGTGTATACATGTGAATAAGCATGGAAATGTATGTATATGTGAAGTGTATATATATGTATGTAATATATATATTATATATGTGTGTGTCAGTGTATATGTATGTGTGTATATATATAAGCTTGAATGTGTATAAGTCTAATAATGAGTCAAGCTGAATCACATGTAAGTTTGATGATTGCATTTACACACAATCACTTGCATGTTTCTAGAAGAACCTGAAACAAAATAAAATGAGGTAATTGTGAAGGAATGGAAGGAAATGGAGCCGCAATAGTAACTGAACAGAAGGACTTTATCCAGAATTGGCTATGCAGCTCTCTATCCTCTCAGTACATGAAAATTTCTCAGTTTTGGCTTCATTTTTTTCTGCTTCATTTATTCTTGGTCTTTCTCCTCTACCTATTTCCCATTTTCTCTTTGATCTAAATGTTAAGTCAACCCTCACTCACACCTCTCAGAAATACGGTTTCTGTGTAGCATGAGCTGATTCACCTGACAAACTTGACTGTCTCCTAGGCCGTCCTCTCTCTCCACCTGAGAGCAGAACAGACATGCTGTGGAGAAGGCTGTGGTGGTTTGTGAGTGGGTTAGAGAGAAGGCGTCAATCCTTTCACAAGGACAGCAGGAGAAACGTGTCCTATGTTGTCTTCAGCATTGGTGGTTTCTGATTAGAGTTTCCCAAAGTAACATGTGCTGTAACTTTAATTTTTCAAAACTATTTTTAATGATGGACCTTGCATGTTGATGTCTATATGAAGGTGAGGGTTGACTCAAGTTAGGTCAAGGCCATGACTGGACAGTAAATATAAGGCAGAAGCAAAGCTTTTGAAGGCAGAGGAGAAGGGGGAGGAGTGGAGAATCAAGACGAAGATGGAGAAGGATGACCCAGATCTGGGTGTCTTGAACTGTCAAGGTAGTTGGGATGGATTTCTGTAGGCAATCTATGTAGAGCTTATCTATGTAGGAGGTTTATATCCTTATCAATTGGTTGTGAGTTCATTGGGAGGATGTATTGTGGATTGAGAATTTAACATATAAATCTGATTGAAAAATTACACTTTATTGAGTCATGATTTCACTGGGTTGTTGAGATCATGAGCAGAGTCTGTGGCAGAGAGACATACTAGGCCAGCCCATGCTGGACTTCTAGAGCCCTGATTTTACCGGGCAGTTGGGACCAGAGAGTTCACAGCTAGCAGAGAGCCGCCGGCAGAGGTGCTAAGTTAGGATAAATTATGCTTAGTTCCATTTGGCTCCCCCTGTTGCTGGAACTAACTCTAGAGACCAGGGTGGCAAGGTTCCACTCTGGAAGGGACTGCAGACCCCCAGGTTTAGCGAGGACTTGAGTGCAGTGTGGCCTCTGAGATAAAGATAACCCGCAGTGTCATTTGGTCCCATGGGTGCTGGCACTAGCATGGATAGTTCCTTTTGGCCCAATGAGGCTGGAAATTGTGAGAGAGCAACTGCCAAGGTTAGAGAGAGCCCAGAAGAGAAGCACAGGGCGGTAGGGGCAGGAACCGGTTGCAACACTTTTTATTACTGCAAGTGTTCTTAAATGTTTTACCCTCCCTTTTAGCCTACCACCCACCAGAAGTAGTGGATAAAAAAGGATACAGGGGAAGTGGATCTGTTTAGAAATGGTTCTTTGAAGCAAATCCTATCTGCATTGTCAAGAAATGAGCAGTTCAGTTCACAGGTCAGCAGCTCAACCCACTTGGAAACACTTCATGGATACACCAGCAGTCCAGTTCAGTAGTGTCAGGATAGCATCAGCAGTGGCACAACCTAGTAGGAACAGCCAGGCCTCAGCTGAATCTCTGTGTAAGCAGGAGAGACCAGGATCACCAGGACTGTCAGGGAAAGTTCTTGGCTGTGCCTCTTTGGGTGAAGCCAAGATCAGCCAAAATGTAAGACCGAGAAGCATTTAGCTATGCAAGCAAGCCAAGCAAGCTTCCGTCACTGTCTGCTGAGTCCTTTATGTACTCCTCCAAACACCATGTGTCCTCCATGGGTCTTGTCTCAATAGGTGCGTCCATCTTAGATGACATCACTCTGCCAATCATCCTGAGTCTGAGGAAGTAGAAAGAAATAGCAACATACCGCCAGAAGTTTTCTAGTGCAGTCCTGAAAAATGGAGTTCAACTACGTAGTGTGAGGCAGACCAATACCTGCATATCATTAATGAATCCTTCATCATCTGTTCTTTCACATGCTTGCTTCAGAAAAAATTCTTTCACCCGTGTCTGCTTCAGAGAAAGACTCCTTCATGTGTTTGCCCCAGCAAAACACTCTTCAACACAACTAACTTTTCAAAGAACCCTTAAGTTTCCACTTCAGTGTACAAAGAATTAAAGTTTTGATTCATTCAGAAGATCTTTTTTGATAAACATTTATACAACTTTTACATTTGGATACAGTTTTAATACTTCAGTGTTTTTTGGTAATCTCAATTTTTTTCTTTTGTTGCTTTGACAAAGATTTCATTGTTCTCTTTGGCAAAATGAACTGGAACATCTGCATACAGAACTGTATTTCAGTTCTAATGATGAAGCCCATTGTTGAAACTATGTGCATATATTGTTACACATAAATATGTATTTGTCAAGCTGTTTGAAGGTGGGATGTGTAACCTGAGATGTGTCCATAACGCAGTGCAAGGCAAAAGCAGAGGCTACAGCTGCTGCTAACGTGAGAAAGACTCATTTGTTTGTTAGTTGTTTGTTGTGATGGAGTTTCATGGGGTTTAGGCTGACATCAAATAAATTCAATTCTTAGCTCACAATGATGTTGAGCTTCTGATCCTCCTTCCTTGACCTGCCAGTTGCTGGGATCCCAGACATGCCCCAGCATCCTCAGCTGAGGCTTATGAGATTGCAAATAAAATTACAAAAGGAGCAACACAAATTTGAGATTTTATATCAAACAGAAAATGAGACATGAAATACTCTACATTTCCTGTTACTTTGCACATATAATATATAATTATGATTTTTGAAGAAAACACGAGGCAGCATCAGCTCCAAAAGGAAAGCTGAAGGAGAAGTTTAGGATGGTGAGTGATGAATTCAACAGGATGGACCAGGGTGTTCAGGGTATATGCTTTTACCATGAATGGAGTGTGCTTTTAGTCTTTTAAAAATAACTCACGTGTTCATGAACTTATTCAAATGCTAAGACTATTAAGTTATAAAGGGCAATTAAATCTTCCCACCTTTTCATTTTTTATAATAAAAAAAGATGTATAAAAATATACACCTTTAATTAACTTTGCATCCTAACTGCAGTTTTTCCTTCCTCCTCTCCCTCCACATCCATCCTCACCCCCACCAATTCCTTCTCCCTTTAGCTTCAGGAAAGGGGACACCTACCACATGTATCAAACAGCCTTGGCATATAAAGTTACAGTAGGGCCAGGGTAGGTTCATCTTCTCCTGTCGAGGCTTAAGGAGGCCACTCACTTTAGGGAAAGAATCCCAGAGGCATGAAAGAGAGTCAGACACAGCCCCTGCTGCTGCTGCTGTTAGGAGACCACCCACATGAGGGCCAAGCTACACAACTGTCCCATAAGTGCAGAGGGCCTAAGTGAGTCCCATGCAAGCTCTCTGGTTGATGGCATAGCCTCTATAAACACGATGGGCCCAGGGTAGTTAATTGTATAGGTTTTCTTGTTTTTTGTCTAGTATGGCTCCTACTGTCCTTCCTGCGCATCTTCCACAGGATTCCCCAAGCTCCACCTAATGTTTGGCTGTGGGTCTTTGCATCAGTTTCCACTAGTTCCTCCATGAAGCCTTTCTGATGATGGTTATGCTAGGCACACCTATGGGAAGCATAGTGTGTCAAGTGGGCAACCTCATGGCACGGTTATCTGGCTGGACTGGTAACTGTTTAGGAATCCTTCATTGTCTGCTCCATCTGTACCCCTGCACATTTTGTGGGTAGGAAAATTGTAAGTTGGAGGTTTTGTGGCTTGGTTGCTGTCTCAGTCCCTTCATTTGATGTCTTGCTTGGTTACAGGAGATGGCCAGTTCAGACTCCATGTCCTATATTGCTAGGAGTCTTAACTAAGATCATTTAATAGATTTCTGGGAGTTGCCATTGCCCCAGGTTTCTAGCTCATTCCGGACATCCCCCTTCAATTCCAATTGTCTGTCCCGTTATTCTCTCTCTTTTTCCTCTCTCAATGTGATCATTTATGTTTGCTTTCCTACCCTCAACCCCATTCAATCCCAGCTCCACATCCACCCACCATGACTATTGTATTTCCCTCTCTCAGTGAGAATCATGTGCCCCCTCCCCCACTCATCCTCCTTGTTCCTTAGCCTTATTGTGTCTGTGGATTGTAGCATGATTCTTCTTCACTTCATGGCTAATGTCCACTTATAAGTGAGTCCACACTGTGTTTGTCTTCCTGAGTCTGGACTGCCTGACTGCAAATGATTGTTTTTCTTGTTCCATCTACTTGACTGCAGGTTTCATGATGTCATTGTTTTTAAAACTGAGTAATACTCATTTGTGTACATGCACCCCCTTTTCTGTGCTGACCTCCCATCCCTTCCCAGCTACCTCTGTTCTTTCTTCCTATTGTTCCCATTAACTTATGCTTATCTTGCCCTTACTTTCTCGGGTGCTTCTCCCCAACCCCGTTTTCCCCTTTGTACCTTTCCGGCCTCTGTGGTTACTCCAGGTTCTATCTGTCCATCTGAAAATGTGGAGCTGGGAGTTTCTGCAATTTCCACTGCAGTCAGCTCAGTGTCGGAATGTGTGGTCTTTGTTTTTCTGGGTCTCAGTCAACTCATTTGAAATTATCATTTCTATTTCCATCTATCTATCTGCAAAATTTGTAGTGCAGTTTTTCTTTACACTGAAAAATGCTCCACAACTTGTAAGTGCCACATTTTCATTCTGCACTCACCAGGAGGAGGACATTAGGCTGTTTCTATTTCCTACTTCCTGTGAGTGGAGCAGCGATGAACAAAAGCAGGAATCTGTGGAGCTGGATGGAGAGTTTGGACGCACACTGAAGTAGAAGAGCTGGATCGTGTGCTACATCTGTCTTTAGGTTTTTGAAGATTTTCCACAGGATCCAAAGCAGTTCCACAAATTTTCAAGTTCCCCAACAATGAATGTGGGTTCCTTTCTCCCAATACCCAGGCCAGCATTTGTTGTCAGTTGTTTATTTTAAATATCCTGACTGGTGTGAGATGAAATCACAAAGTTGTTTTAAATTGCACTCTCCTAATTGCTAAGGTTGAAGGAAAGTTTTGAGATTTTTAAAGCTCTTTCGTTTCTTCTATTGAGAACTCCATCTAGACACTCTTGTCTTCTGACCATTGGCATTTCCTTCATCAGGAAGTGAAGGGCTGGTTTAATGATGCTTGAGGAGATGGCCGGAAGTCACATTTATTGGTGGTGTCAGTCCACTAGGGGGCACTGCAGGGTTCCTAGAAATTACTTACATGCCCAGAGCTGAGACACAGGACATAAGGTAATCCATGCTCAAAGCAAGGAAAAGTGGTGATGGTGCAGAGTTATACAGACCCTTAGCTCCCTGTCACTTTTTAATAAGTCCACAGATATCCAGAGCCGGTTCACTGGATCTCATATGTGTATAAATCTCTTTAGAGAACAATTCTCTGATGAGATGTAAACAAAACAGAGTCTCCCTGAGGATGGACACACAAGAGCAACTTTTATCACTGCTTTTTCTGTATCTTAGAATTTCATCTATAATTCCATAAAATCACATACTGTGGTGTGTGTGTGTGTGTGTGTGTGTGTGTGTGTGTGTGTGTGTGTGTGTGTTGTATTCTAAACTGGAAAGAAAAAATAATTGCTTTTTTAAAAAGGAAAACTAGAAGATATAAGGTATGGAAACTAGAAGGGAGCGAGCCTCCCTGAACCTGAGCCGGCGTCCTTAGCTGTGCTTCCCTGCAGAACCCAGCAGAACAGCAGAGCAGACGTCCAGAGACAGAAAAGAAACCAGGGTTGAAACAGGGCATGTCTTGTTTTTTTTGTAACCAACAAAACTGTGTTGGGAACATTTCCTATGTCTGTGATGATCTTAATTGCAAGAAATTCTTTTATTCTGTGTAGTGGATTGTGTGCTGTTACATCAAATTGTGTAATGTAAAAGTCCTGCCAGGACTTCCTTGTATATTTCTTTTATATTGACCACACAGCAGAAGATGGCCAACACAGAATGTCATATTGCTTCGTTTGAGCAAATTTTGCTTACAGGTCTTTTGTCTGTATTTTATAGTTACCTGTCCTGTGGGGTTTTTTTGGGGGGGGGTGGAGTGGAGGGGTAGTGGTGTTGGTGGTGGTGATGGTGGTGTTTTTGTGTATGTGTGTGTGTCTGTGTGTGTGTGTGCATGTGCACATGTGCATTTCTTCTTTGCTAATTTTCTTTTATTTCTGTTTGGGAGCTGTTTGTTTTCAAATTTGCTTTCTAAAGAGAGAGAGAGAGAGAGAGAGAGAGAGAGAGAGAGAGAGAGAGAGAGAGAGAAAGGGCTGGGCTTGAGTGGTGGGGAAGAATTGGAGGCGGTATAGAAGGGGAGACAATAGTCAGAATATAGCACATGAAAAAAAAAATTAGGACCAAAGAGGACAACCAGACTTGCTAGGATTCTGCAAGGTTCTGCTTTACACACTGGAGCCATTAGGCTCTCCATCGACATTGTTCATTAATGTATTCCCCTTCCTCACACAATTCCCTCTACTTCCCTTATATTACGTGTTACATTAGAAGCACAGTGTCCTGGGCTCTACATCAATGTCCTCCACAGTCCTGGAGCAATGACAGTGCAGAGTCATGAGGTGGAGGTGGGTGGAGTTCCTTGTTCAGATGAATGAGGGAGCTCAGTGACTCAGAGAGAACCTATAGTCTGTGAGCACAAGTTGTCTGGGCACAAGACTGACCCCTTCAGAGCTGGAGAGAAGACATCCCAGCAAGTGGACAGGGCCATGGAGAGGAACCTGGGAGCTGTGCTGGGGATTCTGTGGGTGCAGATTTGCTGTGAGTTGTGCTAAGCTGAGTTCCTATTAGGGATTCTCCAGAAATGTCGGTGGTAGAGGGGGAGAAAGTAGATGAAAATCTCCTGTGCATTCTTCCTCATGGCGTCTCCTGGGTATTTGACTGGTGGGGGAGAATATCTCTCTTTAATTCTGTTTTGCTTTTCTGTTTCCAACAGGGGTGAGAGGAGATAATGTCCAGCAGAGTCCTTCAGCCCTGAGTCTCCACGAAGGAGACAATTCTGTTCTGCGATGCGATTTTTCTACCTCCATGAGGAGTGTTCAGTGGTTCCGACAGGTTCCCAGGGGCAGCCTCATCAACCTGTTCTACGTGGCTTCAGGAACAAAGGAGAACGGGAGGTTAAAGTCAACATTCGATGCTAAGGAGCGCTACAGCACCCTGCACATCAGTGGTGCCCAGCTGGAGGACTCAGGCACCTACTTCTGTGCTGTTGATGCACAGTGCTCCCAGTGAGCCTGCAGCCTGGCCCCAAACTGCAGCTGGCTGTGCAGCTCCAACCCCTGCCACAGGAGAACTCTGCTGGAGGCTTTGCACAGCTGTGGCTTCATCAGATCCCCACCAATTACAGAGAGGATGTGAGGAAACATGGCTGTAGATGTTCACACTTAGATTTACCTAAATTCACACTTACAAGACACTGACTTCTAGCATGTCAAATGCTCAGAATCATCGTCAGCCCACAACACTAAAATATACACTTCATTTTACTAAATGCTTGTGCTAATGTCATAAAATAAAAAACCTCCTTATATACTCCAGAATCATTTGGGTCATTTGTCTCGATCAGAAATGGGAACAACTGTCTCCATCCTTTGTTTAGTAAGCACCTGACCAAACTTCCAGCTAATTTGTCAAATATGAAGCTGATAAAAGTATTAATATTTAGATCTAATAAACTAAGCTGCAGAAAGGCAGGGTAAACTAATCTTATTATTTAATCAAGACATCATTTCTACCATGTCTTTGTATTTAAAAATATAATACATTTAATTATGCTATATGAAAAATTATTTCACATAAAAATTATGAGAGCTGAAAGTTAAATGACTCACTAGAGAGATATATTTGCAATTCATATCACAGTAGTACTTATAGCAATTGATTCTTCTGAAATATTTGTACATTTGCCATGTAATAGATATACAAATCTTTTCATTAAAACAGTTTTCAAAAGAAAAGTGAAAACTTTCTAAATAACACACAATAGGGAACTAAGTCGTTATATCATAATTAAATGTGAGTCAAAGAATTGTTTTACCTAAGTGTTGGCTGATTTCATTTCGCAGTTGAAGAATTCTGGCCTGCCCTTGTCTCTGTAAGGAACTACAGACAGCCAGGTCATTCACTCACTCATGCATTGTCTGTCCATTGCTGTTGTCACTTAGAACCAGGAGCTGAGTGGCTACAACAGTGAGTTGATTGATTGAAACATCTCCTTTCCTGAGCTTCACTAACTAATTTACCCCCTTGTGATTCACTCACATTCTTCCCCATTGCAATTGCATTTAGAAGTAAAATTTCTGGTTCTTTGGAGACTCAATTGTGACATGTGATGCTTTGCTGGAAGCTGTCTTATGAGAGAATTCTTTGTTGAAGCAGACATGTGAGAGGGTGTTTTGCTGGAGTGGACACTTGAGAGGTTTGTGATATTTGGAAGAGTCTAAATGGTACCCCAGAAACAGTAAGAGAACACTCTTGCATTGGTATGTCATGAAACACTTCACTGGTCTTCACTGGACTGTCTTCTCTTGGTGTCCCACACTTAGCAGGGCTTTACTGGGCTTCACTAAAAAGACTCTTGCATTGATATACCTTGTAATGCCTCATCGGTCTTTGTTAGCCCTCCAGTGCTTTGTTGATTGATCTTGGTTGTCCTGACTTCATAGAGAGAACTTCTCATGGTATTCTGGTTGCTTCTTGACATTTCTGCTGACTTGTGCCGATTTGACAGAGCCTCACTCAAGGTTACTGCTGGATCAAGCTGCTGTTGCTGGACCCCCATTACTGAATCATGTTTGATGTTTGCTATTGGACTGGATTGCTGAGATCCCGAGATCAAATATTGGAAGCACCCCAAAGAATGACTTCTAAACAGGTCCACATCCTTGCCTTAGTAACCACTTTTCTCTTTTGGTTCATGGGCTAGAAGGGAAGCTGAAATGTTAAACTCCAAATAAAGGAGGTTCTGAAAAAATCCAAGCCTACACATGGTGCCCCATGTATGAAACCATATGTTAAGAAATTATACTGATTTTCTTTCCCAGTCCTGCTCCTGGAATGACAACTCTAAGGCTAAATATCTATTAATAAATTCCTAGGCCACAACCTTTGGCTCATTCCCTGACTAGCTCAGAACTTATTTACCCGTTTAAACTATCCTGTGTCTGCCATGTGGTTAGTTACCTCGCCTTCAGTCCCTGCCTGCTTCTTCCTTCATTTCTCCTCAGCATCTCCTTCTCATTCACGTCCATCTCCTAGGTCCATCTCTCATTTCACCCCTCTCCATGTTTCCATTTTATCGCTTGCTATTTCCCAGAATCCTCTCTTCCTGCCTCAGCTCATTGACCATCAGCTTTTTTATTGACAGGTGATGTTTATAAGAGATTCTCTCTACAACACTTGTTTAAAATGCAGATTATGTGAGCTTCCCAGATGAAAAGCAATTCCGACTTACCAGTAAGATTTAGGGTAGCCTGGCTAGAAGCAGTGTCACTACAGTGGCAGCCTTTGCATTAAGCATTGTTGAGTCCCAAATTGCAACCACCCTAATCCTAGTTCCTTTATAGGGTATGGCTGTGGAATTAGATGAGATGGTGATGTGGCAATTAGGTGTAGACAGGGATCCCTGATAAGGCGTTCTAACTGATCTTGCTAGAACTTTTTCCTAGTCCCATTCCTGATTATTTTGTACTCAGAAATTCCTGTTTAATATACAAATATGCCTGAGTACTACAGATGACCATTTAAGACTTTTTCTAGTCAAGACATAGAATGGAATTTTGAAAAGCAATATAAATGTTATAGTCTCTGTAAATCATTAAAATAAAATCAAAATTAACATTAAATAAAAATAGAAAACGAGAGAAGGTTTTATTTATTGAGAAAAGCACTTTCTATTCTGCTGTTCTCATCGACTGTCATCATGACTGCGTCCCTTTCATCCCATGCTCTCAGAAGGTCTGTGAGTTCTCGCACTTAAAGTTGATAATGCCCATTCTCTTTTTAAATCCGGTTTACTGTAAATAGAATCAGTGTGATTCACAATTAACTTCATCCTGTTATAGTCATCTGTCATCTGCTCCATTTCCTGTACTGACTCTTCTAGATAATTTTCTCATTTTTGTTTTTGAATTTCAGTTTTCTCTTTTTTTTTTCTTCCAGAGCTGGGGACCGAACCCAGGGCCTTGCGCTTACTAGGCAAGCGCTCTACCACTGAGCTAAATCCCTAACCCCTTCAGTTTTCTCATTAGCTTCCACTAAGGTCTGAACTTCAACCAAATATTGAACATGCTCACACTTCTTTTTAGACAAATGTGATTGGCTGTCACTGTCTTCTCTTCCTGATCAAAGGGATTACTTTTATGAATCTACATATTTCTGGTCCTCAGTAATGTCCGACAAAGCTCTTGTTTATCTTCTTAATTAGCTGTTTCCATTTTCTGCATCCCCATTCACAGAGCCAAGTTTGCATTAACTTTTTTCTATTCAATAATTTTCCACATTCTATAAGTTTTTATCTTTTTATTGCAATTGTTTTTCAAGTCAACAAATTTCATCACATAAAACGAGTACCATGTCCACCTGCAGACTACTAGACTATCTTAAATTTCACTTCTTTAGTCTTTAGTTGATTTTCAAATTCTTCTCCAGAATTTTCATCTTCTCCAAAGCCAGGGCTGCCTCTTGAGCTGTCACCTTCATTAGTGACGGAATAATTATGGATAGATGCGCCATGTTTGCTCCATCTTCATATTTAGTTCATTTATTTCCACTCTTGATGAAGCAATCAATAATTTATCTACCAACTTTTCTTGAAGTGGCAGGTTATCTGGATCAAATCTGATTGTTCTCAGTCTATATTAGTGAGCATCTTAAATTCTTTCACTGTCTTTCACCTTCTACACCGAGGCTTGCAAATGGCTGCGGTCACACATTGACAACAGCCCCCTCTCTAGGTTATCTCTGGCTCAGTCTCTTCCTACAGCCTTCATCACACACTCAGGTCCCACCCACTCTGGCTGAACAATCTAACAAATGGTGGCTTGTAGGTGACACATTTCCCTTCATAAATATTTTTATATAAATTACAATGCTGAATTTTCAGTGTATAAGCTAATTTTCCTGAGTACAAATTCTGTGTGTTTTAAAAGGTTGTTTTTTTTTTTCTGGATCTGCAGAGAGAAACAATTATCTGTTTTACATCAGGTATCACAAGCTTTATCAGTTGAGAATTTGAGCCTCATTGTTGCCCCTGTGAAGAGGGTACATAACTCCAGAAAGCTATGAGACCATCAGCGTGACTTTTGCTCCTATATTAATAAACAATCTGCCATTCTCAGGTTTTTAAAGTTGCAGGGTACATATATTTCTTACAAGAAAGGTGTGTTAGATTTAGTGATTGAACACCCCCCCCCATAAAGGAACATCCTGCCTATCTCTGCTTAGGCTACAGAGTCCACCCCCACATCATATCACATATGATCATTATTTTTTAGCAAATTATATTTTATTTGACTATAAATATTAATGTCCCCATGATCCACTATCAATCCCTTTATGTTGTGGGAGTTTTAGAAATGTGGATAGGATCCTGTCTGATAATTCAGGGGTCCTCAGTCATGTCAGTGAAATAGCAGGTTTGTTAGATGCATAAAAATGTGAATGAATGGTCTTAGGTTTCCATATTATGTGACACTTTCTCCCAGTCCCATTATACTCTATGCCTGACCCTACTTTCTTTGAATATTTTCTATGTTCAGTAGTACAAAAGCATTTCAGAGCCTGAAAAATTCATAGAAGTCCCTTACCCAATTCCATTACAAAACAGAAATTATGAGAAAATTATTCCAGATTTCCTCATTAGCATTATGTCTCCACTTCATTCCTGCAGGAAGAATCACCCCATAGAAAATCCACCATTTTCAGCTCTGAATGCAGAATCTGGAAAGGAACTGTATAATCTGTCTGACCACAAGGATCAACAGCTCAAATCTGTGTAACATGCGAATTTTGAGCAAGCAAGAATCAGGCTGCACGCTACTGCTCTTTTTGTTTTTAATTGGAAGTGGATTTTTTCATGCAATGCTTTCTGCTCAGTGTTTCCCCTCCCTCATCTCCTTCCAGATCCTCCCCACTTCCCCACACAAACAATTCCATGCCTTAGTTCTCTCTGTTTAGAAAATAAACAGGCAAACAAACAAACCAGAATAGAGATTAGATAACAAGAAAATCACACGAAGCACACACACATGTGAGACCCATGCCTCCATAAAGAATCCATAAAAACCAAACTTGGAAAATATAATGTACAAGCATATGACGCCTCCCTTAGACAATGACCAGATAAAGCATTATGATAAAACATCTTGAAAATTTGCCCATCTGCCACTGCGCTTGCTCTTCAGTGTGGTTTGTGTAAGTGAGTCTTAAGTGAGACTCTCGACAAAACTAATTATTTTGTGAGCAGTTGTTAATTGGGGATGGTTTCTTGATTTGAGAGGGCATCATGTTGACCTCCTATGATTGACACTGGGACGCTGTCTTTAGTGGAGCTCTAGAGACCCTGTGTACACTGCTTGCCTTCCATCCCCACCGCTCTTCAGTAACAACAGAAACGACAGAAAGCCCACGTATACATGGAAGCTGAACAATGCTCTGTTCAATGATAACTCAGTCGAGGAAGAAATAAAGAGAGAAATTAAAGACTTTTTAGAACTTAATCAAAATGAAGGCACAACAAACCCAAACTTATGAGACACAAGAAAAGCAGCGTTAAAAGGAAAACTCATAGCGCTGACTGCCTCCAAAAAGAAACTGGAGAGAGCATTCATTAGCAGCTTGACAGCATACTTCAAAGCTCTAGAACAAAAAGAAGCAAATGCACACAAGAGGAGTAAAAGGCAGGAAATAACCAAACTCAGGGCTGAAACCAACCAAGTAGAAACAAATGGAGTATATAAAGAATCAACAAAACCAGGAGATGGTTCAGTGAAAAAATCAAAGAGAGATAAACACTTAGCCAGACTAACCAGAGGGCATAGAGACTGTGTCCAAATTAACAAAATCAGAAATGGAAAGGGAGACATAACAAAAGAAACTGAGGAAAATCAAAAAATCATCAGATTATAGTACAAAAGCCTATATTCAACAAAGCTGAAAAATCTGGATGAAATGGACAGTTTTCTAGACCAAGATCAGATACCAATGTTAAATCAGGATCAGATCAACCATCTGTCACATATATACATTTACATATGAAAACATCACATATATACCTTGCATGTGAAACAGAATAGTTATGATATGTGAGATTTAAATATAAATATTATCCACATTATTGTGTAAATATACTTTTCTGGATTTCCAAGTCCAGGAACCCATTTAACATGACATATTGTGTGTTGTGAGTCTGAATATTTCATAGGATAACAGCACTAGTCCTTGTTGTTAGGGATGCAACCACAAGGTGCTATTAGATCTCAAGTATTGGGAGAATGCAGAGAATTCTCTTTGGTGTATGTGGATGGTTCAGGCTTGGGGAAGAAGCAAAGCTGTTTTGTCAGTGGCTGAGGGGTTGACTCTAGAGCTAGAATTATTACTAAGAATGAACAACCAATTTGGAGCAGAGACTGAAGGACAGGCCATCTAGAGACTGCCATACATGGGGATCCATCCTACATGCAGTCACCAAGCCCAGTCACTACTGGGGATGCCAAGAGGTGCATGCTGACAGGATCCTGATATAACTGTCTCCTGGGAGGCTCAGCCAGAGCAAGACAAATACAGAGGGCAACACTCAACAGCCAACCACTGGACTGAGAATGGTGTCCCCAATGGAGGAGTTAGGGGAAGGACTGAAGGAGCTGAAGGGGTTTGCAATCCCATAAGAAAAACAACATTATCAACCACCAGATCCCCCAGAATTCCCAGGGAATAAACCACCATCCTGAGAGTACACAGGGATGAACCTATGGCTCCAGGCACATGTGGAGCAGAGGATGGTCTTGCTGCATCAATTGGAGGAGAGGCCTGTCAAGGCTGGATGCCCCATTGTAGGGGAAAGCCAGGGCAGGCGGAAGGGTGGGAGGGAGTGGGTGGATGTATGGGGAGCATCCACATAGATGCAGGGGATGGGGGATAGAATGGGAGGGTTCTGGAGGGGAAACCGAAAGGGAGATAATATTTGAAATGTAGATAAAGAAAATATCCAATAAAAATGAATAAAAAACTAAAAAACAAAACTAAACTAAATAAAAAACAATGAACCACACTCTGATAGCTATATCATACCCGCTAGTCATCACGATCTACATTGGCTTTTACGTTAATTGGGAAGAACAATGGAGACATATTTCCTAAGTTATTGATATTTCTGTGGCTATATTGTATGATGAATTAATATTCTAGGGCCACAGAGTAATCAATGACACATCTAGGGGTATGCTATCTTACTCAGGTTTTCTCTAGCTACTGTAGAAAAGAAGACGTCTGTAAAGTAATGGCCTCACAGTCTTTCTCCATCATTTCCATCTCTCTGCATAGGGATGAGCTAAGGTGAGTAGGTGGAGAGCAGCTCCATTCCATCCTGAAAGTTGAGGAGAGGACCAGTACTCGCATCAACTACACTTGTGTAGACAGTGCCCTGCTCTCTTTCCCTTGGTACAAGCAAGAACCTGGGAAGCATCCCCTTTCCTGGTTCCCATCCATGAACCTCCTATCCCATCCAGCTTCTCTGATCTTCCATGAGGGTACTCCCTACCCAACCACCAACCCCTTCCCACCTCCCTGCCCTGAAATTCCCTTACACTGGGGGGTCCATCCTTGGAAGGACCAAGGGCTTCTCCTCTCATTGGTGTCCAACAAGGCCATCGTCTGCTACATATGCAGCTGGAGCCATGGCTCTGTCCATGTGTACACTTTGGATGGTGGTTTAGTCCCTGGAAGCTCTGGTTGGTTGGTGTTGTTCTTATGGGATTGCAAACCCCTTCAGTTCCCTCAATCCTTTTTCTAACTCCTCCAATGGGTACCCCGTTCTCAGTTCAATGGTTGGCTGCGAGCATCCACCTCTGCATTTGTGTTCTTTTAGTGTCTGTGTGACATCTGCCCAGTATCTTCTGGCTTTTGTAGTCTCTGGTGAGAAGTCTTGTGTAATTTTGATAGGTCTTCCTTTATATGTTACTTGACCTTTTTCCTTTACTGCTTTTAATATTCTTTTTGTTGTTGTTTTGTTCATTGGGTGTTTTGACTACTATGTGACAGGAGGAATTTCTTCTCTGGTCCAATCTATTTGGATTTCTGTAGGCTTCTTGTATGTTTATGGGCATCTCTTTCTTTGGGTTAAGGAAGTTTTTTTCTATAATTTAGTTGAAGATATTTACTGGCCCTTAAGTTGTGAATCTTCACTCTCTTCTATACCTGTTACCCTTAGGTTTGATCTTCTCATTATGTCCTCCATTTTCTGGATGTTTTGGGTTAGGAGCTTTTTCGTTTCACATTTTCTTTGACAATTGTGTTAATGTTTTCTATGGTATCTCCTGCCCCTGAGATTCTCTCTTCTATATTTTGTAATCTGTTGGTGATGCTTATGTTTATGACTCCTGATCTCTTTTCTAATTTTTCTATCTCCAGGATTGTCTCCCTTTATTATTTCTTTATTGTTTTTATTTACAGTTTTTGATCCTGAATTGTTTTGTTCAATTACTTCAACTGTTTGGTTGTGTTTTTCTGTGATTCTTTAAGGGATTTTTGTGTTTCCTCTTTAAGGGCTTCTATTTGTTTACTTGTGTTGTCCTATATTTCTTTAAGGGACTTATTTATGTCTTTCTCAAAGTACTCTATCATCATCATGAAATGCTATTTTAAATCCAAATCTTATTTTTCTGTGTGTTGGGATATCCAGGATTTGCTTTGGTGGGAGAACTGTGTTCTGATGTTACAAAGTAGTCTTGGTTTCTGTTGCTTAGGTTCCTGTGCTTGCCTCTTGCCATCTAGGTTTCTCTGGTGTTAGCTTGTCTTGCTGTCTCTGACAGTGGATTGACCCTCCTGTAATTCTGTGTCTCAGCACTCCAGGTCTGGGTACAGAGAGATGGGTCACAGGGTCAGCTCAGGGAGCAGGCAGAAATTGGAAGGATCCTGTCCCAGACTGCTCCAGGCTTCCTGTGCCCAGACAGCTCCAGGCGGGTTCTTCCAGTGCCAGGAATATGCGCAGAAGTGGTGGTGTTACTTGAGCTGTCAGGATTGTCCACACTTCTGAGAGTCCAACTCTTTTCCCAAGGGATCTGGGTACAGAGAACTATGAGAAAGGGTGAAGGCCATGGTCTTGAATTTTAAATTGTATTCTAAAAGTAAAAGATTCTGAAGACTGTTACTCACCAAATACTCCTCAATTACAAATTTTGTTTACCAGGTGATGATAAAGTGTCCATAAATGTATTTTGGATCTGGCTAGGATGCGTGATTGAGTTGGACTTATGTAAGTGACCCATGGCCTTTAGCTAATGCTGGTTTACATTTTGAGTATTTTCTCCTTGGCTCCTGAATTCAAAATCACATGTTTATTTCCAGACAGTGTCTGGTGTTGGAATGGGTATCTCAACTCCTTACATATGCAGTATGATATGTTTGGAGAGGATTCTGTCCTTCTTGTGCTGTATTTAGCACAAAATTGCCTCACTGAATGGGCCTGTTAAAGTCTCAATTAAATCATTTTGGTTGATCAACTTCTGTCTTATTTAGGGTTTCCATCGCTGTGAAGAGACACCAAGACCAAGGCAAGTCTTATAAGAATATTTAATTGGGGCTGGCTTACAGGTTCACAGGTTCAATTCATTATCATCGAGGTGGGAGCATGGCAGCATCCAGGCAGGCTTGGCAATGAAGGAGCTTAGAGTTCTACATATTCGTCTGTAGGCTGCTAGGAGAAAACTGGCTTCCAGGTAGCTAGAAGGCACACTTCCTCCAAAAAGGCCACACCTACTCCAGCAAGGTGGCACTCTCTGGGCCAAGCATATTCAAACTACCACAATCATACTCATGCACACATACATGCTGGGTTGTGCAAATTGCCAAAGTAAACTGAAAGCCAGCATGAATTGCTGGCCTTTGTTTTTGATGAGTTTCCTTCTTTCTGACCACGTTTCAATGTGACTCTATCTCCTTCCATCTTCTTCAAGTATTTGTAAGTCTGAATTCTTAGATGACTGTTAGATAACAGTCTAACTCTTGTGGATTTTGCCTTGTTTGGGGGGAATTTGAAAAAAAAACCTGAAACACACACACACACACACACACACACACACACACACACACACACCCCACACAGACTCGTTTATAGACTAAACACTCACAAATTGCTGGCATTGACAAAGCTCCCTTTTCCCCAGGAAAGGCAATCACTACAGGAAAGAACAGATGAGAGAAGACCCTTGGAAAGAATTTCCATTTGTTCCTGAAGTCCAAAAACATATGTATTAACACTGAGCCATTGCATTCCATTGGCCCAGAAAAAAACCTAACGTTTTTAATCCTGTTTCTTTCCCAGAGGACAGTACTTTAACCAGTCATGGAGGTCTCACAGTTGCACTTCCTCTAGCTTTAGGGGTCAGCCTTTCCCATCTAGAGTCCTGTCTTGTCATTGACAGCAGAGGCAATCTAACTCCGAGTGTTTTTCATTGTCTCTGTGCTGCAGGTCATCCACCAAGGGCCATAGCTCTACCATAAAGCCTCACCATCATCGCTGTGCTAGTCATCCACACTCAGTCTGAGACAGTTGCATCTGAAGTCTGGAGTTTATTTCATAACCTGGTTTCATAAGGAATATTAACAAGACATCCAGGTCCAAGAGATGCTATAACTAATGCCTCATCATACATTAGGAAAGGAGCAGTGTGCTTTGTGAAAGTTTTGCTTCGTTAAAACAGGAGCAGAGCAGGAGGAAGGCTATGGACCCTCAAGACATTTGGTTCCTCATGTGGCCTCCAGAGGGCGCTGCTGCACTCACTAGTGTTCCTTCTTCCTTTGAAGATCTCCACCTGCTCACCTCATCCTTCTTGCAGCTGGCTGAGTATTTAGCAAAGGAAAGGGACAAGAATCAGATATTCAAAACTTTCCAGGCTCCTGTTTGCAGCATTAGTTTTTGTCTGATCGGGAGACCTCTCCAGCAGACCCTTCTTCACAAGAGCTTTCAAGCCCTCGCTTTCCTCAGCTATATTCCTACCTATCCTGTTCCTGAGAGTTCCAAGGCTCAACCATGCTCCTGGTGCTCCTCCCTGTGCTGGGGATAAACTTTCTCCTGAGTGAGTACAGCTTCCTTGTGGTCTCTGCATCTCTGCATTCTGACTGTCCTCACTGAAGACTGCACTGAACTTACTGATCTAATATTCCTTTCCAGGAGATGCCCAGGCTCAGTCAGTGACTCAACCTGATGCTCATGTCACTGTCTCTGAAGAATCTCCTTTGCAGCTGAGATGCAACTATTCCTACCCTTGGACAACTTCACTGTTCTGGTATGTCCAGTACCCACAGCAGGGGCTGAAGATGCTCCTCAAGTACTATTCAGGAGACCCCGTGGTTCAAGGAGTGAATGGCTTTGAGGCTGAATTCAACAAGAGTGACTCTTCCTTCCACCTGCGGAAAGCCTCTGTGCACTGGAGCGACTCGGCTGTGTACTTCTGTGCTCTGAGCGCACAGTGTCTGAATCTGTAGGGGGAGCTGAACACAAACACCCATTTCAGGGGATTCTCAGACTCACGATTTCTAGTCTTGAGATTTTGGAAGCATTTCTTTGGACTTGGTGAGGAGAGAAGTTGAGCAGTCCCAGCTGTCTTTGCTCAACTAATTTCTACCTAAAATATCCACTGTCTGACTTTGTCTTAGAAGTCCTTTGTGTATTTTCAAAATTTTCTAATGTTCAATGATAATTCTTTAGAATAAAGGAGACAAGTGTTATTGTCCATGAGAACTATTTTCTGAGTGGACATTATTTCGAGAGTGACTAGACTAAATGGCTGATAGTGAAATACCAGAATGTGGACATTAATTTGTCATTTTATGTGTTTGCCTATACAGAAATGAAAGGAACGCTCCTCAATTTTTGTCCTGAAATTTGCCTTCTCTACTCAGTCTTTCATGCTGAATTCCTTGCATATTCTTCTCTCAATGCTAAATGTACTGATGAGAATTGGTCATAATATTTAAGTACTTCCATTTCGGAAAGAATTTGTTGCATTGTTAGTTAATATAAAAATTTACCAGAACCAGGAATTCTTAGAAATCTGTCATAATTATGTCATTTCTCACAACCACTAAAAATAAAAGAGAAGAATAATGAATTCCAGCTCATTGGTATTTTTTCCAAAGCAATCTTCACAGTTATAAATGTGTTCTTCTATTTTTGTTGTCACCTTAAATTCTTCAAATCCACTTGAAAAATTGTAGTATGATTCCTTCTGCGACTTTATTTTGCATACATTTGCATATTTTATATGCACTGTCTTCTCCCTGGTGTGTATGATTTCACCATGGGAACATCAGAAATCGATTCTTTCATCCTAACATCTCCATGTCTTGCTGAAATGCAGACAGGAGTCGCAGTGCTAGCACAGTAGTGCTCGCTGGCTCCAGGACAGAACCTTAGTTTCCTCTCCTTCTATCGGTGATGATTGTACAAGAAGATATTTTACTTCTATGAACACAGCCTTGGAGGGTGAATACTCAGGAGTAAATAAAATGCAAAAATGAAAAGTGAGAGAGAATTCTGAAGCTGTTGCTTGGCTTGAGAAATGCAAGTGAGTAGACGCCATGTATCCATGAGCACCTGAGTATGATTTGCAGCGCACACATAAATGTTGGGCACGGTGGCCGTACTGAGAGGTAAGAACAGACAGATCCCTATAGCCTGATACTCAACCATCAATAATGAACTGCAGGTATCAGTGAGAGAGCTTGTCTAAAATATACAAGGTAGATAGCTTCAGAAAAATGACATCCAAGATTGACATCTGAGCTCCTCACGAATATGCACATATGGATAGCTAAACAAACATATTCCTGCACATACATAGTATTATATTATATTACATTATATTATATTATATTAATCCCAGCACAGAGTTAATACCTACCTCAGTGGTTTATGTTCCCGAATGAAAGTCACACAAACAGCCTTTAGATTGTAATATGCCTTAAGCAGTACAATAGCTGGATGACTGTCTATCCTCTACGCTGTTAGAATCTACCTCCCAACAATAACTCTGAGTTACAACTTACTAATTTCTATGTTCCATGTTGACTGCTTTTGACCAAATTGACCAGCCCTCTGGGTCATGTTCTCCTGGTCCCTTATATGGTGGCACTGCTTCTCCCTCCTCACATTATTACCCCTCCATAGCAACTTCCATGTCATCCTCCTTCCTCCTCCTGGTAGTTCCAAGCCCAGGAAGCCTAAACCACACCAATGTCTCTCCTTCCCAGCTATTGGCTACAGGCATCTTTATTTACCAATCAGAATTAACTGGGGGTGTACTCCCAGAAGCTACAGGCAGACCCTCTCATCAAAACAATTTTGGTGGACCCAATTGGAATACAAGCTACACAGACACAGACACAGACACAGACACAGACACAGACACAGACACACACACACACACACACACACACACACACACCTACCTCTTCAGAATATGAGAAACAATATACAAGGTTTTTCACCAGTCTCTACATGTACACATGAGCATGCAAATGCATACATACATACACACACATGTGATTGCATATACCCTGCACACTTAATTTGTGGCAAGCTCGCCACTGGACAAAGAAAATGTTCTAATCTTATCTACAGACTAAAATCTGTCCAAAAAAAATGGATGCAGGGAAGTGGCTTGTCGAGCTCTGCCATTACAGGGAAGGCAACTCTTTCATAATCCCTGCTTCATAAAACATCTGTCAGACATACTGGGACAGAAAATGGGTACTCCAACATTGTAGAGACGATTCTAGGGACTGTCCAGCCAGTCTGCTTGTCTCAGCCACTTGTATAATATTTGGAAGCTGAGTTCCTGCCTACCCAGGTAAAATTTATTCCTCATGTCTCTGATGAGACTGAAGACTATATAGTTATAGTCTTACTATAAGCTTAAGTTGTTTAGGATTTAAGATGATTATTTAGGTCTAAGAAGGTCTTAGCATGGTAATGCTATTTAGGATAAAAATATATTTAGATAAAGAACTCTAAGTATATCTATATAGGATGGATAATTTTACTTAGTTACCAAATTATATTTACTGGACCTTTAAATTGGGAATCTTCACTCTCTTGTATCCCTATTAGTCTTTGTGTCCTGTATTTTCTGGATGTTTTAGGCTAGGAGCTTTTTATGTTTTACATTATCTTTGACGGTTATGTCAATGTTTTGTATGGTATCTTCTGCCCCTGAGATTCTCTCTCTTATCTCTTGTATTTTGTGTGTGATGCTTGCATCTAGGACTCCTGATCCCTTCTTTAGGTTTTCTATCTCCAGGGTTGTCTCCCTTTGTGCTTCTTTATTGTTTCTATTTCCATTTTTAAATCCTGGGTGGTTTTGTTCATTTCCTTCTCCTGTTTGGTTGTTTTTTTCCTGTAATTCTTTAAGAGATCTTTCTGTTTCCTCTTTAAGGGCTTCTACTTGTTTACTTGTGTTGTCTTGTATTTCTTTAAGGGAGTTATTTATATCCTTCTTAAAGTCCTCCATCATCATCATAAAATGTGATTTTATACCTAAATCTTGCTTTTCCAGTTTGTTTGGATATCCAGTATTTGCTTTGATGGGAGAAATGTACTCTGACGTTGCCAAGTAGTCTTGGTTTCTGTTGCTTAGGTTCCTGGGCTTGCCTCTCGCCATCAGGTTGTCTCTGGTGTTAGCTTGTCTTGCTGTCTCTGACAGTGGCTTGACCTTCCTGTAGTCCTGTGTGTCAGCACTCCTGTAGACCTGTTTTCTTTCAATGGTACCTGGGAACAGACTAGATGATTTCCTCTTGGATCGGGAATGTGGGCAGAGAGTAGCCTACTCTGAATTCTCAGGAGTGTCTGCACTTCTTAGGGTCCAGCTCCCCCCCCACAGGGTTTGGGTGAGGGGAGCTGTGTGACCAGTTCAGTTCAGTTCTGGGCGCAGGCTCGACCCAGCCTATCAATGAGGGTGCTGGGTACCCGGAAGAGAATAGGGGACAAGAGACACAAAGAAGGACGCCAAGACAAGAGTCTGATCAAGGTGACAATTTTATTTATCGCAAGGCTGAATTTATACCATAACAAGGGTAACAGAGGGACAGGGGAAGTGTGACACATTTACACAGGCCAAGGACACAATATTCGTATGGTCAGGGAATGGGCTGATGTTGATAGAATGTCAGAAAGTTCACAGGTTTGTCATATTAGTCAGCAGGATGTTGGTTTTTCAGAAAGGTTACAGGTCATCACATTGGGCGTCTTGACGTCAGATGTACTTGTCAGCAAGAGAATTTTATCATATTATTATTCATCTTGACCTCCAGATCTGTATTAGTCTTCAGCAGCTGGCTGGGGATTTTCCATAAACCCAGTCATACTTAAATCTAACCATAATAATAACATCAATAATGGAAGGCTTCAAGGGCATCGCTCCCAACACCAGCAGGTTTCTGCTGCTGACTGATCCTATACTCCTGTATTCAGAGGCGCTATGCAGTTTCATCTTGGGCCAGAGATGTGTGCAGATGTGGGCAGAAGTGGCGGTCTGTCGTGCGGTCTCAGGATTGTCTGCACTTCTGGGTGTTCAGCAATCTCCCCCAAGGGATTTGAGTGCAGGGAGATGTTGGATCAGTTCAGTTCAGTCCCGAGATCCTTATGTTTCTTTTTAAAGGCATGGTTATTGTTATTTCATCTTTCTCCTTCTCCTTCTGTGTTGACATCCTTTTCTTTCCCAACTACCCTACCCTGACTTTGTTTTTCCTATTTCTCCCATTAAATTTTGCTTGTCCTGGTCTTCCTTACTCTAGTGCTTCTCCCCAAACACATGCTCCCTTGTACCTTTCTGGTCTCTGTGGTTACACCAGGTTATATACTTTATTTGAAAATTTGGAGCTAGGAACCTCTACCATTTCCTATGGAGTTAGGAATTCAGTGGCAGAATATGTGGCCATTGTCTTTCCAAGTCTTGGTCAAGTCATTCATTATAATCATTTCTAATTCCATCGATCTTCCTGCAAAGTGTATGATGCCATTTTTCTTTACTTTGAAGAACATCCCATTACATATAGATACCACATTTTCATTATGCTCAGTAGTTGAAGCACATTAGGGTGTTTCCATTCCCAACATACTGTGAATAGAACAGAATTGAACATAGCTAAGCACGTATCTGGAGTGGGAGGTAGCATTCTTTGGACATTAACCAAAAGGTGGCATTGGTAGGTCGTGTGGTATAGTTATCTTTAAATTTTTGAAGATTTTTCACACTAATATCCAGAGCAGCTTCATCTCCTCCAGCAATGAATGTGGGTTCCTTTCCCCATAGCTACCACTAGAAATTCCTGTCAGTTGTTTTACTTTGTATGTTTTTACTTGAGTGAGGTGAAAGTTCAAAGTTGTTTAAATTGCATTGCCCTGGTTGCTAAGGCTGATGAAAAAATTTCAGATATCTTTTAGCCATTTTTATATCTTCTATTGAGTTCTCCATCTAGACACCCTTGTCCTCTGACTTCTGCATTTCCTTCACCAGGAAGCAAAGGGCTGATGTAATGAGGCTTGTGAGGATGGCCTGAAGTGACTTTGTTGGTTGTGTGAGTTCACTAGGGGGCACTGCAGGGTTCCTAGAAATTACTTTTTCTTAAGTTTCCCTGAGGTTTGAAGCACTGAGAAGTGACATAAGGACATAAGGACATCCACTCAGAAAGCAAGTAGTGGGGATGATGAAGTGTAGCTACCTAGCACTACAGCCATTAGCACTGGGTCATTCTGTATGAAAGCAGAGATAACTAGAGCCTGTTTAAAGGACAAATCTCTGAACAGATTTAAACAAAATAGAAACTCCTCTATTATGAGGTTGGGCGCACAAGAGAAAAAAATCTCCACTGCTTTCTGTTTTTTAGTTTTACACCTAAAATTTCATAAAATCAAAGAACGAGACATTAGTGCAATATCTTTTATATCATATGTAATAAATTTAATGTACATTCTAAATTAGAACGAAAAATAGCTACTTCTAGAACAGAAAGTTGGTCAATTTAATGTATGAAAAACTAGAAGGGAGTGGGCCTTACTTAATCTGACCAGTCGTCTGTAGCCTGTTCTGAATCAGTTGTGTTTTCCTAATGAGCACAGCAAAAGAAGCCAAGAGCTAGAAAACAAATCAGGGTGAAAACACAGACATGCCTTGTTTTTCTTAAAACTGTGTTGGAAACATTTTCTACGCATAAGAATATTTTAATCGCAAGAAATTATTTTCATTTTGTGTAGCACATTGCACGCTGATTTGTTACATTGTGTAATTTAAGAGTCCGATCAGGGCTTCTCTAATTGGGTACAATAATCACACTTAAGGGTGGGCCCTACGCTCAGCATTAGAAGACCAATATGGAATGAATCCAGTGGTGTCCTTGTGTCACATTTCTTAATTTGCGCTCTCCTTCCTTCCTTCCTTCCTTCCTCCCTCCCTCCCTCCCCTCCTTCCTTCTTTCCTTCCTTCCTTCCTTCCTTCCTTCCTTCCTTCCTTCCTTCCTTCCTTCTTTTCTTTTTCTTGTCATACTGGTCTTTCATCTCTATTTTAGGGTTACATGCCTTGTGTTTTTATGTTTGTGTGTGTGTGTGTGTGTGTGTGTGTGTGTGTTTGTCTTTCTTGCTGTTTTTATTTTAATTCTGTTTTAAGGGGTTTTTACTTGGTCCCCTGTTTGTTTGCTTTCTAAAGAGAGAAAAAGGAAGGCCATAGAGTTAGGTGGCTGAGGATGGGGGAAAGATCGTGGGCGTGATGGAGGAGACAATGGCCAGATCATAGTGTCTGGAAAAAACTCAGACAACAAAAGGTCAAACAGTCTCGCTGGGTTCTGCAAGGCTCCGCTTTACACACTGAGCCATTAGGTTCCCCACTGGCATTCTTCATTAATGCATTCCCCTTCCTCATGCATTTCCCCCAAACTCCTTATATTACACCTTACATTCGAAATCTAGTGTCCTGGGCTCTACATCAATGTCCTCCACAGTCCTGGAGCAATAACAGTGCAGAGTCATGAGGTGCAGGTGGGTGGAGCTCCTTGTTCAGATGAATGAGGGAGCTCAGTGACTCAGAGAGAACCTGTAGTCTGTGAGCACAAGTTGTCTGGGCACAAGACTGACCCCCTCAGAGCTGGAGAGAAGACATCCCAGCAAGTGGACAGGGGCCATGGAGAGGAACCTGGGAGCTGTGCTGGGGATCCTGTGGGTGCAGATTTGCTGTGAGTTGTGCTAAGTTCCTATTAGGGATTCTCCAGAAATGTCGGTGGTGGAGGGGGAGAAAGTAGATGAAAATCTCCTGTGCATTCTTCCTCATGGGTGTTTCATGGGGTATTTGATTGATATGGGTGGATACCTCTCTTTAATTCTGATTTCTTTTTCTGTTTCCAACAGGGGTGAGAGGAGATGGGGTTGAGCAGAGTCCTTCAGCCTTGAGTCTTCATGAGGGAAGCAGTTCTGTTCTGAGATGCAATTTTTCTATCACCACTACAACTGTGCAGTGGTTCCGACAGAATCCTAGGGGCAGCCTCATCAATCTGTTTTACCTGGTTCCAGGAACAAAGGAGAGTGGGAGGTTAAACTCAACATTCAGTTCTAAGGAGCGCTACAGCACCCTGTACATCAGCAATGCCCAGGTGGAGGACTCAGGCACCTACCTCTGTGCAGGGCAGGCACAGTGCTCCCAGTGAGCCTGCAGCCTTGCCACAAACTGCAGCTGTGTGTGAGACTGCAACCCCTGCCAGGGGAAGACTCTGCAGGAGGCTTTGCACAGCTGTGGCTTCATCAGATCTCCACCAATTATAGAGAATGCATTAGGAAAAATAAAAATCTCACTTCAGAAGAGCATAGTTAAATTCAGACTGAATGATAATGATTTGTAGAATATTAAATGCTCAAAAACATCAGTGACTAAAATATACACTGCATTTTATCAAATTCTTGTGCTACTGTCATAAAATAAAATATAAACCCCTCTTAAGTAGTCCTGAGTCATTTGGGTCATTTCCCAAAATGAGAACTGAGAGCAACTGTTTCCATCCTCTGTTTAGAGAGCACCAACAACTCTTCCAGCTAATCTGCTCAACATGAAGTTAATAAGAGTACTAATTCCTGAAGATATAATAAATTAAGTCATCAAAAGGCAAGACAAACAAATCTTATTATTAAATCAAGACATCATTTCTATTGTTTTTACATTTTAAAAATATAATACATTTAATTATGTATTATAAAAAATATTTTGCTTTAGAAAGAATCAAAGCCAAAAGTTAAATTATAAATTACAGAGACCTTATTTGCAACTTTTATCACAGTCCTGCTTTTAGCAATGGATCTACCAAAATGTTTATATGTCATATAATAATATATTTTCATATAATATATTATATATCTATAAGTAGTATATCTATATATATATTTAAGTATACACATGCAAAACCTCATTAAAACAGTGCTTTCAAAATAAAAAGTGAAAACCTCCCCAATAACATACAATATTGGACAAATTATTTAATTAAATAATTAAATGTAATCTTAACAACTGATTTTCCCCAAGGGTTGGCAGATTATATTGCACAGTTGACAACTCCTGCCTTGCCACTTTCTGTAAGGAACTGGAAACCATCCAGCCTTAGGCATTCACGTATTGTCTGTCCATTGCTGTTTTCCCTTTACAACTGCAGCTGAGTGGCTACAATGGCGATGGATTGGCTGAAACCTTTTTTTTCTGGAGCTTCACAGATTGACTGACCCCCTTGTGATTCAGACAGCTTCCATCCCTATTGCAACTACATGCCTTTAAAATACAGACTTTTCTGAGCTTCCTAGACAATAAACAATTCCTAATTGCCAGTAAGATTTCTGTGAGCATAGCTACAAGTGGTGTTACTAGAGTAATAGCCTTTGCAGTAAGAATTATTGATTCAGTCATCTCAGAGAGTTCACAATTAGCAACCACCGTAACCATAGATTCTTGGTAGGATATGGCTATTGAATTAGGTTAGATCTAAACATGGAATCATGGTCCAGAAATGTGGTACCCAGAACAGGCTTCCTAACTGATCCAATAGAGCTTTGTCCTAGTTCCATTCCTGATTAGCCTTGACTTGAAAGAGTTTGTCTCATAAACAAATGAGCTAGAGGACTACAGATAGCCATTTTAGATGTTTTCTAGACAAGATATAAAATGAACTTTTATTATTATTATTAATTTTAGTTTATTCTTTGGGAATCTCACAGAATGTGCCCTGACCATGCTCACCTCTCAATCTTCTCATAGCCATGCCTTCTCCTCTTGACCTCCTCCCACATAAAAGGGGGGAAATGTCCCTTTTGTATGGTCCATATCATCACCAAAGCATCGACAAATTCCTAGTGGCAATACCCCAAAAAGAGAAAGAATCTTCCTCCTCCTGCATCCATGCCAAAAACCATCATCTGAAGAGAACTATGAGGTGTCTGGAGTTAGTTTTCCCATTCCTTACCCTCCCATACTGCAGTGCTGTGGGCCAGCTCTCCATCATCCATAGCTAGTGCCTCTGTGTGACTGCCACTAAGGGGAGGGGCCAACTCCTCCCGTAGTCTTGGGCAATAACATGGCTTCAGGCAGCACCGGCTTAGGTGGTAACATAGGTGAAGACATAGCACTGACCTTGGGTATATCAGGACCAGTGACCAGCTCATGGCCCTCAGTGACTGCATAGTCGAGGAACCTCAGCGTGGTCTCCGGTGGTTTACATATACTGCTCACCTCAACATGGCTCCACGAGGGAGCAAAGCCCGAGAACTTCACCAAGGCATCAGACAGTAGTACAGACTGTATAAGTCCTCATGTTTCTCAGGCTTTTTTGCAGCCTCGGACAGCAGCATGAACCTCCAACAGCAGCATGGAGTCCTGTGGAATCACAGACCACAGTGGTTATTCAAGGGGGCTCAATCCAAAAAGTGAACCCTTCCTCATCTTGGGCCTCTGACATTGCCTAGAACCAGGAGGTATCCTCCAGCCAGGGATTAGGCTTCTGTCTCCACCTCACTCCTGCAGGAACCATCACCTCTTGTTAAATCCACCATTTTCAGTTATGTATGTTGGGTCTGGAAAGGACATGGTCCAATCTGTCTACCAACAAGAAACAAGAGCTCCAATCTGTGTAACATGGGTACTTGGAGCAAGCAAGACACAGACTGAACAACTGTTATTCTGTTTTTTATTGAAGATATATGGTTTTCATGTAATCTATCCTGACCAGAGCTTTGCTTCCGTCATCTCCTACCAGTACCTCCTCACCTCCCCACATATAGAACTCTACACCCTCCCTCTATTCTTAGAAAACAAGCAAGCAAATAAACATATCAGAATGGAACAAAAGAAACAACCAGAAAAAAACACAACCAAATAAGATGCATGAGAAGCACAAACACATGCAGAGACATGTGCACAAAAATCCATAAAAACACAAATTTCAAAACCATCATGTACAAGAAAATGACAAATATGGTAAACAATGCCCAGACAGAACATCCTGAGAGGAGAAAATATTTCTGAAAATACTTTGAATTTATATGAGTTTGCCATCTACTTCTGGACATGAGGTTGCCTTCAAGTGTGGTTTATGTACACAGTCGAACTCTGTTGGAGAAAACTAAGTTTTTTTGTTTTTTGTTTTTCTGACATTGTCAATTGGAGACTTCTTGTTTAGGCCTGAGCATCATGCCCATTTCCTCCTGTTGTAAACGAAACTCTATCTGTATTTGATCTGTGCAGGCCTTGTGTAGGTTGCCGTTATTACTGAGTTCACATGTAAATCACTCTTAATGGTTCTAAAAGGCATTATTTCCTTATTGCCTTCCATGTCCACTGGATCTTACAATCTTTCTGCTTTTCTTCTATAAAATTACTTGAGGGAAGAAGTTCAATGAAAACATTCTATTTAGCACTGGAAGTTTCAGAATCTCTCATTTCTGTGCATTTTCCAGTCATGGACTAGTAGGTTTCTCTGTTTGTTTCCATCTACTACAGAGGATGCTTCCCTACTTATTTCCAAACAAGACAATGATCTCAGGCTATAGCAGAAGTCATTAGAAGTCAGTATATTGATACATGCTTTAGGAGAACAATATGTGGTTTTCCCAGGGTCTATGCCCTATCTAGTTTGAGGTTTTTGTCCACCACAGAAGAATGAGGCACAGGTTCCTCCTCATGGAGTGGGCCTTAGTTCCATTCAGAGGTAGTCCAGTATCATTTGTGCCATTATTGCACTAGTGTACCATTTAGGCAGGTCAACATTGTAGGTCAAAGTGTTTAGAGCTGTGTTTGTGTTTACCTCTCTCCTCTGACAGTGTTCAGAGTCCTTTCCTATACCATGAACATTATTAATCCACAGGGCTGAAAACTCTAGTTAGGCAACAGCCTGACATTGCCATTTTTAATGGGATATGTATGTATTGTCTTCAACAACACTGTGTTACCATCAGTTTGTGGAGAGAAACCAATAGCCTTGAAAACTAGGAAATCGCTTGAGTTTTTTTAAATATTTCCATGGGGCACCTTTGGCTAACAACTCAGATGATACCCATTCTTGGAACTGGTGGATTCACTTGTTGGTAAGTGATGTCTACTTGGTTCTTTGTCTCCCTGTTATTTGATAATTTCATTTAGATTCCATTTACACATGCACACGCACACACAGATGAATGTATTTATTAAGAAGCTTCCTCTGTAGCAGGTTCCATATGACGTCTCAGTTGGAGCTTAGTTTCTCTTCCTCTGTCCCCTCCCTTATCCTCTCACCCCTCCTACTTCCTGTTTAGTCCTCCTGTTCCATACTCACTCTGTCTCTTTTACTATCTATTCTATTTTTCCTCTACTCAGGAAAAATAATCCCTCTACCCTAATCACTATCTTATTCTGAACTTCTGTAGGAGTAAAGATTGTAGGAAGTCTATTGAAGACTTAAAAGCTAATATCCACATTTAAGCAAATACACACTATATTTGTTTTGGGGGTCTGGGTAACATGACTCAGGATGATTTTTTTCTAGTTTCAACCATTTACTTGTAAATTTCATAGCTCAATACTGAGTGATATTTCATTGTGTATATGTACCACATCTTCATTACCTATCCTGGGATCTAGGCTGCTCCCAATTTCTAGTTATTATGAATTGAAGAGCAGAAAACAAGTGTTTCTGTAGTAGGACAGAGTCCTATGAGGATGTGCCCAATGTGGGGTAGTTGAGTATTGAAATGCATCTAGTTCTGTCTTCCTGAAGAACATCGCACTTGGTTCCATAGTGGCTGTCAAAGTTAGCACTCTCTCCAGCAGTGGATAAGTGTTCCCTTTACACTACATTTTCACTCACATAAGGTATTTATTTTATTGATTTTGGTCCTTATTACTGATGTAAGGTGAAATCTCATAGAGGTTTTAATTCACATTTTTCCTGAGGTCTAAAGATGTTGAAATTTTCTTTGAATATTTTTCAGCCATTTGTGTTTTATATTTTGAGAACATTCTGTTTAGATCATTCCCAGTTTTACTTAGGTTGTTTCTTTTCCTGATGAGCAGTCTTTTTATTTTTTATTTAATTATATTAGATATAATTCCTTGTACTAGCTGGTTTTGTGTGTCAACTTGACACAAGCTGGAGTTATCACAGAGAAAGGAGCCTCCCTTGAGGAAATGAGGAAATGCCTCCATGAGATCTAGCTGTAAAGCATTTTCTCAATTAGTGATCAAGGGTGGGAGGGCCCATTCTGGGTGGTGCCATCCCTGGGCTGTGTTGTATAAGAAAGCAGGCTGAGCAAGCCAAGGGAACAAGCCAGTAAGCAGCATTCATCCATGGCCTCTGCATCAGCTCCTGCTTCCTGACCTGCTTGAGTTCTGTCCTGACTTCCTTTGGTGATGAACAGCAATGTGGAAGTGTAAGCTGAATAAACCCTTTCCTCCCCAATTTGCTTCTTGTGCATAATGTGTTTGCAGGAATAGAAACTCTGACTATGACAGTCCTATATCATATGCATAATTGATAGTGATAATTTCTCCTTCCATAAAGTCCCATATTGTTCAAATCATGGCCTATACACAATCTTTTCAGTTTCATGAAGTTCCACTTATCAATTATTGTTTTTAGCAACTGTGCTATTGATGTCCTGATCAGAAGTTTTTTCCTGTACCAATGATTTCAAGACTATTCCACATTTCTCTGTTAGATTCAGAAGATCTTTACATCTATTCATGTCCTTGTTCTATTTATACTTGAGTTTTATGGACTTATGTCTGGTCTTTAATTATATTCCCTTGATCAACATGTCTGTTTTAATGCCAATACCATGCTCTTTTTCTGACAATAATTTTGTAGAACAACTCAAAATCCAGGATTGTGATATCACAAGCAGTTCTTTTATTGTTCTTGATTGTTTTAGCCATCTGTGTTTTTGGTGTGTCATATGAAGCTGAAGTATTTTTCTACTTGTGTGAAGACTTCTGTTGGAATTTTGATGCAGATTGCATTGTATCTGTCTATTGCTTTTTGTTAGGATGGCCACTTTCACTATATTAATCCTGCCAACCAATAAGCATGGGGTATCCTCTCTGATTTCTTCTGTTTCTTCTGTGTTTAAAATTGCTACTATATACATTTTTCATTTACATTGGTAGAGTTTATACAAGATATTTCTATATTTTTGAGACTATTGTGTTGTTTCCATGATTTCTTTCTTAATGTGTTTGTTTTTACTATATGGAAGACTACTGAGTTATACATGTTTCTTTTCTCTCTTGCTGCTTTGCTGAAAGTGTTATCAGCTGTAGGAGTTCCTAGGGGAGTCTTTAACATATAAAAATCATATAATTGTCAAGTAAAGATACTTGACTTCTTCCTTCCTTATTTGTGTCTTCTTGATCTTTAATTGTCTTATAACTCTAGCTAAGATTTCAATCACTAAATTGATTAAATGGACAACTTTGTATGGTTCCTGATTTTGGTGGAAATGCTTTAAAATTTGCTCCATTTAGGTTGATTCTTGGTTGTGAGTTTGCTGTATATTGATTCTTTATTTTGTTGAGCCATGTCCCTTGTGTCTAGTCTCTTCAGGACTTCTATTATGAAGTCATGTTTATAAAAGTATCTCTTATTCGCCAGATGTAATTGTAGTCTCTGGAGCTTACTGCCTGTGTATACTAGCCTCAGTCTAGTCCTGGAAGCGTGGGAGCATCTTCACAGAAGCGGGGCCAGGGGGAAGTATGGAGAAGGGGAAAGGGGGATAACATTTGAAATGTAAATAATAAAATATTCAAGAAATATAAAATTTAAAAAAAGAAAGGGGGTGGGGACACAGAACTGGGTTAGACTGGAAAGAACAGATAAATACAATCAAGCTTCATTGCATAACATTCTCTAAGAACGAATAAAATGAGAAAAGGTAGATAAATTTTATCAGAGGTGCATTTGAATGTGTATATTCTTTTATATATGCTCACCACACTAAATACCGTAGGATACAAATAGTTCAGTAGCACTAGTGATTTCAGGCATCCACTGGGGACTGGAGACCTGCCTCCTTTGTGGAGCTTCCAAGTTTCTTTACAATGTGCTGTGTAGACCTCTGTGGCACAGGTTGAAGGGAAATCAGCAGAGGGCGCTGCCGCTTCAGATGTGGTTAACATCTCATTCACATGGTTGTTTAAAAGGACAGACTCACTGTGCAGACAGAGGTCCTTGTCTCTGAATGAGGAGTTTGAGGAGATCCTGCAGAGGACTTGCCCTGTGACTTTGGTGCCCTCAAGGACCAAGTGTCATTTCTTCTATGAACATGCTTCCTGACACCTGCTCTGTTCTCGTGCTCCTCCTAATGCTCCGTAAGTTATATTTAACTCTAAGGGTTAATAATGTCCGTTTCTTACAACTCTAGAAGTCTTTAGTGTTCCTTCTCAGATAAAAAAGTAATTCCTCTGTATTTATGCATTTATGTACTTATTCATTCATTTTTTTATTATTTATTTTCAGGGAGGAGCAATGGAGACTCAGTGACTCAGACAGAAGGCCTGGTCAGTCTCACAGAGGGGTCACCTGTGGTGCTGAACTGTACCTTTCAGACTGCTTATTCAGATATTTCCCTGTTCTGGTATGTGCAATATCTCAATGAAGCCCCTCGGCTACTCCTGAGGAGCTCCACAGACAGCAAGAGGACCGAGCACGAAGGGTTCCACGCCGCTCTCCATAAGAGCAGCCCCTCCTTCCGTCTGCAGAAGCCCTCAGCACAGCTGTCAGACTCTGCCCTGTACTACTGTGCTGTGGAGACACAGTGAGGGAGACGGCAGGGGAAGCTGCACATGAACCAACGGTGCAGGAAGGCTGAGGAGAGGGAAGGCCGGGGGAGGGAGGCTATGTGCTTTGGCTAAGTGATTGTTTTCCTAGCTGCTTAAAAAATACCTACAAATCACAGGTCAAATTGCTAGAAATGTAGGTATTTGTGGTTATTTTGACAAGATAGGATGGATGTCAGTGCTAGTAAGAACCCAGGTTTTGATCCCCAGAAATAGCGCCAGCCCTCTCCCAGAAAATACCTCCAGGGACACCCTACCATGGAACTTAGCTCTACCTGGCTGTCTTACAAAATTGAGTGATTTAAGTTTTCCAACGATCGTCTGTTATTACCCCATGAATTTATGACAAATGAAGAACATAAACTCTAGCTTTCAAAATCTGCTTCAGTCTCACTCCATAAGTTATGTACATTTTTCCTCTCCTAGGTACATCTTTCAAAGATTCCCTCCTTATTCCTGTCTCAGTTCTTGTCTTTTGTTGTGAAGAGACACCACAATCAAGACAATTTACAAAAAGGGCATTTAATTGAGGGTTTAATCACAGTATCAGAGGGTGACCATTATGATGGGGAGTGTAGCAGTCAATCAGTCAGTCAGGCAGGCAGGCAGGCAGGCAGTCATGGCCCTGGAGCAGTAGCTAAGGGCTTACATCATATTACAAGCAAGGGGCAGAGAGAGGGAGAACTGGGCCTGGTTTTGGCTTTGAGATTTCTAAGATCACCACCAATGACATGTTTCTCCTGACAAGATCTCACCTCATGATCCTTCCTAAACAGTCTACCAGCTAAGAACAAAACATTCAGATATTTGAGCCTATTGGGGCCATTCTCATTCAAACCACCATACTCCGTGACAGTCTTCACTTAGTGAATGTGCTCATGAAATACAGCTGGTGGAGCTTTCAAGATGATGCCCGGAGAGGGAGCTCCTTCCCTCCCTTCCCAGTTCTACATCTTGTGAAGGAGGGAGCTTGTGTATCGAGAAAACTCTCCCCATTAATGACCACTCTCTTCCTCCATTGCACTTTGACTAAATCCTGATAATGTGGTGTAGCCACTCACCTGGGATTTGGGTTCTTTGATAATATGGGAAAGGAGAGAAAGGTTTTGAATCTTCTCAATTCTCTAAACAAAATATTAGTTTAAACTCAAATGCTCTGGTATTCATGTTTATCTCTTTCTAAAGAAAGAAAGACCTGAAATTTAAAAAATAAAAAAACAAACTGTAATGTGTGTTAAGAAAGACTCAGTTTCAACCCTGAGATTTCACCTCACACCAGTGAGAATGGCTAAGATCAAAAACTCAGGGGACAACAGATGCTGGCGAGGATGTGGAGAAAGAGGAACACTCCTCCATTGTTGGTGGGATTGCTAACTGGTACAACCATTCTGGAAATCAGTCTGGAGGATCCTCAGAAAATTGGACATTGAACTGCCTGAGGATCCAGCTATACCTCTCTTGGGCATATACCCAAAAGATGCCCCAAAATATAAAAAAGACATGTGCTCCACTATGTTCATTGCAGCCTTATTTATAATAGCCAGAAGCTGGAAAGAACCCAGATGCCCTTAAACAGAGGAATGGATACAGAAAATGTGGTACATCTACACAATGGAATATTACTCAGCTATCAAAAACAACGACTTTATGAAATTCGTAGGCAAATGGCTGGAACTGGAAAATATCATCCTGAGTGAGCTAACCCAAACACAGAAAGACATACATGGTATGCACTCACTGATAAGTGGCTATTAGCCCAAATGCTTGAATTACCCTAAATGCCTAGAACAAATGAAACTCAAGACAGATGATCAAAATGTGAATGGTTCACTCCTTCTTTAAAAGGGGAACAAGAATACCCTTGGCAGAGAGGAGAGAGGCAAAGATTAAAACAGAGACTGAAGGAACACCCATTCAGAGCCTGCCCCACATGTGGCCCATACATGTACAGCCACCCAATTAGACAAGATTGATGAAGCAAAGAAGTGCAGACCGACAGGAGCCGGATGTAGATCGCTCCTGAGAGACACAGCCAGAATACAGCAAATACAGAGGCGAATACCAGCAGCAAACCACTGAACTGAGAATAGGACCCCCGTTGAAGGAATCAGAGAAAGAACTGGAAGAGCTTGAAGGGGCTCGAGACCCCATATGTACAACAATGCCAAGCAACTAGAGCTTCCAGGGACTAAGCCACTACCTAAAGACTATACATGGACTGACCCTGGACTCTGACCTCATAGGTAGCAATGAATATCCTAGTAAGAGCACCAGTGGAAGGGGAAGCCCTGGGTCCTGCTAACACTGAACCCCCAGTGAACTAGACTGTTGGGGGGAGGGGGACAATGGGGGGAGGGTGGGGAGGGGAACACCGATAAGAAAGGGGAGGGGGGAGGGGGATGTTTGCCCGGAAACTGGGAAAGGGAATAACACTCGAAATGTATATAAGAAATACTCAAGTTAATAATAAAAAAAAAAAAGAAAGACTCAGTTTTCTGTACATAAAGAAGTGAATGTTATCTTACAGTTTATGGAGAAAAATGGAATGTCAAATTGTGTTTCTACTCCAAAAACTCTTACTAATGGCCCAGCATAGAACAGAGTCTCTCAGGTGAGAGCTTGTCAAGACTGGAATGAGTGCTAAGTGTAATAAAAAATCCCAGTGTCAGGCAAGGGAACCCTCCTTTAAAGTTGTTGGTCAGAGGATTTCTAGAGTTTCTTCCAAATAAAATTGACTATTACCACTGCCATTGATTGCCTCATAGAACATGAAGGTAAGACCATTTTGTTTAGGGCACCATGTACTTCAGACATAGGGCTTGGAGGAATATATAACTAGAACTGCCCTGAAGACTCCTCCCTGAGGTGAGTTCTCACAGTGTGCAGAGATGTTCTGTAAGACTCCACTGGAGAAAAGCAATGAATAATCATACCAAAATGTAAAGTCTCTGAAAGAAAACAATGACCAACGTGTCAGGATATCCACAGGGGTGTAATAGCAGCACTTCTACATTGGGAGAAGCTAACATATGCCTTACTGAACTTAAGGCACGTTCAGTAGGAGGGAACTTCAGCCTAAAACTCTAAACCTAGTAAAGTCCCCATGGCTGAGAATGTCATAGACGCTAAAGGAGAACCCACTCCAGCCGCTTTCCTAAATCAGTGTAGCTCCTAACTGTATTCAAAATATTTATAATTACACACAGAGACAAATGTAGTTTTCAGCCCTCATCAAAGAACTTTCATTTTGAAGCAGATGAGGCCACTACAGCGATGACAACTGACCCGAATGCAGAGTAAATGACTATGAGATGTCCAGTCCCAGTTGTGCTCCAGAGTCCCTTATCCAGATAGACTCCAGGTATAAGAAGTGCCAGTGGGGTGGTCACGTGGCATAGTCTTGAGTTTTAAACTGTGTTTAAAAAGTACAACAATTTGAAGACTGTTCTTCACCAAATGCCCCTCAATTACAATTTCACCCACCAGGTGATGAGGAAGTGGCCATAAACATATTTTGGATCTGGCTCGGTTGCATGGCTGAGTCCACAGTCTCTCCATTGTAGATGCTGCCAACATCATTTCTCAGCTTTTAGCCAATGCTGTTTTACATTATGAGTATTTGCTTCCTGGTTCCTTAACTCAAATCAAAGTGGTTTATTTCCAGACAGTGTCTGGTGTTGGAACCTGTATCTCTCCCCCCTCCCTAACTGCTTCTAATATGCTTTTCTGCTCTCACTGTTCACTGCTTCGACACTTTGTGCTCTCTGACCTGTCTAAGGAGGATTTGTCCTTAGTGAGCTGCCTTTGCAAAAATTGCCTCACAGAATGGACCTGTTAAGGTTCTCAATGCCCTCATTTTGATTGATCACGCACACACGCGCGCACACACACACACACACTGGGGGAGGCAGGCAGGAGAAGAAGAGGGGGAGGGAGAGGGAGATTAACCCTTGCTAGACTGAGAATTGTGGTACTGGAACAGGAAGTCGATTCTCATAACCACTGCCCACTGGTGTCCATGCTCTGCATAGTTTCCTCCTGTAGGCAGGACTTACAGTATGGCAGGTGGCAATCCTAAGTTATGTTGAATTCATAAGAAAGGAAGGCACTACACAGGTAACTAAGGCTCTCATCACTTTACCATTTGTTGATGGGACTTAGAGTTCACCAAACTGAAGATTGTCTGTGCTGGACTTGTTATTTTAAATGTACTTTCACAATGTTTATTTGAATATATACTTCTAAATTCACTTATTCATATGGAAACACATGTGCAATATTCCTAGCTGCATAAATCACACATCTTTCTCCGCATTTTGATGACATATTCTAGAAATCTAGTAACTCCTCAGTGTCTGAATTCTGTGTTCCTGGCTTTTGTTTGAAATGAGTAAAGAAGCTGTGATTTTATCACTGTATAATATTTTTCTCCCATTTCATTTCATAACTTTATATTCTTCTTTTTAAAACCTATAAGCCTTACAGTTAGACACACATTACCCTTTCCATGTGGATGATTACCAATCCTCCTTATTCACCCTGGGAAGGCAGCAGGAACAGAGGAAAGTCCACAGCAGTTGGGAACTTCTCAGTTCTCAGTTGAGCCTCTTGAGGACACTCCTCTCTGCAAAATGAACGGTTTTGCCATAGATTACAGTCAACTCAAGGAAACCTCCCATCTCTGCCCTGCCCTGCCATCCCCTCTCATCTTAACTCACCTCTCCCCATGGCATATTTAGCTTTATACTACCTGTGCTTACTACCCTATTTTCTTACCAACTCATTCTTGTCTTACTACCCCATTTTAGTTTCCTGGCTTTGGGAGGGTGAATGGGATAATAGTGGGTTCTGGAACGAGTTGTAGGAGGTGTTGGGAGGTGGTGGTCATGAGTGTATTATGTTCGTGTATGAAATTACTGAATAATTATTTTTTAAAACCTCTTCCACTTTCAGTAAATGTTCCGACAGAACATTTGCTCTACCTTACACAGAGGGTAGAGGCAGGCCAAGGAAAAGAAAATGTCTCTTCTTAGTTGTTTCTTCAGTGTTATTAGGATGAAGGTTTCTAAAGCTCCTTCAGCTCAGAGCAACCTCTGTGTACCTCATCGAACTCTATTTACTTCCTGGAAATCTCTCAGGAAGGAGTGAGCTGCTTTCTGCTCACCTTGGTGACCTTGTTGTGTACACGAAAGCTCAGAGAACCCTGTGAGTGTCACTGCCTCAGTAGGTGTTCTTCACAGAAAGAACAGTGTGTGGCTTTAGTCTGAACAGAGACCCTCCTGTGGCTGAGTTCCCCACACAGCACTGATGCTGTAGGAGGGGGCAGAGCCCAGGGGCGCCCCACCATGATGGCTGCACCCGTGAATGTTCAGCAGCTGCTCATCCCTTGTCCCTCAGGGTCCTTCCCTGCATGTGTGACACTCTCATCTGGGTCACCTGAAGCTCACACAGGAATTCTGTTTGTCTCAGGCATGGGGAGCTTTCAGGTTCAGTGCAGGAAGGGTGAACATCTCACCAAATGAGGATCCCCTGAGAATGGGACCAAGGGAGCTGGGTGCTCCTCTGCCCTGAGTCACAAGTGCTGAGGTGGACACAACCTGAGCCTTGCGGAGTAGGAGACCAGGGTCCCAGCCTCAGGCACTTTCAGGGGGGTTGGCATGGTCCCTGAAAGCAACAAGCAGAGAAAGTGCAATCTTGGGAAGTGCTTCATTCCTATGGGATAAATCTGAGCTGCCATTTACTTGTGTTTTGTTAGAAAAAGATATCTGATTCTTGAGGAACATTTTCACCGAAGAGTAAAAATTGTACAAAATTACATTAATGAATTCTGATCAAACTAGAGGTAATTAATTGTTTTAATACTGTATGAGACAACTACAGGCTTAGATGTCATAATGTTTACTGTGAGCTAGTTTTGAGGAGATTGTGTGTGTGTGTGTGTGTGTGTGTGTGTGTGTGTGTGTGTGTGTATGTGTGTTCTTACTGGTTTCATTTCTCAAGTAACCGTCATTATGGTGAAACTTTAAAATGCACTCCTGTGTTGTTATGAATGCAAGCCCATGGTTTCCTGCAGTCACCATGTGCACCAGCACACCAGGGCTGCTGCCCCACCCTGCCCCTGTCACTCTAGACTGCACACTCCTGCATTAGTTTCCCCAGTGTTCTTCCTTCATACACAGTCACCATTTTCTGCAGCATTTAGAACACATCTTGACTATTACAGGAGTGTCCCACATTTTAAAATGCATTCCAAAGCTAGGAAACCATTACACTTATGCTATATCTCTATTTTCTTTCTTTCTTTTTTTTCTTCCTTTCTTCCTTCCTTTCTTTCTTCCTCCCCCCCCCCCTCTCTCTCTCTCTCTCTCTCTCTCTCTCTCTCTCTCTCTCTCTCTCTCTCCCTACTGCAGTGATTTCATTTAAATTATTTCACAGTGAAGACTGGTTTTTGTAAGGTTTGTTAGTGAGTCTATGCCAATGTCAACCCATGCAGAGGTTCTGAGGAAGACAGATGAGAGCATCAGAATCCCTGGAGCTGGAGTTACAGGCAGCTGTGAGGCACCTGGTGCAGATGTTAGGAAGGGAACTAAGGTCCTACCAGGACAGCAGGCACCATTATCTGCTGACCCATCTTTCAGGCAGCAGTTCATGGTCTTTCGGGAGAGCACGCACCTGTTCCCTGGTTGTTGTTTCTCTGAGTTTCCAGGCTACTGTGCGGCTGAAGCATGTTCTCTTTGATGTGCCGGTCCTCCCCTGCTCCTGGTTTCCTAAGTACATAGAACCCCAGGGTCATCTCAAAATGTACCCTTCCCTCACTGTTCTCCACCCAGATTCTAGGCAGGTCTGGCTTGTGAGGAGCTTCAGACTCTGAAGTCAGGGAGGAAACAACACAGGGTATGGCCTCTTAGGGTTCCTGGGTGGAGCTGATGAGTCTCAGGAGGAGGGGTCACTTCACCATCCCCACTGTCACCACAGCCCAGGGGTTGGTTACTTGCTTCTGTCTCCAGCAGCCACACAAGCACCATGAAGAGGCTGCTGCGCTCTCTGCTGGGGCTTCTGTGCACCCAGGTTTGCTGTGAGTCTGGCTGTCAGCATTCAGGGCACCTGAGAGGATCTGGCTCAGCACATGGAGGGGTGGGGGTGAAGCTTAGGAGTCCTGCAGAGCTCCCACCTTCTCAGAGGACATGTTCAAGGCTCTGTGGGCACTGCAATGACAGTCATCAGTGTCTCTTTCTCTGTTTCTAATCAGGGGTGAAAGGGCAGCAAGTGCAGCAGAGTCCTGTGTCCTTGGTTCTGCAGGAGGGAGAGAACGCAGAGCTGCAGTGCAAATTTTCCACCACAGCAACTGAGCTGCAGTGGTTTTTCCAACGTCCTGGGGGAAGCCTGGTCAGCCTGTTGAACAATCCTTCTGGGACAAAGCAGAGTGGAAGACTGACATCCACGACAGTGGTTAAGGAACGAAGCAGCTCTTTGCACATTTCTTCCTCCCAGACCACAGACTCAGGCACTTATTTCTGTGCTATGAATCCACAGTGCTCCCCACACACCTGCAGCCTGTACACAAAACTTCAGCTGGGTGGGTGAGTGCCTAACCAGTCACAAGACATCAGGAAGCCACCACAGAATGTCTGCCAGGGTTAATATCATTTTTTTATTTATATTTGTAGAATTTTAACTTCATGTAAGCTTTGGCCTATGAGGTTAAGGACTTTGGTTTTTATCTTTATTGTTCAATACATGCTTTGTTCTGAGGCATAGATGTCCATTCTAGAACTAATAGAGAGGCTGACAGGAGGTTTGAATCAATGTGATCATTTAAGCCACACTGCAAAGACAGCTGCTGTGCTCTCTGCTGGGGCTTCTGTGCACCCAGGTTTGCTGTGAGTCTGGCTGTCAGCATTCAGGGCACCTAAGGATCTGGCTCAGGAAATGAAGAGGTGAGGGAAAGCTGCTCCATTGTTCTGCAGAGCACCCATCTTCTCAGAGGTCATGGGAGTGTTTACAGGGCTCCTGGATGCTGCAATGACAACCATCTGTGAAACAGCTATTTCTCTGTTTCTAATCAGTGGTGAAAGGGCAAGAAATTGTAAGGAGAAACGGAGTGGAAATCAAAGGCAGGCATCCAGGTAGTACTGCTGTGGATGGGGTCAGGGTTAGTGAAGAGAAATCAAACTGCAGCAACAGCCAGAAGATCAAGCCATGTAAGCTATAGGAGGCACAGAAAGGTGGATGCTCCAGCATTCTTATCGCTGCTATGAAAAAATGCAACCTAGAGGGTGAAAGAATGTATTGTGCTTTTGCTTCCAGGTCATAGTTCATCGTTGGTGGTAATCAAGGCAGGAACTCAAACAGGAGATTCAAATAGAAACCGTGGAGAAAGTCTGTTGCTAACTCACTCACAGACTCATTCTTCATTAGCTTCCTTACATAGACCTGGTCACTTTCCCACAAAATGGTGGCACCCACAGTGGGCTGGTCTCCAATACATCAAAAAATGCTCCTTAGCATTATAGTGTAATTTTATTAAATTTACAGAAAACTTTAGGGTATATTGAAGCTATTGAATCTTCCAGTTCATTCTTTTGAGTTATCTTTTCATTCATTTAACTTTACTTGTCACTGCTTTGAGATTTTCTAGACAGACATCTGAAGATCTTCAAGAAAATAACTATAAAATATGAAAAAAGAACTCAACCATGTATTATTATTAAACAGTATATATAACACTATTACACATAGTTTAAATAACTTTAAATAGAATGTTTTCAAAGCTTTTACAACTTGATAAAAGAGAATGACTGACTCATTCTATAATGAACAATATAATGACTCTCTTAATGAGCATGCATGGGATAAGGACAAATACTTAGAATTCAGCTAGGGATTGTCTGGTTTAGTACAGCGGAGGTTGTGGGGTCTCCATGACTTTAGTAGGTGATGGAGGCCATTACAGAAAACCACAGCAATTCAAAGTGAGGAGCTGTGGATCCTAGTGATGGTGGGTGTGTCTACAGTACAACCCCTGTTCCTGCTGAGACTCAAGAAACCCTGGAGAAGTCAGCAGGAAAGATGGTGGAAGCCAGAGGGTCAGGTGATGCTGTGTAACTAACTGTGTCTCCTAGGAATGTTGGAAGCTGCACAGATGAGATCTCACCAACATAACTGCCTCAACAGGAGCTGAAACACAGCAGCTAAAATGGACAGGGAAAGCACACACAGTCTCCATTCTAGACAATGAACTACTGGAAACCAAGAATGCCGATGATGGGGAAATGGTCTTTCCCTGAGAGGAGCACACCAATTGGTTATCCAATACTGATTGGTCAGTACTGAAGACATACACACAATTAACATAGAGACTGAAGAAATTGTATTTCTGTATGCATGAATAAATGTGTATGCACATACATATGTAACAATATTTAATGAAAACAGAGGACATAGATTTGAAGAGCAAGGAGAAATAGATGGCCAGTTTGGGGAAGAGGAAAGGGAAGGAGGGGTTGATGTGATTATATGTAATTCCCAATACTAAGAGAAACATAAAATTAGTGGAAAAGTTATGTTTATGGTTTAATAATAATTTGTACAAGTAGTTTGTATTCGGGGTAAATAAAACATAACTCATGTCAAATTCAGCCATTTACTTATTTTATGATGGTTTAATATAAGTAATGTGCATTTTCATTTCCTCATTTCTTATGAGTGGCTTCTCGTTTTCCAGAAGGAAGTAGTTTTAGGCAAGATAGGAAGATGGGGACTTGGAGAAATGTCTGGAAGGGAAGGAAAGAAAGCCATCCTGTAGTTGACCTCAACATAGGTCAGAAATATTGTCCCCCAGAGTGTCCATGAATTTCCTCAAGGCCTGAACCTTAAGCTCAAAAATCTGCTGAGGGAAGACCTTCCTATGTGGCCACAGGGGGGCAGTGCTGCTTCAGAGCAGCGGAGGGCGCTGGCTCTTCTGCACCCCTCAGTAAGATGGAATTTAAATTGTTTAAAATAAGTAAAGCCTTATCTCCTATGTTGCCTAAGTTTACTTAGAGATCAAATCCATGGATCTATCCAGTCATTTACCTATAGTATATCTGTTAATCCTGGGCCCTTCTTGTCAACAAACAGGAATTTGCAAGTGAACACTAGGAAGATGCACGTTATCCTTCAAGGACAAGGGCACATTAACTTCTCTATTGTCCATCTCTAAGGTTGTCACCCACATGTGGTTCTTCTCAAGCCACACTGATATAACCCAGTGCTTTCCACTGGGAAATCTGTGTTTCATTTGAAGCCAGTTCAATCTTCTCCATCAAGATCTTCTCTGACTGGATGGGGAGGCGATATCCACACTCTTTCCTTCATCATCTTCTCTAGACACACAGGTATCTGTGGTCGTCTTCAGTTTTCTGTTCCTGAGTGCTGAGGCTAGTTCAAAGACTAGAACTGTGCCTGTCATGGAAAGACACGGAAACACAACCCAGAGAGTTGGAAGTTAGGCACTCAGCGAATGATAGCACTTCTTCCTCATCCTTCTTTGACTTTTTCAGTTTTCAAGTCTCTGTATTCAGTCACAGTCTTAAAATAAATATTCAATGAGAATCTTAGAGATAGTTGAAATCACCCATCCTCTCTGGCAGTATCAGAGACCCTCACCATTGATATGGAGCAGCTTTGGCCAACGTCTCCCTGCTGTGCATGTTACAGGACTTTTTTACCAAGCAGCCATGTGTCACTATAAGGACTGTTCAGGTGTCACTGTGCTGTGTGGCTCCATTTTCTCTGCTTCAGATCCTGTCCTAACTACCCTCGGTGCAGGACTGTAATGTAGAACTGGTAAAACGGAATAACCCTTTGTTGTTTTGGGTCAGAGTTTCATCATAGCAGGAAGTAATTAATACAGAAATTAATCCCAGGAGCATGAGGGTGTTGCTATGTCGAACCTGACCATGCTGCCTTTTGGGAAGATTGTGGGAGTCTTTTGGAATTTTGGAAGAGAAAGGCCATAAGTGCTCAGAATGTAATGAGCTCTACTGCTGGGGTGTTAGGACATAAGAATCATGTGAGATGTACAGACAGTGTAGGCCTGGCTTAGAAGATTTAAAAGAGAAGAAAAACCCTACCAGGACAGTTGATTAGATGATTTGAATTAAAATCTGTGCAAATGAATCCTCTGCTTTTTGGGGACAATTTGTTCTGAGGAGCTAGGCCTGAAGAGTCAGTTGTAATGAACATGGGATTAACTGAAGCAAATCTTCTTGGAATTCTCTCCTAAGGTTCCACACACAGAAACTGTGGTCTGGGGAGATCAGGGCTTCAACTGTAAAAACAACATAGCAATCAAAGTGTAAGAGTCTCACATATGACACCGTTTGCAGAGCAGAAGCTGCAGGACAGAAGGGAACATGGGAGAAGCTAAGGCTTAGCACCAGGAATTTACTTTGTCTGCTCCAAGTGGACTCTGGTTCTTACCACTTGGAGTAAGAAGTTTGTAACTTGTTTTGGATTTTACAGGAACAGAGTGTTAGAGAAGTTTAGATATTAAAAAGGTTTTGAACCTTTAAAGTACTTAAAATATTTTAAAAGACTGGTTATTTAAAAGTTATATTTTGTTTTATATTGTGATACTAAAATGAGAACTTGTAGCTCATTGTCGTTTAATAATGATTTTTATGTATCAGGTTGACAAGTGGTAAGTTGTGATGGATAATTTTTTGTCAACTTGAAAAGAAAGATTGTCGTTTAATAATGATTTTTATGTATCAGGTTGACAAGTGGTAAGTTGTGATGGATAATTTTTTGTCAACTTGACACAAAGTAGATACCCAGGAAAAAGGAACCACAATCCAAAACTTGTATTTGACTTACTAACGGTTCGGAGGCATGTATGTGAACATTTTCTTCATTGACAATTGATATGAGCTTGACATCCATGTTTGACATCCATTTTGGTAGATATCCCTGGGAAGCTTGCCTTTTCCAAAGTTAGATGTAGGAGGAGAGAATCTGGAGAACAAGAAACTGGGAGGAGGGTCTGAGAAGAGAGGGTAGAGGGGAAACTGTACGTGGGATGTTATATATGAAGGAAGAATAAATAAAAATAATTGATTCGGAAGTGCCCAGCTCACTGTTAGCACTGTCACTCTTGGGCAAGAGGTCCTTGATTGTATAAAAATCAAGATGTGCAAGCCAGGAGAGCAAGCCAGTGAGCGCTTTTTGTTTATGTTTCCTGACACGATTTCAGCCTGAAATCCTGACTTGACTTGTTTAGGGATACACAATAATCTGAAATGTAAACCGCAGAAATCATTTCCTCTCCAAGTTGCTTCTGGTCATTATATTTATCTTGGCAGTAGAAAAAAATAGCTAATTCACACACCAAAAGAGGCAGCCCATTCTTTGCGCTGGCTTTTTTATTTGCTAGCCTGTGGTGTCTTGTAGGAGCATTCCCCTTAGCCCATGTGTGTGTGTCTATGCTTCTAGGATTGAGAACCTTTAAATTTATCTTTTCTTTCATCACATCATCAAAGCTATCAGCACACATTAATTGTACAAATTACTGACTTGTGAAATATTAATATACACATATGTGGTGAGGTTTTTCATATTCATCTTGCCTTCACTCTTCATTGTCCTCTTGTTTTCTCTGCCCCTGTCCCCCTCCCCTTACGCATTTGTCTAACTTACAGTTTTAGGTCATCTTTACTTTCCCCCATCTTTATTTATTTGTGACTGTGTGTGTGCTTTCATATAGAAGAATACTTATGTGATGTGTGTCCCTACATGTCTGCTTTACTTATAATATCACGTCCTTCAATACCATGCATGTTCCTACATATTTTGTGAGTTGCTATTTCCTCATAGATGAATATCACTCTGTTGTTTTAGGTACAAGATTTTCTCCATTCATCAGTAGACAGGGGGTGCATGAGCTGCACCTCCATTTTGGCAATGGTTTTAGTGCTAAAATAAATGTGCATATGCAGGTATCTCTTGAGCAAAATGGGAAGTACTTTCTATGTCAGAAAGAGCTTCAGACAAAGTGTTTGTGAAGGGTGGAGCCTGCTGAAAGGACTGAGGTGCCTGTGAAGTTGGAGTCTGTTCTGTGGGGAGATAAAAGGCCACCTGAGTTCCCCACATGCTTCAGTCTAGGAGGAATGGACAAGATCCTGACAGCATTGTTTTTACTCCTAGGCCTTCACCTGGCTGGTGAGTCATGGAGGAGAAACCCAAAGATAATGTGGATTAATGGATTAATGTGGAGGCACAAGAGAATTGAGGCACCAGGAAGTCATGATATCATAAGCAGGAAGTAATTCCTGGAAAGCTAACAACAGTTGTTATTTCTCTACACAGGGGTGAGTGGCCAGCAGGAGAGACGTGACCAGCAGCAGGTGAAACAAAGTCCCATATCTCTGACAGTCTGGGAAGGAGGACCCACATTTCTGAGCTGCAGTTATGAGGACAGCGCTTTTGACTACTTCCCATGGTATCAGCAGTTCCCTGGGGAAGGCCCTGTACCCCTGATAGCCATACGATCAGTGTCCAATAAAAAGAAAGATGGACGATTCACAGTCTTCCTCAGGAAAAGTGAGAAACAGCTCTCCTTGCACATCGAAGACTCTCAGCCTGGAGACTCAGCCACCTACTTCTGTGCAGCAAGTACACAGTGCTCTCCACACACCTGCAGCCCAGACCCAAACCTGCAGCTGAGGCTCCAGCAAAGCCCTGCTGCGGGCTGAGCCTGGCAGAGATGCACAGGAGTTGTCATTTGCAGGAGCAGGTGAAGGGGTCACTCAGTGAGTGTGAGGATTAGACCATTGGTCCAGAGACAGACCAAGCTGGAGTCATGGCTTGTTTTCTCCTGTCTCCCTCAAGAGCAGCTGGCGTCTTCCATCCATTCCCTTAGCTAGTTTAGATGAACCACTTTGCTGCGTAGTTGTATAAATAGTTCTTTGTGTGATTGGTTTGTGGCAACTATAAATTACAGAGTCCCTGTCTCCCTGCACTCTTGTCAACAATGTTCTGAATGTGTGGTGTTACAGTGCAGTGTCAGGAGGCAATGACTTTGATCCTGGGATAGGAATCACATAGAGCTTTCTTTTACCTTAATTTCCTCTGATGACCAGAGTAGTGGTGATTCACATGACCACTTCCTCTTGTTTTGCCTCTCATATCATCTACCTCCAACAAATTCAAGTATGCAAAGCAGGAGGTTTTCACAAGGATGCAGTCATGTCTACAATAGACAGAAGACATCAGTGGGGAATGAAGAATTCAATTTCCTCATATAATGAAAATGCATAACCTTCACTAAAGAAATGATTTCACATGTATATTTCATAGATGAACAAAATATAAAGTGGATGTAAAACTCCTATCATATAAAATCAGCTCCCATCTGTACGGCCATCTGCAATGCACAGAATTGAAAAAGGACCTCTTATTGCATAACACTTTGCAAGGTTTACTCATTTGGTGCTGTAGAAATGCCAACCAGATTTCTAATGGAAAAACTTTCATTGTCTTATACGTTTAAATAGTTTCTTGTCACAGAGTTGATGTGACAAGATGGAAGCCAAGTGAGAAGGAATGTGAGCCTAGGATTGGGAATCTAGCCTTAGCAACACAGTGGAACTCTGTCTCAGGAGAACAAAATGAACAAAAACACTGTGGAAGATATTTAATTTAAGAATGTGAATGCTATAAATTCTCTTTCTCATCCACAGTGAATAGATTTTCAGTATCACAAAGGGAAAGTTACAAAGGAAAATAAAGCCAGTTGGCATTAAGCATAGGAGATATATCTCAAAATACCAGTAAGTGACCTTCCCATGTCCTTCAAAGTCTTCTATCCTTGTCACATTTTAAACTAGAGTCAGAAATTGGAAACAGTATTTGCATCTGATTGGGGTAGGATTCACAGAATGCAAACACTGAGCTGGACATCAGCAGGAGAGGGAATGCATACTTAAGGATGTACCACAGAGAATTTGGAAACTCTGGGTACCTTGAGGCCGAACCCTGAGCTTCCTCTGGAATGGAAGGCGGGAAATTATTTAAAGAGAGCTGAGAGAGAGTTTTGACAGATTGATGTAGTATAACATAACAATAACCAGTTCGGTGTCTTCCTGTGGTGGGCAAGCAAACGTCTGCTTTTGGAGTTTGAGGTTTGACATAAATTCCTTTGCCAGATGCATTTTCAGCCTGCAGTCAATTGTGTGTGTGGGTCTCCATGCTTCAGTGTCTGAAGAAATAAATATTTTGGCCATTGCTGATGTAGTCATGGTTTTGTGAGAGAAAGATGATTTACAGAAGGGTTTTCTTTTTCTGAAAACTCTAACAATAACTGAAGAACAACACCAAGTATAGGCTCCTGTGACAGTGAATGGCATCACTGAACATCTAGATACTGAAGCTCCTCACTCTCATTCTTCTCCTTCTCCAACTCCTGCCAAGATTCCCAGAGCTATGTCATCGGATAAGCCTTTGTCGGGGCCATTGTCTCTTGAGGACCCAACACAACAGTTCAGTCTCACAAATCTGTTTTGATTTTAATTTTCTGTGATGTTTTGGAGATGTGAATTCCCAGTGGTTTTGGGTAAGGAGGAAGGAAGGGTAAGGATTTCTGGTTTGTCTCTGCAAAAAGCCAGGGTTGGTGATCATGTTTCACCTTTAATCAGACTGGAGTCAGAACAGTTGAAAGTTGAGTGAGTATAGGCAATAGAGTGGGGACTCATGCTTATCTTCCCAACTCCCCTTTCCAGTCTACCAACTTCATGTTCGTTCTCCCTCTCTCAGCTTCAAAAAACAAAATAAAACAAAAGTATCACCCACCCCAAACAACAAAATCAAAACCCACAAAATAATAATCAAAACAACAAACAGGCCAATATATTTAAACGTGCCAAAACAAAGCAAAACTGAAATGACAGGCGTAATGGGAGGGGAAAACCTGAATAAATATGCTATATGAACAAAAGTGTTGATTGTAAAAAGGAAGAAGCTATTGCAGTTGGTTCCTGGTGCTAAATGAAACCACTTTTCTTCCATGTCAACCACGACATCAGTGAGGCAGCTCTGTCTCCTAACTCCATTTTATGTCCGTTTTCACATTTCTCAGTCACATCTGCCTTGACCACACACACACTGGGAATCTCTGTAACCCTGACCTTGGTCCAGATATATTAACCAAAATTATATTCATACCAACTAAATATAAAATAAAATAATTGAAGATAGAGTCAAAATAAATGTTGTGTTGTGCCTGAAATTCCTACTATGTTCTGTCAAAATAGAAGTTACAAAGTTACTAAAACACTAGCTGAATTTTGATATAACTTTGTCTTTCACAGATTTTATAAAAATGCTGTATGCCTGACCTTTGACACCTTTGACACCAAGAGACTCTAAGGCATTACCATTTTATTGGTCACTGGCCAAAAATTAAAGGGCTCTTATAATCTTGATTACCCTAATTAGCATGGTAGTCTGCATTCCACCTACACTACAGGGCAGGACCCCTAACACATAATGGTTTCCACATTCTCTTTGTTTTGGTTTGTTTTTGTCTTTTCACTGTTTTTTTAATCTATTACATTTTTTAAAAAATAATGGCTTTGAGAGAGAGAGAGAGATAGAGAGATTGAGAGAGAGAGAGAGAGATCATGGAGTTGGGTTAGGTAGAAGGTAGGGGGAAGGATTTGGGAGGGGTTGGGGTAAGGGGAAAGAATATGATCAAAAATATTGCATGAAAAACTTGTTTTATGATGCTGTAATAAAAATTAAAAAAATTAGTTCTGAGATGGCCCCTCAGACCTTATCACAGATCACAGATTGATTTATTAACTTTGATATTTTAGGTTATTATTTTTATTTTGATTAAAACATATTTATCTCATTTTCCCCTCCTCTTCCCTCCCTGAAACATCTTCTGTGTCCTCCACCTCCAGCTTTACCTAAGCTCTCCAATAGTAACTTCAAATCCGTGGCCACTGTTTCTATGGTTACCCTTTTACACACACACACACACACACACACACACACACACACACACCCCTCTAGTGTGTGTACATGACTATATAAATAAACCTGTTGAGTCTGGTGTTGTTTGTGTCCATATGATTTCTGTGCTGACCACTTGATGCTGTAGCATTCATCAAATGCTCCTCCCTGGGGATGTCCATTTGTCTCTGTACTCAGTTGTCTGTAGTTCTTTGTCTAGGGATGGAGCCCCATGACATTTACTATGTCTATGGGCGCCATCATTGTTCAGGACTAGTTATGCAGTCTGTTGTGGTATCACCCAAGAGCATTGCTTCCCTGTCATTTCTAACAGACAGTCTTACAGCAGACTTCCTGGCCTTCTCACTCTTAGACTTTCTTGCTACCTTCTTTTCTCCAGTGTTTTCTGAGCATTCAACATAGATGTAGATGTAGAGAGAGATTCAGCACCTTGTTGTAGATGTATAGAAGGGGCTGACTATCCCATGGCTTGTTGTCTATATTTTGACCCGTGGTGGTTTCCTATAATAGTCTCCATCTGCCGCAAAGGAAAGCTTCCTTGAGAAGTAGGAGATCTACACTTACTCATGGGCATAAGGAGGAGTATTTAGATTACAGTATAAAAGGTTTCTGGTTTAGTAAGAGGCAATAGTAGATTCTCCTCTAAGACCCATTATGTCATGAGGTCTGAGTAGTTAGCTACATTTTAATGCCAAGCTTTATTTCCCTCTTGCTGAGTGGGCCATGAGTCCCATTAGAGAGGCATTGTTTATAACCAATTTATTAGTGCTACCATTGCACCTTTGTAAGTACCTTGCAGGGTTCTCTCTCTCTCTCTCTCTCTCTCTCTCTCTCTCTCTCTCTCTCTGTCTCTCTCTCTCTGTCTCTCTCTCTCTGTCTCTCTCTCTCTGTATTGAACTTCCTCCCAACTTCTTAGCTAAGCACACCATTATCCCAATTTTCCTGAATTACTAATTTCTTTTTCTTATTTTTGAATATTAAGCTCCTTTCTTTTTTTTTTTTTTTTGGTTCTTCTTTTCGGAGTTGGGGACCGAACCCAGGGCCTTGCGCTTCCTAGGTAAGCGCTCTACCACTGAGCTAAATCCCCAGCCCCAGCTCCTTTCTTTTTAAAAGATTATATTGATTGATTGATAGGTTGGTTGGTTGGTTGGTTTTGTGTTTGTGTATGTGTGTGTATGCTAGCACACACATCTGTGTGAGTACACAAAGACTTGTGTATATACATGGTTGATCACTCCTGTGTGCATGTGAAGGACAAAAGATGGTGTCCAATCCCTCAAGGCTGGAGTCTGAGTTTTTGCAGGACACTTAGCTTGTCAAATGTTCTGGGAGCTGAGCTTCTACCTTTATTATTAGCAGCAAGTGCTGTTCACTGATGAGCTGTCTCTCTACCAATCTTAAACTTTGTCTTCACTAGGAAGTATTGTCTATCAATAAATCACAAGGAAAGACACAGGATCATTTAGAATAAGACCAATTGTTCAGCCCAGGACTCAAACCCAGTGTACTCCAAAGCCACATCTCAGAGTCTGTGGCTATGCAGGAGAACATCCACCTGCTCTGTGGAGAACTAGAGCAGGGGCAGAGCCCTGCCATCCTGAGCTCCTCAGGCTGCTGTGGCTCCCATGGTCTCCTGCTAAGTACAGAGACTGCAGTCCAGGGCATGTGATCTCAGCTCTCAGCAGTGAAGTGAACAGAGGAGGATACCTCAGAGTCCTCAGTAGTCTCTGATGTACTTGCTTATGGGTCACTTGATCTCAGAGAGGCCTGGAACTCTTTCAGGGACAATGTTTGTATTTTCTGTTTTGATTGCTTCCTGGGTTATTTTAATTCATCCGTTGGATTAACAACTACACCTGGAAGATGAAGAGCTACATTCAGAATAGGATACAGCAGGACACAGAAATTCCACCACCAAGTCACCTGGAATTAGCATGTTTCTAAGTACAGACGGTTTATGTGTAGCATGGACATGTAATAGGTTTGAGTCACAGAGAGACCTGGCAAGTTTATTATGAGACTGTTTTGTAAATTAAAAATACACAGAATTTAACAAGCAAGACTGAATCCTTCATGTCAGTGGGACAGAAACTTCAAGGACATGTAATAAGTATAGTTCTCTGTTTGGAGAGAAATGAACATACCTTCTGAATAAAACTTGATGTTAGACTTTAAAAACCTAATCATTTTTTGTAACAGTGGGTTTTTTAATTGGTGTAATGTCTGCCTGTCAATCTTCCCCTCCCCATCTCTGTATGTATGTTTCTCTGTCTGTTCATCTGTCTCTCTGTGTGCATATGTGTGTTTGTATATGTGTGTGTGTTTGTGTGTATGTATCTCTGTCTCTCTGTTCATCTTTCTCCCTGTCTGTGTATATTTGTGTTTCTGTGTGTGTGTGTGTGTGTGTGTGTGTGTGTGTCTGTGTGTGTGTGTAAACCAGTGGTCAAATTGTGTATCTTCCTCTATTGCTTTGTACATTTATTGATTGAATAATTGTTTATTTGATTGATTGATTGGTGTCTTTGGTTGAGGCTTTCACTGAGACTGAAGCCCACCGACTGACTGACCAGTGAGATTCCAGGATTCTCTCGTCTCTGCTTCTTAGTGCTCAGACTTCAGGTGCACCCACAGCAACTGAATTCATGTGTGACTGCTGGAGATGACTCATGATTCATAAGTGACCCCTGACACACTGAGCATCTACTTAGCCTTTAAAGATTATTATGTCATTCCTCTTACTATTTTACAGACTAGAAACAAACATGGATCTTTAATAATTCTGATCTACTATCCTTCACCATGTGATTTAAAACTAACTTTGTTCATTGTGGAATTTAGATAAACCAACACACTCACTAAGAAAGGAAGATTATTTCAGATCCCAAAGGTTCATGGGGTAATTTATGAGATCCTTGAGAACTTTTTTTCTTTATTAAGTTTAATAAGGCAACAGAATAGCACCCACGTGTTTAAAGCAGCTACACCCTCAGCAGGCACGAGTTTTCTGAAGCTCCCTTTTCTAAGTGCTGCCTCTTTTGACTACTAAGAAAAACAAGGAAGCAAGTAAAGGTCTGTGGTGAGCTACACATTTGATCACTGTGTACGGAACTTGTGGCCTATGATCACACAAAACCCCATTTCCTGCTTGAGGTAATGAAAGACACACAGGCAGTTCATGTGCACACTGCCTGTTGCTCAGACTGAGAGCTGAGCTGAGCTGAGGTGGAACAGACACACTCCTGCAGAGGGACATGTGCCACATTCCTCCTCAGAGCCTGCTTTGTGTGCTGGTGGCCTTGGCTTTGTCTGGTATGATGCATCACGTATAACTAAGTGTATCTAACAGGAAGCATTGCCCCAGGCAAATGACGGTTCCTATAGATACGAGGGGCAAGAAGGAGTTGAGGGAAGCCAGAGAAATTTGTATTCAGTCGCCTTTCTCTTTGGGTCCTAAGGGGCCCAATTCCAACAATGTTTGGTTCACACTTCCACAGGATAAGCTTTTAATTCGTTCTTCTGGTTGTTTTGCAGGATGTAATATGGCCCAGAAAGTGACTCAAGCTCACTCATCAGCAAGCAGGCAGGAGGGGGAAGAAGTCACCCTGGAGTGTTCATATGAGACAAGTTATGGCACATATTATCTTTTTTGGTACAAGCAGCTTCTTAGTGGAGAGATGGTTTTCCTTATTCTCCAACCTTCTTTTGATTCTCAGAACCAGAGGAGCGGCCGCTATTCTGTAATCTTCCAGCAATCACTCAAGTCCATCAGCCTTGTCATTTCAGCCTCTCAGCCAGAGGATTCGGGGAAGTATTTCTGTGCTCTCTGGGAAACTGACACAGTGTTTGAAGTGATAGCACAAGCTGAACAAAAACTGGGGCTCCTTAAGCAGAGGCTCCCTGAGAGAGGGAGCCCAGCTGAGATGCACACCTGCACATCCTGAACAAGAAGATCTCAACTGTGGATGCCCCGTCTGTGGTCTGCATGAGAACTGTGTTTCTAAGTAAAACCTCAGGGCATGCAATTTAGAAATAATTATCGTGAGCGGCTTTGTATACTACACTGACTTAAAACAGAGTTAAAAATAGACTGCTGAGAATATGTGTAATATTTTCTTCACTTGGGAATCTTGCACCACAATAATTTGAAGTTTCTCTTTAATTTGTTAACAGAACATACCTCAGAGGAGGCATCTGGAATAGCAAAGAGCATAATTTCCTGGAGAAAGCTACACTCAGAAGGAGATCCAGCATGAATGTGGTAGTCAGAGACAGACTATAAGGATTTCTCTCCATGAAATACTGGTGGTGACTCCACCAATCTTTACCTTTGTATCTAATGCTGAGCCTGAGGTACTGAAGTTCAGCTTAACCAGCAGTTGGGGAGGACAGGTACATGAGCATAGCACCTGGCTGTCCTGAGATTTGTGAGAATTCAGTGAGACCCAGAAAGCCAATGGAATCTAGAAGGATAAACCTCCCTCACCTCCTCAGTCCCTCTGGTTTGGGGGAGCATCAGAAGTCACGCCATTTGCCAATGTGATGCACACAGACTCGACCTGAATAAAGAAAAGCTGTAGAAGTGAGGAGTAGAGAGTTAATGGTAAAGTGAGCTGGAATCTAATGGACATCAAATATTTATGGGGCCTGAATCTGCAGGGCTATATAAAAATAATTAAATACATCACACCTGTTTCTTAAGTCTTCTACAGCTGCCTTTTCCATGTCCACCCCCAAAACACAGCAACATGGAGAAGGAAATTCTGAGAAATGTGTTTCCAGATATGTTTTTAAAGATTATTTTTATATCATGTGTGTAACCTTTTTGTCAGCATGTATATGTGTGTACTGGGTGAAGTCTGGTGCTCATGGAGGCCAGAAAGGGATATTAGATTCTGGAAATTGGCGTTATTAGAGGAAAGGATTTACCACGTGGAGGTCAGGCACTGAATCTAAGTCCTCTGCAAAAGCAGTGACTGCTTTTAATTAGGGAGTGTATGATCCAGGTCCTGTTTCTAGGTAATTTGCATAAACTGTACATGATAAAGAAGGTAAATAACTTCAATTCACCAATTAAAAACCATAGGCTACCTGGGGGCATTGACAAAGAATACTATCTGTGTCTCCAGGAAACACTTCCCGTAGCTAAGGACATCAAACACTGAAAGTCCAACCATAGAGATCAGCATCGGAAGTAATTGACAGCTGTAAACATGGCACTGCACGTCTCATATTTGACAAAGGAGACTTCAGGCCACAGCTAGTCAGAGAGCTGAGGAGAGCCACTGCATAGCCACAGAGGGTAAGTCTTGTGCATGTGAGTACACGGAGCATGGCTCCCGGTTCAACAAAATAAACTCTAATTGACAGAAAATGTCACATGGGTCCCTAATCACTAATGATCTTAGACTTCAATGTTTCACTGTGACTTTAGCAAGTCTTCCTAAATTAAAAACCAACAAGGAAACTTCAGAGCAGAAGGATTCTGCAAGTCCACCTCTCTGAATTTGGCAGGAGAATCCCAGGCAGGGAAGGGAAGCCAATGTGCACTCAGAGAACTCACTGAATGCAAGCGACAGAATCTTAGCAGACGCAAAATTTATATTCTTTACTGTAAGAAGCAAAAGCCTGAGAAGTCAACAAGGACACAAATTTAAAGAACGTTTTAATGAATAAATAAGTGTAATATCCTATGAATTTGTTAGTAGTTGTCCTTTTTAACGGTTCCTCAGGAGTGGTATAGCTGGGTCCTCAGGTGGTAGTATTCCAAATTTTCTGAGGAACGTCCAGATTGATTTCCAGAGTGGTTGTACCAGCTTGAAATCCCACCAGAAATGGAGAAGTGTTCCTCTTTCTCTACATCCTCGCCAGCATCTGTTGTCACCTGAGACTTTTATCTTAGCCATTTTGACTGGGGTGAGGGAGAATCTCAGGGTTGTTTTGATTTGCATTTCCCTGATGACTAAGAATGTTGAACATTTCTTTGGGTGCCTCTCAGTGATTCAATATCCCAGGAAATTGGACACAGTACTACCTAAGGACTCAGCTATACCATTCCTGGGCATATTCCCAAAAGATGCTCCAACATATAACAAGTACAGATGTTTCACTATGTTCATAACAGCCTTACGTTTAATAGCCAGAAGCTGGAAGCAACCCAGATGCCCCTCAACAGAGGAATGGATACAGACAATGTGGTACATCTACACAATGGAGTATTACTCAGCTATTAAAAACAATGACCATGAAATTCATATGCAAATGGATGGAACTAGAAAATATCCTGAGTGAGGTAACCCAATCACACACAAAAAAAGAAACACACACACACACACACACACACACACACACACACACACACACACACACACACACGGTATACACTTACTGGTAAGTAGATATTAGCCCAAAAGTTTGAATTACCCAAAATGCAATGCACAGAACACATGACGTTCAAGAAGAAGGATGACCAAAGTGCGGATACATCCATCCTTAGGGGGAACAAACATATTCACAGGAAGAGATACGGAGGCAAAGTTTGGAGCAAAGGCTGAAGGAAAGGCCATCCAGAGACTGTCCCACCTGGGAATCCAGTCCATGTCCATACAGCCACCAAACCCACACAATATTGCTGATGCCAAGAAGTGCATGCTGACAGTAGCCTGATATAGCTGTCCCCTGAGAGTCTCTGTGAGAGCATAACAAATACAGAGGCGAATGCTCACAGTCAATCATTGAACTGAGAATGGGGTCCCCATTAGAGGAGTTAGAAAAAAGGATTGAAGGAGCTGAAGGGGCTTGCAACCCCAGAACAACAATACCAACCAACCAGAGCCCCCAGGGACTAAATCACCATCCAAAGAGTACACATGGACAGACCCATGTCTCCTCTGCAAATTCAGAGGATGGCCTTGTTGGGCACCAAAGGTAGGAGCCCTTGGTCCTGCCAAGGCTAGACCCCCCAGTGTAGGGGAATATCAGAACATGGAGGGGAGGTGGGAAGTGTTGGGTGGTTGGGTGGGAGAAAGGAGATAACATTTGAAATGTAAATAAAAAATATCCAAAAAATTATCACACAGTGTTTGTTCTGACAAAGAAAAAAATGTTTTTGACCAAATCTACCACCAGAGGTCTAACTGAAGAATTTGATATTTGAGCTGAGCTCCTGGCTGACCTCTAGTGCTCATGAATTAAATTGGAAGAACACCTCGTGGTAGCAGTAGCTATCATTGCTGATTTGCAGTTAGAAGTTTTTGACAATCATGGCAGGGGAGGATCCAGGAAGAAGGTTATATTTTATCTACAGCTGTCAGATACAATGCTGATTCATGTAGCAGTGCCAAGTATGCTTCATCTACGTTCTGCACTGGTTAGCAGAAGACTACTTAAGGTATGGGACTTGCCTTGTTGTCCAAGGTGGGGCATTTTTCTTGCTAAGTGAAATTCATGCTATATGTTGACCTTCTTCGTACTACAGAAATATCCTGAGATCTAGGAACAATGCACTGATAGAGAAGAAGCTGCTGTAGGTAGTGTATCATAGTGAGCTCTTGTTGCCTTCTATCGTGCATCTACCCTTCCAACTTAATGAACAGTTTCCCCGTTGGCAGTAGGATGGGAGACTGATCACAGATATCTATGAGAAGCCATGAAAGCTGTCATTAAGTTGCACTGTCAAACAGAACTCAGAAGACTCTATGAGTTTGTCTTATGAGAGACACTGGAACTTCAGAGCATGCCTGTTAGTCTGTATGGAGTGCATGATAAGCAAATCCAGTTAAGCTTTTGAAGTAGGGGCACTTCTGAGCTGTGTGGTTTCCATGTGCTTTCTTGTTCAGTACTTAGCAGACATGCCAAAGATGTTGAATCTTCTGTCGTGGGACAGCATAGCAATGTTCAGGAGAATAGGGCTTGGGTTCAAGTTCTGGACTTAGTAGCTGAGGGAACTTGAGCAGACTGCTTCACGAATTTTGTGCTTGATTTCCTCATTCCTGGATATGATTATTCTTAATATCTACTGCAAATTTCGCTATGATGGCTGCCAATTCTTAGTAACCCATGTCAAAAAGTGTAAAAAGTCAATTACACAAAAGGAAATTGTGTGTATCAGGAAATGAATGCTTGTCAAGTGCCACAAAATGCCCATCACAGCCTGGCTTTCCTGTGCTCTTGTTGTGATGTTGTCTTAATGAACGACACATCTGTGCTTCGCTGCATTCCTTTGCAATTAAGTATTTGTTAGAGTTCTCACAGGGGAAGAAATTACAGTCACTAAGAGAATCTTAATTATTTTTAGTCAATGTGCACAATAATGTGTTCTTATGACATTTTCATCCAAATATATCATCGTTTGCTCATATTTACCTCAACACCATCCCTTGTACCATCCCTACTCCTGCTAGTGTTATCTTCCTACAAATGTTCCCAGTCTGCATTTGTCTCTCCCTTTTTCTCTCTACATATATGCATAATATATACAAATGATATACATGTACATATGCATCATATAGACACATCATATACATATACACGTATACGTGTATAGTACATGCAACCTACTGACTCCATTTGGTATTGTCCATATATACATGTGTTTAGACCTGATGAGACAGGATTGGAAAACCTATGTGGGAGTTTGTTGCTGGAGGAAACTGATTCTACCTCTGTTTGCAGCTTTTATCACCTTATTCTTTGTATTTTGGTGAACCGTGAATATTTGTCCTATTTGAATGGGGACCTTCAGAGATTTGTCTTGGGAAATTGTCTTGTTTGTTAATAACTGCTGGGAGGTCCAGCCCATTATGGGCCAGATCATCCTAGCCAGATGGTCCTACATTGTCTAAGAAATCTCTGTGTACAAGGTGACCTGCAGGACAGATAGTAAACAGCATCTTTGTTCATGCTCTATCCTTTTGGCTGGAAAGTGGCCAGAGGTAATACTGGATAAAATAGCAGGCAGGGCTGCTTTCAAGTTTCTGCACTGACTTCTCTCAGGGATAGACTATCATCTGGAATTATAAGCTAAGATAAAGCTTTTTTCTTTCCCAAGTTGTTGCTTTGTTTGTTTGTTGTGGTCATAGCAACAGATACCAATTCCACTAAGTCTGGTCAATATTTATATTGGTGTGTGCATGGGAAACCTACAAATGCCTACATCTTCAAAGAAGAGTTATTTGCCATTCTCCAGAAGTTATCAGCTGACAATAGTCCTTTGCATGGAGTGAGGCCCACGAAGCAGTTCCCTATTCATGTGGCATATTTGGCTGGCTTAGTCTCATGTAAGGAGAGGTCATGTCAGAAATCACATATGCTAGGAATTCATAACTATGACAGCCATGTCATGCTGGGAAAACAGCAATCCCCAGCAATCCTTCCTATCTTCAGGCTCTCAGATCTCTGTCTGTATATCTACTTCCCCGCCTCCCTGTCTGTCTGTCTATCTACCTAATCTATCTATTTTTTCACAATATTTTGAGACGGGTTTTTCTCTGTTGCCCCAGATGTTTTGGAACTTGCTTTGTAGATCAAGTTGGCCTCAAACTCAGAGATTAACCTGACTTAAGTACTGGAATCACAGGTGCATGCCACCACCACCCAGCTTTGATATTTGTTCTACCTCCTTTTCTTGAATGTTCCGTGAGCCTTTATCAGAGAGGCTAATAAAAATGTCCCACTTAGGGTTGAACACTCTCAGTTGTTTATTTTTAGTTCTTTGATTTCTGCATTGAATGGTGCCCAATGCAAAAAGAAGCTTTTTGACACCACTGGCAGCCTAGGGGTATAAACATAAACATTTTGTCCTAGCTTGTGTCTCTGTTGCTGTGATAAAAATAACATCAACAGGGGATTATTCCACCTTGCCAATTCTAACCTGTCCTACAAGGAATCTAAGGCAGAAACTCAAGGCAGGAGGCCAGAACTGAAGCAGAGATAATAGAAAAATTTTGCTTTCTGGCTTTCTGGATTTCTGGCCCACTCAGCTTTCTTAGAGAAGACAGGACCACCTGTCCAAGGAGGATATCTGTAGTGGACTGGGCCTGCTCACAGACATTATTAATCAAGATAACACTACACAGATATGGTTAGACACCATTCTGAGTGAAGAGATTGCTCAGTTAAAGTTTTTTTTCTTCCCAAATGACTGTAGATTGTATTGAGTTGCCTAATATAAATGCCACAGTGGAACACTTGTGTATTTGACATAAGCATACCAGTACTAAGTCATAACCTTTCCTTTCTTGGTGATTCCTAGGATTTCATGTTACTGTTACAATATATAACAGAGTATGACTTTAAAATGTTCACAGTCTTTAAACAATTCACATCTTCAGAGACCTTTTAAATGCTGTTAAAATCCAACTTAATATCTTAAGGATGTATTGTTGCACAATAAGAACAAATTAAAACCAGGGAACAGCTACAATCAGATTAAAGATAAGCCCACCAGCGTGAATGTTCATTGTTTGGTGTCTGGAACTCACTCATGATTTTCTGAGCTCCAAGGGGCTTGGCTATCTCCACTTCAACAGCTTTGCCATGCACAGCACATGTGGCTTCTTTCATAGGCTCAAGGTGTGCCCACCCTAGAGCTGCCACTGTTCCTGATGACGGACTGTCCCACAGCCACGTCCTAATGTCTTCAACATGTCAGAGTCTACTTCTGCTGAGGCTGCACCCTCATTAGAGGTCTCTCCATGCTGTTCACCATTGACTCCTTTAATCTTGATCCCCAGTGAAATTATGTCTATACATCTTCATCCTGCCATTTTAATTGTTTGGTTCTGTAGTACATTTGAAATCTGTAACTCCCTCACCATCTTTGTTGTTTGTGATTGCTTTAGCTCTCTTTGGTCTTTTGTACCTCCATACAAATTTTGTAGATCGTTTTTCTCTCTTTGTCTATGAAAAATGGCTTTTAAATTTTGTTTAAGATTTACATGAATTAATCTTGTAAAACTTGCAATTCTAACAAAAACCAGAATGTACATAAGATACAATCATAGTAAAAAAAAAAAAAAACCTGGTATATTCTTAATGTGATTTCCCTTGTCTTATCTTTTCAGTAATTAGTATTTGAAGGTCTCGTCTTAAATTTGGTTAATTTGTACTTAATTTTGCACAGGGTGACAGCCAACATTTCATTCTTCTTCATAATCTGTTTTTCACCAGCACCATTTACTGAAGAAAATGTCTTTTCACCATTGCATGTGCTAGAGTTGTGTTGTTTTACTTCTAAGTCCTAAAGTCCAATTCCACTGGTGTGTTTGTGTGTGTGTGTGTGTGTGTGTGTTTGTGTGTGTGTGTGTGTGTGTGTGTGTGACTTGAGTTTTGTAGCAGGTAATGCAGATATCACAGGATATTTTCATAGATTTCCTTCAGTTTCTACAAATGGAACATTTTGAAAAGCATGGTTATACTTCGTTAAAGTTCTGGGAGAATCTGGCATTCAGTGTCCTGTCCTGACCATTTCTCTGTGTGGAGGCTCTGGTTGCTTCGCTTTCATTGCCTGCTATGGATTTATTTATGTGGTTTAGGTCTTCCTGAAGTAAATCCAGTAATTCATATATATATTCAGGAAATTATCTACTTTTATATTTTCATCTACTTTTCTATTTTCATCCTCTTAGAGTATAGTTTTAAAATAAACAGCCGTAACAGCCCATAGGATTTATGTATAACTCTTATACCACCCATTTTACCTATAGCTTTATGAATTTGTGTTAGTCCATCTCTTGGTTAATGGGGATAAGGATTTTCAGTCTTTTCCTTTAACAAACTATCTTTGTTTTATTTTTAAATTTTTGTCCTATACCTTCCATTTCGTTTTCTGCATTATATTACTTGTGTTCTATTACTTCTTCTGTTTTGAGGTTTTGCTTCTTTCTTTCTCTAGGACCTTGTGGTGCATCATTAACATTAGTTTGTTTAGTTAATTATTCTCCTGCTTTATTTTTATCTTGCCTATCTTTTAGTTGTGACTTGTGAATGTCATAATATATAACTTATGTTTAATCAAATTCAATCCTAATTCCCCAATTTCTAAACCCTCTCCTATTCAACTCATAACACCCTTCCCATAAACCTCAAGTCCTATCTTTGTTTAGAGCTACTGAGTCTACTTAGAATTTTCAGTATGTGGATGAATGTGGAACCATGTCCTAGATCATCGGTAGATGTCCATGGCAACATGACTGAAGAATACTGACTCCATGAGCCTTCTCCCCATCTATGTGGTAATTTTGGATGGCTTGATTGTATAATCTTGTGCATGTATCACAGCCAATTATCCATTCAATCACTAATGGACCCTTACTTTGTTTCCACGTCCTAGCTATTGCAACCAGTGTAGCAATGAACAGGGATAAACAGTTATCTTTGTAGTAAGGATACGGTGTCCTTTGAGAATCTGTCCTAAAGTGGTATAGCTGGATCATATGGTTGGGCTATTTTAACTTTTCTGAGTAACACCGACATTAGTTTCCATAGTGGTGACACTAGTTTACACTACCAAAAGTGATTAAGAATCCCCCTGTCTCCACATCATCATCTGTCATTTTTCTCTTTGCCATTCTGACTGGAATAAAACTAAACCTTAAAGCAGTTTTAATTTAAATACCATCCTGAGTGAGGTAACCCAGTACAAAAGAACACACATGGTATGCACTCACCGATGAGTAGATATTAGCCCAAAAGCTTGGAACACCAAAGAAAAATTACACAGATCACATGAAGGTCAAGAAGAAGGAAGGCCAAAATGTGGGTACTTCAGTCCTTCTTAGAATGGAGAACAAAATACTCACGGGAGGAAATACAGGGACAAAAAGTGGAGTAGGGACTGAAGAAAAGGTCATCCAGAGACTGCCCCACCTGGGGAATCCATTCTATATTTAGCCACCAAACTAAGTCACTTTTGCTGCTGCCAAAAAGTATTTGCTGACAAGAGCCCAATATGGATGTCTCCTGAGAGACTCTGCCAGAACCCTACTGAAATAGATGAGGATGCTTGCAGCTAATCACTGGACAAAGCATGGGGACCCCAGTGGAGGAGATAGAGGAAAGACTAAAGAAGCTGAAGGGGTTTGCAAACCCATAGGAAGAACAACAATATAAACCAGGCAGACCCCACCAGAGCTCCCAAGGCTAAACCACCAACAAACGAGTCCACATAGAGAGACCCATGTCTTCAGCCGCATATGTAGCAGAGAATGGCATTGTCCAGCATCAATAGGAGGAAAAGCCCTTGGTTCTGTGAAGTCTTGTTTCCCCAATTTAGGGGAATTCCAGGGTGTTGAGGTTGAAGTGGGTAGGTCGGAGTGGGAACATCCTCATAGAAGCAGGGGGAGGAGGAGGAAATATGGGAGGAGGAGGGGCATTTGAAATGTAAATACATAAAATATCCAAGAAAAAAAACAAAAAATTAGCTTTAATTTTCTTTTCCATGATGGGTAATGATTTTGATATATAAAAAAATTTATATTTGTATTTCTTCCTTTAGAAACTATCTTTATTTCAAATCCCATTTTTTATTAGGTTGTTTTGTCTTGCTATTTCGTACTTGTCTTCAGCAGTGTGTATCTGAGAAAGGTGTCTCCATTCCCTAGGCTGCCTCTTCACTCACATGATGGTCTTCTGTGTGGTATAGAAGGTTTCAGTTTCACAGAGTCCTGATCATTGATTGACAGTCTTGGTGCCTGTACTACTGGAGCCCTGTTCAGAAAGTGCCTTTAAGTTGAAGCAAATTCCCTACTTTCCCTTCTAACAGTTCAGGACATCAGGTCTTATGCTGAGGCTCTTGATACACTTGGAATTGAGCTTTGTTCAGAGTGAAATATAAGGATCTAATTATAGTTTGTAGGATAAAGCCTAACTATCACAGTTGATGTGTTCTTTTTTGAAGAGTTCTTAAGTTTGATTGAAAGTCCTTTGTTGAGAGTTTTTGCTTGTATGTACATTACGGAAATTTGTCAAATTTTTTTCTTTTTGTTAATTTTTTTTTACTGGATTTGATATCAGGGTAATACTGCATTCATTAAAAGAATTTAGAAATATCCCTTTCTTGTGGATTTATGGAATAATTTGAGGAATACAGTGTCAGTTCTCTGAAGGTCTAATAGAACTCTGTGCTGAATTCATTTGGCCCTTGTCTTTTTCTGGATGGAGAAAGGATTTTGTTTGTTTGGTTTTGTTTTTGTTGTGTTTTGTTTTGACAAAGTCTTTCTGTGTTGTAGCACTCACTGTCCTGGAGCATGCTATGTAGACAAGGCTGGCTTGTAACTCAGAGTTATTCAACTGTCTCTGCCTTCCTACTGCTAGGATTAACAGCATGTGTCTTTTTGCCTTCCTAGATAGGGGATTTTAATTACAGCTTTCATCTTGTAGATTGTAAAATGTCTTCTTCAATGTTTTTACTTCATTTTGATTTAACTTTGGTAAGTCTTAGGAAATTGATCTGTTCTCTTTAGATTTTCTAAAAGGACTTAAACATAAATGTTTGTAGTACATTCTTCTGATTTTATGAATTTCTTTTGTGTCTGTTATAATATCTCCTTTTCATCTATAACTTTATTTAATTTTGACTTTATCACTTTCTTTTGATTAATTTTGAGTTTATCACTTTCTTTGGGTTAATTTGGGTAAAAGCATAATAGTCTTTTTAAAGACCGACCCTGGGTTTAATAAATAAATTGCATTTCTTGCTTTTAATTAAATTCATCCCTGATTTGATTATTTCTTTCTATTTATTATTTTAGGAGTGTCATTTCTAAGAACTTTCTAAGGCTTTTCAGTGTATATTTAGCTACAAACTGGATATTTCTCAATTTGTTTGAAGTAGGTCCATCTCCTTTGCTGGGTGTGGTAAACATGCCTTCAACCCCAGCACCCAGGAGGTAGTGGCAGGTGGATGTTTGTGACTTTGAGGCCAACCTGGTGAGAACTACATAGTGAATTCCAGGACAACCAGGATTAGAAATAGAGACACTGTCTCAAAAAAAAGAACAAATAAATAAACTTCCTTCGTATAAATGCCTCCAGTGTGCCTCATAAATATTGTTATGTTGTGTTTTCATTTTCTTTGAATTCTAGGGATTTAATATTTTCCATCTTGGATCCATTACCAGTCACTAGTGTGGTACTTAGTCTCCATGGCTTGTGCTCGTGCTGCAGTTTCCACTGCTTTTATCAGCCATCTTTATTGAATTATTATGAGATATAATACAAGATTTTATGACAAATGTCCTCCATTTGTTGAGACTTGCTTTCTATCCTAATGCATGGTCAATCTGTAAACATTTTCATGGAGCATTGAGAAGTGTGCATATTCTCCAGTGCTTGGATTCAATATTCTATGTGATCTATTCTATTGGTAAGACTTTTCACCGAAGTCTCATTTCATTGAGAGTTTATTTCTCTGCAACATTTCAGTTTCAGTTTTCTTCAGCAATTTTATCTTGGTGTTAAACTGTATTTTCATGACTGGGATATAATTCCTTATTTCATTCATTTCTTTGGTTTGTTTGCTTTGCTTTGAATTTGTTTTGTTTTGTTTTTTACTGTATTTGTGTCTGTGTTCAGTTGTTTAAGCACACTTATAATCACTCTTTTGAATTCTTTGTCTGGAATTTCTTCCAGGCAATGTGTATGGGATTAGTGATGTGTGGAGTAGACCTATATCTTGGTTTTACACTTGCTTCTGTGTTGAAATTTCACATCTACAGTACATCATTGGTTATGGTTCTTCCTTCTCCTTTTCCTTCCTTTACTACTCCTCCATCCCATGATCCTTGTTCAATCTGCCTTTCTTCTTAGTAGAGGCACATACAATGTAAAGGAAAAGATTAAGGGTGAGTAAGTTTCCCACATGGGTCTGGTACAGAATGTTCCAGAATGGCATGTGCTATCCCAAGCTGGAGCAGTCAGGTAGCCTGTTTGTTACAAAAGCCTGTGGCCTGGGCTGCTGGAACGAAGTTCCTAGAGGTTTTAGATGGATCTAGTGCAGCAGGCTGGCCAGGGACTGGAGGATAGTTTCTGAGATGTGTACACCTAAGCAGGGGAAACAAATCCTTTTCTGGAGGAAGCCCATGGATTGTGTTTCTTGTTTACTAAGTTTCTGGGTGAGGTAGGCACCTAAGCATAGGAATCCATGTTTCTTTCTTGTTGTAGTAAGCTGAGTATGATAGATTTCTGGAGCAAAACTCAAGGGATTCCTGGAAGCTGTTGGTGGGTCTGGTTCATGTGCCCATGGACAATCATGACGCTTAGTTCCCAGGTGGTATAAGTGGGTCTTACCAGAAGAGGGTTTCTCTGCTATTCTAATGAAAGATTTATAATTATAAACATTCCTTTAAAAACTGAAAATTTCTGTAAACATTTTTACCTAAAACTCTTATTGAGAGAGAGAGGAGAGGGAGGGAGGGAGAAAGAGAGAGAGAGAGAGAGAGAGAGAGAGAGAGAGAGAGAGAGAGAGAGAGAGAGAACCTGGTGGCTAACTAACATTTGATGGATAAAATATGCACATGTCTTTGGAAGGTAAGTATGCTCACCATCACACCATCAAGCCCCATTCATCTTTACATAGAACATGCTAAATAATAATGAGGAAAGAAATATCAGAATTAAAAGACGCCATGGATCTAACAGACATCCACAGAACACTTCACCTAAAGCTTCAAAGTACAAATTCCTCCTCTCCATAGCACATGGGACATTTTCTAAAGTAGATCACACTACTGGTAATAATTTAATCCTTAACAAATACAAAAGAATTAAAATGAATGCTTGTTTCTTATAAGATTGTGGTGGGATAGGATTAGAAATTATTAGCAAGAGAAACTGAACAATTACATAACATGGGAAAAGAGCCGATGATACATTGAAAACAACAATGGAAAAACTCCAAAATTCTTAGAATAAAATGAAAAATAAATCACAAATTATAAAAATATTTTAGGTGGTCCCCAGCTCCAAAAAAAAGAAAAGAAAAGAAAAGAAAATCTTTTAGGTTCATTAAAAGCAGTTATAGAGACAGGAATATGGTTTAGTGTGTAAACTGCCTTTCCTCTCTCTCTCTCTCTCTCTCTCTCTCTCTCTCTCTCTCTCTCTCTCTCTCTCTCTCTCTCTCTGTTTTCAAGGGCCAGTTGCTCAAAAGGGTTGCAATCACTTTATGTGTGCCAATTTTCTGTGTAGTTGTGTTGTTTGATTGCTATCAGTTTTAAAATCTTTTCACTGTGTAGGTTCTCACTGGTTCCAGAAATTCCAAATGTGTACATCTTGGGTTGGCTAGTGTCTGAACAGGCATTGTATCCTGGTTGGGCTGGCAGGAGAACAGTGAGATCCATTAATGGAGTATCTGTCTCAATGTCTTCTAATTCTACTTAGCATTAACTATTCTGTATGCTGGATGAAGCTGTCAGGAATGTGTCAGAAATATTTATTCTAAGATTATAGAAATATATAAAACTGTGTGCTATAGGTAGATAACATTCAATCAGTTCTCAGCTCTGCATTCTATAACTGTAAGACAAATTTTGAATAAAAGCAAAAAAATTAAATGAAGAAAAGTAATATCATAAAGGGGACTGGAGCAGCTGGTGCAGCAGAAAGGAGCTATCCACAAGGTGGCAGAGCATCTCCATGGCTGCAAACTCACAAAGAGACTCTCTGCTTGCCTGTCCTAAGAGCAGCCTGCAATCCGCAGCCCTCTGCACAGACAGATGAAGAAGCCTCAATGCTTTGACACAGAGCTGATCACAGAAGCATCCTGTCTGACTGAAGGCCACAGTCCGGAGGGAGAGCAATGAAGACACTGACTGAACCATTGTTCCTGTTCTTCTGGCTGCAGCTGAATTGTGAGTGAGAGCTTTGGGGGAACAAGGTGTTTGTCAGTGTTCGTTATCAGTCTGTGGAGCAGACTGGCCTTTTCCAGATTTTCTGAAATCACTGTAGTAAGGAAAGAAATGTCTGGAGAATGGCAGCCTCATGGTCGCCTTCTCTTTTCTTTTGCACAGGTGTGAGCAGAGGAGAGCAGGTGGAGCAGCACCTGTCTCACTTGAGTGTCTGGGAGGGAGACAGTGCCGTTATCATCTGCACCTACACAGACAGCCTTTCCTCGTATTTCTACTGGTACAAGCACGAGCCTAGAGCAGGTCTCCAGTTGCTTATTATGCAGGATTTCTGGAGTACAGAAATAAAAGAAGGACAAGGAATCATTGTCCTACTGAACAAGAAAGACAAACGGCTCTCGCTGAACATCACATCTGCCCATATTGGGGACTCTGCCACATACTTCTGTGCAGTCAGTACACAGTGCTCCTCAGGCACGTCCTGTCTGTACATAAACCTGAGACCATGGCCAAAGACAGATGCATTTTCCTCTGTTGAGATAAGGAGTTTCCTGTATTTTATGCTTAGGAAACAGATGTTCTAATACATCTTAAAATCCTGTTTCTAAAACATACAATGAGCATATTGAATGACGTCTTAGTGAGAATAACTAATTAGATGTCAACACTCTAGAGTTGATTGACAGGTGCCATTTAGATTGCCCCCACTCTAAAGACATCTCAGTGCAACTGCTGGAGAATACTCATAATACAAAGGTTCTTATCTTTTAATAATGGTACTTAGTATGTCCACTAGGATATTAATGGATGCTATAGAAAATCATTAAAATAGAAAGCAATTTTTTCAAGTATCAGAACTTGATGTGTGTTTGTGTGATATATATTTCATTTACGTATAGCATATATTATTTTAGATAAACATTAGATATGATCCCCTATGTTGGCTGCTTCTCCTCATCATCATCTTCTTCCTCTTCCTCTTCTTCTTCTCCTTCTTCTTCCTCCTCTGCCTCTGACTCTGCCTCTCCTCCTCCTCCTCCTCCACCTCCTCCTCCTCCTCCTTCTCCTCCTCCTCCTATTTCCCTTCCTCTTCTTCAATTGAGATGGTCTCACTATGCATCTCTGAATGTCTTGGAACTCACTGTGAATAAAAGGCTGACCTCACTCTCTCAGATATTCACCTGCCTCTGCCTCCCAAATACTGAGATTAAAGCCATGTGCTATTTCCTATGGTTTTTAAAACACACGTAGTGCTAGTCATTCCTCTTCCTTCTTCCTTTTTTTTTTTGTGTATATTGTTCTCTATCCAGTATCTCCAATTTTTCCTATTTCTTTATTTAAAAAAAAAACTCACCCTTGGCATTCTAAGCCTCTCACTATAATGCTTTCTCCCCACTACGATACTTTTTTACTTTTCCAGTTTCTGCATTTCCTCAGGCCAATTACTCACATCTTAAGACTGTAATCTGGAAATCACAATTAAGAGAGACTTTGTGGGTCTGGGTTACCTCACTCAGTGTAATATTTTCTAGTTCCAAGTCCCATCCATTTACCTGCACAGGTCACGACTTTATTTTCTTTATACCTGAATAGTACTCCATAGGAAATGCACCAGTTTTTCATGAGCTCTTCATGAAAAGGCATTCAGTTTGGGGGCATTTAGCTCATTTCTACTTCCTAGCTATTATGAATATAGGAGCAGTGAGCATGGCTAAGCAAGTATTAATGGAAAAGAATGTCTAGTCTTTGAACACATACAAGGAGTAGGACGGCTAGGTCATGTGGTAGATTTATTTTTAGGGTTCTCCACATGGGCTTCCAGAGTGACTGGACCAGCTTCCCTTCCTATTAACAGTCAGTGAGGGCTCCAGGTCCCCACAGCCTTCCCAAGATTTGTTGTCAATTGTCTTGTGTATCTTAGCTATTCTTATTAGGATAAGATGAAATCTCAAAGTATTTTTAATCTGACAATTGTCAAGAATATTATATACTTTGAATATTTCTTAGCCACTTTTATTTCTTCTTTAAGTGCTCTCTATCCTAAACCATAGCCCATTTTGTAACTGAGTAGTTTGGTTCTGACAATTTAAAAATTCTTTTATATACATAGTAGTCCTTGGTCATGTATCTAACTGGCTATAATTCTCTCTCATTTTGTGAGCTTCCTCTTAATTGGCTTGTTTCTTTACTGTGTAGAAACTTTATAGTTCTATGAAGTCACATGCTTCCCTGCGTCCACTTACCTCATTTGGTAGCCAGGCCCATTTTTCCCCAGGCTGAACTTGATGGAGGGAAGCTTAACTGGATGTGTGTGAGTGCAGTGTAGCATCACACTTGGGAACACACTTGGGCCCAGCTTCAAAGAACTGGTTTGGATTTTTTAGGGCAAAGGTTGCATTTATGCCCCTGGGGAGGTGGCCAGGGTCTCTGGGACAAGATTTGTGTGGTTGTGTACCCTTGGCTAGGGCAGAGGCGTTTGAAGAGACTTCATCTGCATACTCAGGGGCTGAACCAGGGCGGGGACTCATGAGGTGAAACAAGCAGTGAAGTAAGTTCTTCATAGTGTGGATGGTGGGAGAGTCAGCTTGATGGTGCCAGACTGGGAGGAAGGAGGAAGCCAACTTCTGCCATCCTCCTGTTTGAGGTATTCAGGATTGAATCTCCCTTAGCCCTTCCTCCATAACCCTGGGCAATCAATTATGCTCCCCCCATCCTACAGGTCAGATTTTGTCCTTAATTTTTGGACAAAATGAAACCTCTTAAGAAACTCTTTCCCTACATCTACATGATCTAAGGTACTATCTATGTTTTCTTCTATCAGTTTCAGTGTTTCACATTCACAATGGGAACTTTGATCTACTTGGGTTTAGGCTTTGTGCAAGGTGATAGATAAGTAAGTTCATTTTTCTACAAGTGGGCATCAAATTTTTCCACATTGTCTGGGGAAGGTCCTGGTTTTCAGCACCATAGTCAAAATAGGAGATGGCAGAACTTTTATGCACTAGTGTTTGGGTCTTTGTTTTCATTTCATTGGTCCATGTTTTTAATGCTACTATCATATTATTTTATATGCCATGGCGAGTTAGTTTTGTGATCCTTATGGCATGATTATACACACATGTGCACGCGCGCGCGCGCACACACACACACACACACACACACACACACACACACACATGACCGTGGCCAGAGCCCCATTCAAGTGTGGGCAATTTCTACTGAAATGTGTAAATGTGTTCCTAGTGTTGCTAGTTATTTCCAGGTATGATAATAAAGGATTTGATCTTCCCCAAACAGTTTTAACTTCCTGAACAATAGAGCAAAGTGTGCCTTGTGAACTGAACAAGACTAAAACCAGAAATATTTTATTATTATTATTTTTTTTTTCTTTTGTATTTTTTTTAATTAACTTGAGTATTTCTTATATACATTTCAAGTGTTATTCCCTTTCCCGGTTTCCGGGCAAAATCCCCCTCCCCCCTCCCCTTCCTTATGGGTGTTCCCCTCCCAACCCTCCCCCCATTGCCGCCCTCCCCCCATAGTCTAGTTCACCGGGGGTTCAGTCTTAGCAGGACCCAGGGCTTCCCCTTCCACTGGTGCTCTTACTAGGATATTCATTGCTACCTATGGGGTCAGAGACCAGGGTCAGTCCATGTATAGTCTTTAGGTAGTGGCTTAGTCCCTGGAAGCTCTGGTTGCTTGACATTGTTGTACTTTTGGGGTCTCGAGCCCCTTCAAGCTCTTCCAGTTCTTTCTCTGATTCCTTCAACGGGGGACCTATTCTCAGTTCAGTGGTTTGCTGCTGGCATTCGCCTCTGTATTTGCTGTATTCTGGCTGTGTCTCTCAGGAGCGATCTACATCCGGCTCCTGTCGGTCTGCACTTCTTTGCTTCATCCATCTTGTCTAATTGGGTGGCTGTATATGTATGGGCCACATGTGGGGCAGGCTCTGAATGGGTGTTCCTTCAGTCTCTGTTTTAATCTTTGCCTCTCCCTTCCCTGCCAAGGGTATTCTTTTTCTTCATTTAAAGAAGGAGTGAAGCATTCACATTTTGATCATCCGTCTTGAGTTTCGTTTGTTCTAGGGAACTAGGGTAATTCAAGCATTTGGGCTAATAGCCACTTATCAATGAGTGCATACCATGTATGTCTTTCTGTGATTGGGTTAGCTCACTCAGGATGATATTTTCCAGTTCCAACCATTTGCCTACGAATTTCATAAACTCGTTGTTTTTGATAGCTGAGTAATATTCCATTGTGTAGATGTACCACATTTTCTGTATCCATTCCTCTGTTGAAGGGCATCTGGGTTCTTTCCAGTTTCTGGCTATTATAAATAAGGCTGCGATGAACATAGTGGAGCACGTGTCTCTTTTATATGTTGAGGCATCTTTTGGTTATATGCCCAAGAGAGGTATAGCTGGATCCTCAGGCAGTTCAATGTCCAATTTTCTGAGGAACCTCCAGACTGATTTCCAGAATGGTTTTACCAGTCTGCAATCCCACCAACAATGGAGGAGTGTTCCTCTTTCTCCACATCCTCGCCAGCATCTGCTGTCACCTGAGTTTTTGATCTTAGCCATTCTCACTGGTGTGAGGTGAAATCTCAGGGTTGTTTTGATTTGCATTTCCCTTATGACTAAAGATGTTGAACATTTCTTTAGGTGTTTCTCAGCCATTCGGCATTCCTCAGCTGTGAATTCTTTGTTTAGCTCTGAACCCCATTTTTTAATAGGGTTATTTGTTTCCCTGCGGTCTAACTTCTTGAGTTCTTTGTATATTTTGGATATAAGGCCTCTATCTGTTGTAGGATTGGTAAAGATCTTTTCCCAATCTGTTGGTTGCCGTTTTGTCCTAGCCACCGTGTCCTTTGCCTTACAGAAGCTTTGCAGTTTTATGAGATCCCATTTGTCGATTCTTGATCTTAGAGCATAAGCCATTGGTGTTTTGTTCAGGAAATTTTTTCCAGTGCCCATGTGTTCCAGATGCTTCCCTAGTTTTTCTTCTATTAGTTTGAGTGTGTCTGGTTTGATGTGGAGGTCCTTGATCCACTTGGACTTAAGTTTTGTACAGGGTGATAAGCATGGATCGATCTGCATTCTTCTACATGTTGCCCTCCAGTTGAACCAGCACCACTTGCTGAAAATGCTATCTTTTTTCCATTGGATGGTTTTGGCTCCTTTGTCAAAAATCAAGTGACCATAGGTGTGTGGGTTCATTTCTGGGTCTTCAATTCTATTCCATTGGTCTATCTGTCTGTCTCTGTACCAATACCATGCAGTTTTTATCACTATTGCTCTGTAATACTGCTTGAGTTCAGGGATAGTGATTCCCCCTGAAGTCCTTTTATTGTTGAGGATAGCTTTAGCTATCCTGGGTTTTTTGTTATTCCAGATGAATTTGCAAATTGTTCTGTCTAACTCTTTGAAGAATTGGATTGGTATTTTGATGGGGATTGCATTGAATCTGTAGATTGCTTTTGGTAAAATGGCCATTTTTACTATATTAATCCTGCCAATCCATGAGCCATGGGAGATCTTTCCATCTTCTGAGGTCTTCTTCAATTTCTTTCCTCAGTGTCTTGAAGTTCTTATTGTACAGATCTTTTACTTGCTTGGTTAAAGTCACACCGAGGTACTTTATATTATTTGGGTCTATTATGAAGGGTGTCGTTTCCCTAATTTCTTTCTCGGCTTGTTTCTCTTTTGTATAGAGGAAGGCAACTGATTTATTTGAGTTAATTTTATACCCAGCCACTTTGCTGAAGTTGTTTATCAGCTTTAGTAGTTCTCTGGTGGAACTTTTGGGATCACTTAAATATACTATCATGTCATCTGCAAATAGTGATATTTTGACCTCTTCTTTTCCGATCTGTATCCCCTTGATCTCCTTTTGTTGTCTGATTGCTCTGGCTAGAACTTCAAGAACTATATTGAATAAGTAGGGAGAGAGTGGGCAGCCTTGTCTAGTCCCTGATTTTAGTGGGATTGCTTCAAGTTTCTCTCCATTTAGTTTAATGTTAGCAACTGGTTTGCTGTATATGGCTTTTACTATGTTTAGGTATGGGCCTTGAATTCCTATTCTTTCCAGGACTTTTATCATGAAGGGGTGTTGAATTTTGTCAAATGCTTTCTCAGCATCTAATGAAATGATCATGTGGTTTTGTTCTTTCAGTTTGTTTATATGATGGATCACGTTGATGGTTTTCCGTATATTAAACCATCCCTGCATGCCTGGGATGAAGCCTACTTGATCATGGTGGATGATTGTTTTGATGAGCTCTTGAATTCGGTTTCCCAGAATTTTATTGGGTATTTTTGCGTCGATATTCATAAGGGAAATTGGTCTGAAGTTCTCTTTCTTTGTTGTGTCTTTGTGTGATTTAGGTATAAGAGTAATTGTGGCTTCGTAGAAGGAATTCGGTAGTGCTCCATCTGTTTCAATTTTGTGGAATAGTTTGGATAATATTGGTATGAGGTCTTCTATGAAGGTTTGATAGAATTCTGCACTAAACCCGTCTGGACCTGGGCTCTTTTTGGTTGGGAGACCTTTAATGACTGCTTCTATTTCCTTAGGAGTTATGGGGTTGTTTAACTGGTTTATCTGTTCCTGATTTAACTTCGATACCTGGTATCTGTCTAGGAAATTGTCCATTTCCTGAAGATTTTCAAATTTTGTTGAATATAGGTTTTTATAGTAAGATCTGATGATTTTTTGAATTTCCTCTGAATCTGTAGTTATGTCTCCCTTTTCATTTCTGATTTTGTTAATTTGGACGCACTCTCTGTGTCCTCTCGTTAGTCTGGCTAAGGGTTTATCTATCTTGTTGATTTTCTGAAAGAACCAACTTTTGGTTCTGTTGATTCTTTCTATGGTCCTTTTTGTTTCTACTTGGTTGATTTCAGCTCTGAGTTTGATTATTTCCTGCCTTCTACTCCTCCTGGGTGTATTTGCTTCTTTTTGTTCTAGAGCTTTTAGGTGTGCTGTCAAGCTGCTGACATATGCTCTTTCCTGTTTCTTTCTGCAGGCACTCAGCGCTATGAGTTTTCCTCTTAGCACAGCTTTCATTGTGTCCCATAAGTTTCGGTATGTTGTATCTTCATTTTCATTAAATTCTAAAAAGTTTTTAATTTCTTTCTTTATTTCTTCCTTGACCAGGTTATCATTGAGTAGAGCATTGTTCAATTTCCACGTATATGTGGGCATTATTCCCTTATTGTTATTGAAGACCAGTTTTAGACCGTGGTGGTCCGATAGCATGCATGGGATTATCTCTATCTTTCTGTACCTGTTGAGGCCCGTTTTTTGACCAATTATATGGTCAATTTTGGAGAAAGTACCATGAGGAGCTGAGAAGAAGGTATATCCTTTTGCTTTAGGATAGAATGTTCTATAAATATCCGTTAAGTCCATTTGGCTCATGACTTCTCTTAGTCTGTCGACATCACTGTTTAATTTCTGTTTCCATGATCTGTCCATTGATGAGAGTGGTGTGTTGAAATCTCCCACTATTATTGTGTGAGGTGCAATGTGTGTTTTGAGCTTTAGTAAGGTTTCTTTTACGTATGTAGGTGCCCTTGTATTTGGGGCATAGATATTTAGGATTGAGAGTTCATCTTGGTGGATTTTTCCTTTGATGAATATGAAGTGTCCTTCCTTATCTTTTTTGATGACTTTTAGTTGGAAATTGATTTCATTTGATATTAGAATGGCTACTCCAGCTTGCTTCTTCTGACCATTTGCTTGGAAAGTTGTTTTCCAGCCTTTCACTCTGAGGTAGTGTCTGTCTTTGTCTCTGAGGTGTGTTTCCTGTAGGCAGCAGAATGCAGGGTCCTCATTGCGTATCCAGTTTGTTAATCTATGTCTTTTTATTGGGGAGTTGAGGCCATTGATATTGAGAGATATTAAAGAATAGTGATTATTGCTTCCCTTTATATTCATATTTGGATGTGAGGTTATGTTTGTGTGCTTTCATTCTCTTTGTTTTGTTGCCAAGACGATTAGTTTCTTGCTTCTTCTAGGGTATAGCTTGCCTCCTTATGTTGGGCTTTACCATTTATTATCCTTTGTAGTGCTGGATTTGTAGAAACATATTGTGTAAATTTGGTTTTGTCATGGAATATCTTGGTTTCTCCATCAATGTTAATTGAGAGTTTTTCTGGATACAGTAACCTGGGCTGGCATTTGTGTTCTCTTAGGGTCTGTATGACATCAGTCCAGGATCTTCTGGCCTTCATAGTTTCTGGTGAGAAGTCTGGTGTGATTCTGATAGGTCTCCCTTTATATGTTACTTGACCTTTTTCCCTTACTGCTTTTAATATTCTTTCTTTATTTTGTGCATTTGGTGTTTTGACAATTATGTGACGGGAGGTGTTTCTTTTCTGGTCCAATCTATTTGGAGTTCTGTAGGCTTCTTGTATGTCTATGGGTATCTCTTTTTTTAGGTTAGGGAAGTTTTCTTCTATGATTTTGTTGAAGATATTTACTGGTCCTTTGAGCTGGGAGTCTTCACTCTCTTCTATACCTATTATCCTTAGGTTTGATCTTCTCATTGAGTCCTGGATTTCCTGTATGTTTTGGACCAGTAGCTTTTTCCGCTTTACATTATCTTTGACAGTTGAGTCAATGATTTCTATGGAATCTTCTGCTCCTGAGATTCTCTCTTCCATCTCTTGAATTCTGTTGGTGAGGCTTGTATCTACAGCTCCTTGTCTCTTCTTTTGGTTTTCTATATCCAGGGTTGTTTCCATGTGTTCTTTCTTGATTGCTTCTATTTCCATTTTTAATTCCTTCAACTGTTTGATTGTGTTTTCCTGGAATTCTTTCAGGGATTTTTGCGATTCCTCTCTGTAGGCTTCTACTTGTTTATTAATATTTTCCTGTGTTTCCCTAAGTGTGTTCATGTCTTTCTTGAAGTCCTCCAGCATCATGATCAAATATGATTTTGAAACTAGATCTTGCTTTTCTGGTGTGTTTGGATATTCCATGTTTGTTTTGGTGGGAGAAGTGGGCTCCGATGATGGCATGTAGTCTTGGTTTCTGTTGCTTGGGTTCCTGCGCTTGCCTCTCGCCATCAGATTATCTCTAGTGTTACTTTGTTCTGCTATTTCTGACAGTGGCTAGACTGTCCTATAAGCCTGTGTGTCAGGAGTGCTGTAGACCTGTTTTCCTCTCTTTCAGTCAGTTATGGGGACAGAGTGTTCTGCTTTCTGGCGTGTAGTTTTTCCTCTCTACAGGTCTTCAGCTGTTCCTGTGGGCCTGTGTCTTGAGTTCACGAGGCAGCTTTCTTGCAGCAGAAAATTTGGTCTTACCTGTGGTCCCGAGGCTCAGGTTCGCTCGTGGGGTGCTGCCCAGGGGCTCTCTGCAGCGGCAGCAACCAGGAAGACCTGTGCCGCCCCTTCCGGGAGCTTCAGTGCACCAGGGTTCCAGATGGTCTTTGGCTTTTTCCTCTGGCGTCAGAGATGTGTGTGCAGGGAGCAGTCACTTCTGGTTTCCCAGGCTTGTCTGCCTCTCTGAAGGTTTAGCTCTCTCTCCCACGGGATTTGGGTTCAGAGAACTGTTTATCTGGTCTGTTTCTTTCAGGTTCCGGCGGTGTCTCAGGCACAGGGGTCCTGCCGCTCCTGGGCCCTCCCCCACGGGAGCCCAGAGGCCTTATACAGTTTCCTCTTGGGCCAGGGATGTGGGCAGGGGTGAGCAGAGTTGGTGGTCTCTTCCGCTCTGCAGCCTCAGGAGTGCCCACCTGACCAGGCGGTTGGGTCTCTCTCTCACCGGGTCTGGGCTATTATTATTATTATTAATGGATTTACTTATTCACTTTGCATCCCAATATCAGTTCTCCTTCTAACAATACCCTTTCACACAGATTTTACCTCCATTCTCTTCTTACTTTTTCCCCTGAGAAGGAGGAGACTATGAGTATATACTCTCCCCAACACCCCCCATCCATGCACATCCAGACACTGGATAAGGTGGAATGTCAAGGTTGCTTTGATTTGTAGGAGATTTCTCTGTTCTGTTAGCTCTGGACCTTATTTTTTAAATTGGGTTATTTGTGTTGGTGTCTACCTCCTTGAGTTCCTTCTATATTTTAGATATTAATCCTTTGTCAGATGTGGGTAGGTGAAAGTATTTTCCCAATATGTAGGGTGTCATTGAAGGAGTCCTTTGACCTACTGAAGGTTTTCAGATTTATGAGGTCCCATTTTTTAGTTATTGATCTTAGTGCCCGAGCTATTGGTGATGTGTTCAGGAAGTTGTCTCTTTACCAAGAGGTTTAAGGCTATTCTCTACTTTCTGTTCTATTAGATTTAGTTTATCTGATTTTATGTTGTGGTCTTTGATCAACTGTGATTTGAGGTTTGTGCAGGGTGATAAATAGGAATTATTTGCACTCTTCTACATGAGAACATCCAGTTAGATAAGCACTTTTTGTTCAAGATGCTCTAGTTTTCCATTGTATCAGTTTGGTTTCTATTTCAAAAAATCAAGTGACCACATATGTGGGGGTTTGTTTCTGGGTGTTCTGGGTGTTCTATCTGATTCCATTGATCAACCTGTTTGTTTACATACCCAAACCAAGCAGTTTTTATTACTATTTCTCTGTAGTACAGCTGGAAGTCAGGGATAGTTATATCTCCAGAATTTTGTGTTTTTTTTTTTTCATTTTGAAGGTAAGTTTAAGCTATCCTGTTTCTTTTTTCTATATGAGGCTGAGAATTTGGGAACAAATTTCGATGTTCCTGTGTGAAAGTATGAAGATACCTCTATTTTATTCAATACATAAAACCTAAATCTAAATGGATCCTAGATTAAAAATAAAAGAGCAAAGCTATAAAGCATATGTTAACAAACATGGTGTAGATTCTTGTGAATGGTCGAGGCAAGTCTTAAGTATTTTACTGGAATAGGAAGGAAAAATGAAAACAAATAAAATGATCTTTATGGTTCAAAGTACTTTAACAATAACATGAGAATGGCCCCACAATGGGAACAAAGTATTTACAATTCATTTATCTGATAGCATACTTCAAACCACAATTCATAATCCTCTGCATACTTTAGCAATAAACAAAGTAATAACATAGGTTTAAAAATGAGCAAAAAGTTGCATAGGTGGTCTTCTAATGATTTTATGGAAATGCTTGATAAACACATGGAAGAATGTTGAACACTGTGAATTTTTAGAGAAGGACAAAATTCTAAGAGTATACTGTACAGGTGGTGGTTTGAATAGGTACACCCACCCCAAAAGATTCCTGTGTTTGAATATGGAGCGGCACTATTAGTAAGTATGGCTTTATTGGAGGAAGTGTGGCCTTGTTAGTGGAAGTATTGCACTGTGGAAACAGGGCTTTGAGGTCTTAGGTGCATCCAGTCTGTGTTCATTGCCTGAGGTTCAAGAGGCAGAACTTTCATCTCCTTCAGCACCATGACTGAGCATTACCAGGATTCCCACCATGATAATAATGAGCTACACCTGTCTGTTATCTGTAATGTCCATTAACTATAAGCTAGCCCCAATTAAATGTTTTTATACAAACAGTTGTCTTGGTCACACTGCCTTTTCACAGCAATAATATCATAAGACAACACCACTCACTCCCACTAAAACTGAAAATATAAAACAGAGACAATAGAACAAGTTTTGTCTAAAGTCTGGAGAATTTGAAATCAGCATGCACTCTTTATGGGAAGGAAAAAATTGAAGCTGCTCTGGAAAATAGTAATTAATTTCCTAGTAATGTATTAAAGAGAAGTGAGAGTGTGTATTACATAAGAAGTAGTATATATACAAGTGCTCATGTCTGTGTACCCATAACTTCACAAAGTGGGAATAACCCAGTGGCTGCCAGTAGATGACTAGAAAATATGTAGCCAACCCATGGAAAGCAATGTCACAGCAATGGAAAAAAATGACATATTGACCTCTGCTAAAAAATGAAGTGTGAAATACTTAAAAAAGCACATGATAGGAACCAACTGCAACAGACCACATATGTAATAGCTATTAACCGATTGACAAGATTTTATCAGTGACAGAATTAGAGGGAAAAAGATAGGCATAACTATTGCTAGGTATGAAGTTGATTTTTGTGGTGAGGAACTTTGTTAAAATTTATTTGATGATGTTGAGATGGTTCTGTGTGTAAAACAATAATCATAGACTACACTACAGTGTATGAATGGTCGTTCAATAGAATATTCACAATACAAAGCTATAACAAACCGAAAAAGATTAAGAGTAGACAGCTTGAAAGTGAAATCAAAGTTCTCCCTCCAAGCCTCTTAAGACCCTGCTCATTTCGATCCTGTCATCTGGACTGGGACACTCACCACCTCCTGCCTGGGGCTTTCACAGCCTGCTCACTACACCAAAGCTTCTGTCCTTCCTGAAAGTCTGTCTTTAGACAGCGGAGTTTACATGCTGTCCTAGTTTTCTTTCTATTACTGAAATAAAATCCGACCAAAAGCAGATTGGAGAGTGAAGGGTTAATTTGGCTCACAGGTTACAGACCATCATCATAGGAAGCCAAGGCAGGAAGTCAAGGAAGAACCCAGAGTCAGGAACTGAAATAGAACCCATGCTGCTAACCGAGGTGATCCTCTTTGGTCCTCGGTTTCAGGAGAATTTTTATTTTGAAACAACACAGCACTAAAAGAATGGGAGTCCCATCACCCACAGTGAGCTTGGTACTTTCACTTTGATCATTAACCAAGAAAATGCTCCATAGATTTGCTTACATGCCAGTGGAAATGCATTTTATCCAGTATCGGTTCCTTCTTTCTAGATGACTATTGTTTGTGTCAAGTTGACAAAAACTAGTACAAGTTGATCCCTTTACTTCTCACCACATAAACACCAGTAGTAAATCCATAACCTTCCGTTTCTTGTTTGTTCCCAAAGATGTAATGCTAATACTGCAATTAAAATATAGTATAACTTTAAAAGTTCAACCTTATTTAAAATGTCTCTTTCAATATCCAATTTTCAATTGCTCCTATAAAAATTATATGTGTATATATATCATTACATATTATAATTTAAACACATTATATTATATATAACAATGTAGTAATATTATATAATGCTATTTTATATCATATATTATATTATAGGTGTTGACATTATAATATAAATATATCACATTATATAATAACATTATATATATGTTATAAATGATAAAATTTTTATATGAGACATCAATTAAAAACTGTGCTTTTGAATCAATCAACCAATCAGACACCGCAGAGCTCATAGGGAATAAACCACCAACAAAAGTGTATGCATAGAGGTACCCATGGCTCCAGCTGCATATGTAGTAGAGGGTGGCCTTGTTGGGTATCAATGAGAGGAGAGAACCTTGTTCCTGTGACTGCTGGATGCCCCAGTGTAGGGGAATACTAGGGCGGGGAAGAAGGAGAGAGTGGGTAGGGAACACTGTCAGAGAAGCAGGGGGAGGGTGGATGGGGTAGGTGGTTGCCAGAAGGCAACCTGGGAAAGGGAATAACATTTGATATGGAAATAAAGAGAATAATGAACAAAATAAATTAAATAACATAATATTAAAATACAAAAAAAACTGTACTTTTAAAGAGACACTGGATATTATAAATAGGCATCAAACTTTTAAAGTTAAAATGATATATAATATATATTTATCACATAGATTGTTTCTGTGTGCTTGTGGCACTGTGTGTGTGGGTGTCCATGTTGTGTGTGATATGTATGTTAATATTTGTTTGTGTGCATGTGATGTGTTTGTGTCTGTGTGATGTTTGTGATGTATATGTATGTGTGTGGCATATATTCAATAGGTGTCAGTGCTGTGTATGGTGTGTGTGTAATTGTGTGTGTGAGATGTTTGAGTATAGTGTTTATGTATGCTCATCTGTGTAACTGAGGCATTCATGTGCCTTGGTGCATGTATGTTGGTCAGAGGACAATCTGAAGTATATCATATATTACAATATTATAAATAAAAATATATTTACATATTTTCACATTCTACCTTGTTTGAGACAGGGTCTCGTCTTCAGCACTCCAGGTTTGGTGCTCCCAAGTGCTTCCTGGGAGGATATTCTGTCTTTACCTCACATCTCGCTCTGGATCAGTTCTCAACTTTCCCAATGTTGCCACCCTTTAATACATTTCCTATGTTGTGACCACCCTCAACCATAAAATCATTTTCATTGTTACTATATAATTGCAGTTTTGCTGCTGTTCTGAACTGTGATGTAAGTATCTGAAACATCTGATAATCTTAGGGGATTCCTGTGAAAGGGCCCTTTGATCCATCCACCTAATGGTCTTGACCCACAGATTTAGAAGTGCTGCTCTAGAGGAAACGGGTTTGTGGACATATGCTGCCATGCACAGTCATTCACGAGCTCTGGAAATCTGACCTCAGGGCTTCCTATTTGTGTGCTTTTAAGCACTGACCCATATCCTACCTAACCTATTAACATTCTTAAACAAGAATATGAGTTTAGTAATTCAAGTGATTTTTGATGTTCTTCAACTATGGGAGTTGAATTCTGTCAGTGTAGACAAGTAAAGAATCCTGCTGTATTATATCACTGACAAGAAAGCCAGGTTGCTCTAGGCAATAGAGTGTCCTTGGATTTTACACATGCTGGGCTCTGTAAATTACCACAGGAAACTGAAAGCCAGCATGAGTTCCTGATCTTTGTTTTTGATGTGTCTCTTTCTTTCTGACCAGACTTCTGGAAGTATTTGTCTATCTGACTTCTTAGATGATTGTCATTCTTCTAACACTTGTGGATTTGAGTTTATTTTTTTCTACTGTTGCTCTTAAGTTATGGGGAAATTTGAAAGAAATAGAAACACTCACCACACGCACACACACACACACACACACACACACACACACACACACACACACACCTTCCACAGCCTCATTCATAGGCTAAACATTCACACATTGCTAGTATATTGCTGGCATAGGTAACTCTTCCCCAGGAGACAATCCCCACAGGGAGGAACAGATGAGAGAGGACCCATCTTCCTTCTTGTTCCTGGAAGGAAAGAGGCTACTGTGACTTAGTCAATGTGTTCCACTGGCCCAGAAAGAGCTAAGGTTTTTAATAACAGGTTTCCTTCCTGGGGACAGTACTTTTACCAGCCATGGAGGTCTCTAGGTTGTAGTTCCTCTAACTCTAGCAAGAAAACCTTCTCATCTGGAGTCCCAGCTTGGCACAGATAGCATAGGCAATCTAACTTCGTAAAATACCTGTGCCATAATGCATTGTCACCATGGCTGTGGAGGTCATTCATGCTCAGCCTGAGAAAACTGCACACAAAATCTGAGGTACACTTCATAATCTGGTTTCATAGGGAATATTAACAACCCATTCACTTTCACCAAATACTAGAATTAATATCTTAAATTAGAAAACACACAATGTACTTTGTGAGAGTTTTGCTTGTCTATGAAATAGGAACATAGCAGGAGGCAGCAGGCTGTGGACTCTCAAGACACTTGGTTCCTCATATGGCCTCCAGAGGGCGCTGCTGCACTCACTACTGTTCCTTCTTCCTTTGAACATCTCCACCTGTTCACCTCATCCTTCTTGCAGCTGGCTGAGAATTTAGCAAAGGAAAGTGACAAGAATTAGATATTCAAAACTCTTTTGAGATTCCTGTTTGCAGCATCAGTTTTTATCTGAGTGGGAGACTTCTCCAACAGACTCTTCCTGCTTTCAAGCTCTTGCTTTCCTCTTGCACTTTGCTGTTGGTCCATTCCAGAGTTCCTCCATTACAGAGCTGCAGCCTTCCCAAGTATCAGCCATGCTCGTGGCGCTCCTCCCAGTGCTGGGGATAAACTTTCTCATGAGTGAGTACAGCATCCTTGTGGTCTCTGCATCTCTGGATTCTGACTATCCTCAATAAATCTGCACTGCACTTACTTACCTCATATTCCTTTCCAGGAGTTGCCCAAGCTCAGTCAGTGACTCAACCTGATGCTCATGTCACTGTCTCTGAAGAAGACTCTCTGCAGCTGAAATGCAAGTATTACACTCCTTGGTCAACTTACCTGTTCTGGTATGTCCAGTACCCACAGCAGAGGCTCCAGCTGCTCCTCAAGTACTATTCAGGAGACCCAGTTGTTCAAGGATTAAATGACTTTGAGGCTGAATTCAACAAGAGTGACTCTTCCTTCCACCTGCGGAAAGCCTCTGTGCACTGGAGCGACTCGGCTGTGTACTTCTGTGCTCTGAGCGCACAGTGTCTGAGTCTGTAGGGGGAGCTGAACACAAACACCCATGGCTGTGGGTGCTTAGACACAAGGTCTCTCCTTGTGCTCTCTGAAGCATCTCTTTCAACTTGGCGAGGAGAAAAGAGGTATCGTGCAGTCCCACCTGCCTTTGCACAGCTCATTTCCAGTTAAAATATACACTGTCTGACTTCATATTAGAAGCTCTTTACATATTTTCTGTGGGAGCCGTACTGGATTTGGGCCTGGTTGCTTTGTCACTGTGCGGCCTTAGTCTTAGATTGTAGGATCAAAAGCCTCTCCCTGTAATTTATGGCACAAGAAGTTTACATTCACAGAATGTTGTCAGCCTGAACAAGACCCTTCTGGGTCTCCAGCAAGGTTTGACCCCTGCTGAGCCCTGCCCTTGCATGTGAAAGCCTTTTGTCCCCAACTGGGAACAGTCTGACCAGGTACTTCTCACCTGAGTCAGAATTAGGCTGGCCTTCCTGGTTATTTCCCTAATTTATTCAGGCCACAAAGTCGGTCCTTTGTTACCGAAGTCTCAGCCAGGGTTCCCCACTGTGCTTGACAGATACCTGCTAAGTGGTGTTCTTTAGATATATAGTTTGGTCAATAAAGAAACCAGAGGCCCTCTTCCTCTTCTGGCTTGACACGAATAACCTATGTGTGTGTGCTTCTTTCATCCCGCAGGCTTTCGCCCGATTCTCGGTACCGTGTCGGTGCAGGCGCCCACAATTTTCGAAATGATATAATGCTCAATCATAATTCTTTTTCTTTTCTTTTCTTTTTTTTTTTTCGGAGCTGGGGACCGAACCCAAGGCCTTGCACTTGCTAGGCAAGAGCTCTACTGCTGAGCTAAATCCCCAACCCCCATAATTCTTTAGAATGGAGGCTACTGTCATTTTTCCATGAGAACCATTTCCTGAGTGGGCATTGCTTGGACTGTGACTGTGCTGAGCAGCTTGTTCTGTTCGTGAGGAAAGACAGAAGACATTTGTCATTTTGTGTTTCATCCACAAGGAAGTGGAAGGTGTGCTCTTCAGCTTCTGTCCTGAAGTTTACCTTCACTGCTATCTTTCGTGTCAATTTTCCTGTAAATTCTTCTTTTGGTGCTTATTACACCGATCACGATTTGTCACGATATTTAAGTACTCCCACTTAGGAAAGAATTTGATGCATTTTTAGTTGATACAGATATCTACCAAAAACAGAAAAGCTTAGAGACCTGTCATTATTTTGTCAGTTCTAGCAGCCATTAAAAATACAACAGGAGAATAAGGAATTGGAGCTCCTTGATATTTTTTCCAAAGAATTCTTCACAGTTATGAATGTACTATTATAAATGTACTATTCTATTTTTGTTGCCATCTTAAATTCTTCAAATCTACTTTGAGAATTTGTAGTATGAGTCCTTCTGCATCTTTTGTTAGTATGCATTGCTTCCTCCCTTCCATGATTTTACTATGGTAATAATAAACATAGATTCTTTTATCCTAATATTGCCATGTCCTGCAGGACAACAGAGGCAAGAGTCATATGGACATTAGTGCTGACCGGCTCCAATATGAAATTTTAGTTTCTTCTTCCTCTATTTGAGACAGTGGTAGAAGATGAGATTTTACTGCTGTGCATACAGCAGAGGAGGATGAACACTCAGGATAAGAAGGAAAAGGAAGGGATTATTTTCTAGCTACTGCTGGCTCTGAAATGGAAGTAGGTAGGCACCATGGAATAATGAGCACCTGAGCATGATTTCTAGCACACACAAAAAATCTGGCCATGGTGGCTATGCAGGGAAGTGAGGACAGACAGATAGATCTCTATAGCCTGCTCTCCAGCCAGCCTAGCCTAACCATGATCTCAAGGTATCAGTGAGAGAGCCTGTCTCCAATAAACAAGGCAGATAGCTACAGACAAATGACATCAAAGATTGACTTCTGGCATCCACATGCATGTGCACATATGTGCACATAAGCGCGCGCACGCACACACACACACACACACACACACACACAAAGAGAGAGAGAGAGAGAGAGAGAGAGAGAGAGAGAGAGAGAGAGAGAGAATCTCTTCAGAACATGAGGAAGAACATCCAAGGGTTTTCTCTAGTTTCTATGTATACACATACACATGCACATGCATATACATGTGCTAGCACATGTCACCATGCACTTGTACACACACACCATGAGCACATTCACATACACATGCACACATATATAATTTAGCATTGAACAGAAACATGCTTTCAGCTATATCTCCCTGGATCTCTCTACACCTGATCCCCTCACCCCCAGAAATCAGCATGGGGGCATTTCTAGGAGGTGCCAGTGACATGATATAGAGAAGGGTGCAGGGAGTTTATGAGATGACACAAGCTGAGACTCCTAGTAGTGGGGAATATGGATCCTGAAGTGGCCACCTCCTGTAGCCATGCCATGTATCCCAGTGGAGGGATAAGGACACCAACACACTCACAAAACTTTCAACCCAAAATTTGTCCTGCCTTCAAGAAGTTCACGGACAAAGATGGAGCAGAGACTGAGGGAGTGACCAACAAGTGGCCCAACTTAAGACCCATCCCATGGTCAAGAACCAATCCCTGACACTCTTAATGACTCTGTTATGCTTGCAGGCATGACACTCGTATAACTGTCTTCTGAAAGGCTTTATACAGCAGCTGACCAAACCATGTACAGAAACCCATAGCTAAATATTGGATAGAGCTCTGTAAATCTTGTATAAGAGTTGGGGGAAGGATTAAGGAACCTAGAGGGATAGATACTCCACAAGAAGATGAACAGAATCAATTAACCTGGACCTCAGAGACTGAACCACTGCATGTACATAGCAGATACATAGCTTGGTCTTCATGCAACTCCTCCAAGAACTGGAGCTTGGGCTTACCCTGACTCTTGCCTGTCTATGGATCCTGTTTTCTTAACTGGGCTGCCATGTCTGTCCTCAATGAGAGAGAATATACCTAGTCTTACAGTGACTTGAGGTGCCAGGGTAGGTTGGTACACAGGGAGGGGGATCTCCCACTTCTCAGAGAAGGGTTGGGGAGCGGGAGGGGCTGTGTGAGGAAAGGAATGGAAGGCAGGCTGCGTTTGGAATGTAAAGTGAATAAATAAAGTAATGAACAAAAACAAACAGAAGCACAGTTTATCTGAAGATCTAATACCAAGTGACCTTATGTATTACTCTGGTAATCTCTTAGGTTGTTTTTTTTTTTAATGAAATGAGAAGCCCATGATATTTGTCCTATCTTACATATTACTCTGATAATATCTTAGCTTTGACTTTCTTTATAATGAAATGAGAAGGCAGGGACAGTGTAAACAATCATAAGACAAGAGCCTACACCAGCCAAGGAATGCTCATGTATGCCTTTCCAGTCCACTCATCTGCTGAGGGCGATAGGTCCCCATTCTTGCCACTGCACATTTGGCCTGACTAAGAACTTCAGGTCTGGGGAGTTACATGACAGGGATTCCTCTGTTTCTCATTCTGCTCACCTTCATGCAGTTGATAGATAGATCCATGTGCTCTTCTGTGCACAACCACCACCACCACCACCACCACCACCACCACCATCATCATCATCATCATTATCATCCATCACTGTCATTGCAGTACAGTACCTCATAGCCAAAAGTACTGCACTCTGTTCCACTGTGTCTCACAGTGACTAGACAAGGAATGGTTAGGGATTAAATATTTGGTTGTTAGTGGGTCGATGTACATGAGGTACGATCAGGATCTGCTTTTTCAGAGATCTCTTTCTGTGGCCACAGATGGCTGTTGCCTTCCTTCAATCCTCACAGGGTCCTTCTCAAAGAATGTGTGGGTCCGTGGTCATCACCCACGAGGTATGCCATGTTTATTTGGAAAAGGTATGTCTCTAATGTACTTTAGTCAAATCACATAGAAGGGGATAGGGAGGTAAAGTTTAGAGCAGAGACTGAAGGAACAGCCATTCAGAGCCTGCGCCACATTTAGCCCATGTATATATACAGCCACCAAAACTAAACAAAATGGATAAAGCTAAGAAGTGCATGCGGACAGGAACCGGATATAGATCTCTTCTGAGAGACACAGCCAGAACATGTCAAATACAGAGGTGAATGCTAGCAGCAAACCACTGAACTGAGGATGGGACCCACGTTGGAGGAATTACAGGAAGGACTGAAAGAGCTGAAGGGACTTGCATTCCCATAAGAACAACAATGCCAACCAACCAGAGCTTCCAGGGACTAAACCACTACCCAAAGACTATACATGGACTGACCCTGGGCTCCAACTGCATATGTAACAAAGGATGGCCTTGTTGGGGCACCAATGGAAGGAGAAGCCCTTGGTCCTGCCAAGGTTGGACCCCCAGTGTAGGGGATTTGGGGGGGGGCAGTGTGGGGGACGAATGGAGAGGGGAAAACCCTTATAGAAGGGGAGCAGGAGGGATTAGGGGGCTGATGGACAGGAAACTGGGAAAGGGAATAACATTTGAAATGTAAATAAGAAATACTCAATTTTTAAAAAATGGAAAAATAAATAAATTAAAACAACAACAACAAATAAGCAAAACTGTCTATCCATGTGGGGCAGTGGACCTTGACGGAAATCCCGGTAAAGGCTGAAATGGATTGGAAGCCCTGGAACCCAAAGGGACAGTAGGAGCTTCACCTGCCACATAGCCACAGTCCCCCATAGAGAGGACTGTGACCATCAGAGCCCCTAATTCTCTCAACATGCTTATGAGGCATCCCTAACATCTCAAACCAAGCCAATAGGAAACATATGCTGTCAGACCTCACCTACCTCAAAACTGTATATAATCCTATCCAGACGGAATAAAGGTCTGTGAGAATAATAACCATAATAAAAGAACCTTCATTAATAAAGGTCTCTTTCTGTTTGGTCATGAAAACTGCTCTATGGTATTCCCCCCTGTGAGATGAAATGAAACTTTTGTATTAGTCACATTGTTGCACATATGGTCTTCATGTAATATGGTAGCTGGCAACCCCTGAAGGGTACACACACACCAGAAAGAATCTAATACTGTATGTTGAAATTTCATTGTAGATTTTTCTGGAGTGGGTAGAAGACTTACAATGATTCAGCAAACCTGTTGTTTTTTATGTGATTTTATTGCATGTGAGTGTATAACTGTGCATATGTATTTAGAGTGTGTATGTGTGTGAGTGTGTATGTGAATGTGAGTGTGTATGCATATAGGTATGAGTGCATATGTGTGTGCATGTATAAAATACTGAGTCCACTGGGAATCACATGTAAGTTTGATGATTGCCTTTTCTTACCATTGCCTGCATGTTTCCAGAAAGACTAGAAACAAAATTATAATTCATGAAGAAGCTAATTACAAAAGACTGTAAGTACAAGGACCTGTGGTAATAACTGAATCTGAAGAAATATTAATCCAGATCGGCTGAATAGCAATCCAGCCACCAGTTTAGTATATGAAAACTTTAGATTTAGCTTCCTTCTTTTCTGCTTCATTTATTCTTGGTGTTTCCCTCATCCTAATTCCCACCACTCATTCTGTCTAAATATTAATTCAACCTTTACTTGCACCTACCCTCTAGTATCCCTGTTATCTGAGTTGATTCACATGACAGGCTGGCTACTCTCCGCACATGCTCCTCCCTTTCTGTCCTCTGGCACAATGGGCTGGCTTTAGGGATGCTGTCCTGCTTATGAGGAGTTAGTGGGATAGAGAGCAGATTTCAATCTGTTCAGTACTGTCAAGAGTACAAAGCCTGCCCTACAGTTTCTCATCAGCATTCTTGGTTTCCGTTACATTTCTCCAAAGAAGAATGTGCCAAGAATTAAAGTTCTGACTCACCCAGAAGATTGTCTTTTATATATAATTTGCTAAGTTTTATATTTGGGTAGTTTTAATATTTTAGTATTTTTGGAAATCTTGATTTTTTTGCTTCTGTTCTTTTGATAAAGTTTTCATTGTTCTCTAAAACAACATGAACTGTGTTTCAGTTCTCATGGTGAATTCCACAATGCCTCAATGATATGATTGCCTAAAGAAGACCTAAATAAGGATGGCACTAATAGACAACCAATACACATGCGAGTGTTGAAGGGAAAAATCTCGCAGAGCCCCTACTGTACACAAAATACTGTGGTCAGCTAAGAAATGCTGAGAACAGTCTTATCCAAGGAAGAACCTCCCAATTTATTATTGAATACCATGTGGTCTACCCTGAAATCATATACATACAAATTACATTCTATACTCTGTGTAGGGAGCCATTCTGAGTTATCCAGTCACAAAGGATGTGGGGAGCAGGTGTGGCGGCAGTCCCAAGATGGTGCCCAGGACTGCAGCTAAGTCTCATGACTAGCACCTGACTTCCTCACACACCTGAAACTAGCCCCATCCATTGTGAGAGCTGCGCAGGTGCACCATGACGCAAGATCAGGCCATGTGACGTGGACTTATGAACTGAGACTACGCAGTCTGGATTGAGGAGGTGGAGTTGAGGAAGGATATAAGGGAGTGTGCTCGTGGGCTGTGGGGAGAAAAGGGAAGAAAAGAGAGATTGCTGTTTGCATGCAGAAAGAAAGGTTCCTGAATAAACTGCTTTGAGAAGAAAGCTGTGGTATTGCTCCTTTCTGCGGGACGGAGACGGAGGTGACATGTGGTGGCCCATACGGGGAACTCTTCCTCTGCTTGTTCAGAACTCATTGCAGCCAGGACAGCTAGCTGGTAAGTTCCCAGGTAAGTGAGACGAGGGTTAAGTTCTCGGATTGAGACAATACGGTTCCCAGGTTTTGGGACGAGGGTGAAGTTTTCAGATTGAGACTATAAGGTTTCTGATTTTGGGACAAGTCGCACATTTTCTGCCGCCGCAGCCATTGCTGCAGCCATATCCCTTACCTCTGTAGTACAGACTGCGGTAGCTGTATGTAATTTATCCGCAGGTGTTGCAGAAGCTTTAGATGTTCAGGGTAATATTAATAGTCAGTTGAAAATGGGAATTTTGCTGCTGTATCAAAGGGTCGATTTGCTCCAGGAACAAGCGGATTATTTTGGGAGAAAGATTTTGTCTTCGTGCTTTTAAAAAGTGTGATTAGGCTCTGGAAATCTCACAGAGTCATACTCATCAGATTTGATAGAGGTAGACCGCCTGAAAATTTATTCGGGAGAATCAAACAAAAAGATATCTCGATTCTAAACTTTTGTCCTGAGAGTTGTATTTTACAGAGTGTGCCTACTTGGATTCCTGGTCTCAAGGACTTTCAGCTGGGACCAGTCAGGACACATCAGCTACAGCATTTGTCTCATTTTTCCTACCCCCTACCCCCAAGGACATCTCAACGCCCATGTACAGCTTGATGGAGTTAATGCAATTGGGTTGTGAGTGGAAATATTCAGGACTGTGTGTCACTTCCATACCATTTGTGAATGTCAGTCGTGCTGCTCAGATATCCTGTAATATATCTCAGTATCTTACAGGAATTTGGTCTCAACACTTTGATGGACTAGACCAGGAATTGAGACAATCCATCATCCATATCAACTCCACTCGAGTGAACGGTCACCGTGGAAGTGGTGGGAAAGGGGAAATCCTACCTCTCTGCTGGCTCCTATTGGAATCAGGGTCCCTTTGGTGGGACACCATCTAGTTTTTCCCCTCTATGTCTATTGTCTGTGTTTGGTGCACCAAGCTGTCCATGTCTGTCAGTTTATGTCTGTGGTTTTGGTTTCTCATTGCTTAAATGTTTTATGTTTCATGTTCAAAAGAGAAAATAGTAAAAACTTTATCTGCTTGTCGTTCACACCTTGATTTGGTTTTAACTCATTTCAAAAAAGGAACAAGTGAATAAAAAGCAGTTTCAATCGGCCCTTGGAGCCATGCACCTGTAGCTAGGAGCCTAGGTCAGCTGGAGAAGCTGCCCGGGGATGAGCGTCTGCATGAGCTGATTATTAGACTTAGCAGGTGACAAGGTGCTTCTCTTAAAATCAAAGCTAGAAAAATCAAAATGGTGTTTTGTCTAAATATTAAAGATATGTGTAGCCACTTCAATTTTGTTTCTGATTGGTTCTAAATGTATAAATACTCTCTACATGCCTTGGTTATGGACTATTGGCTTTTAAGTTATTGGATATGGTTAAAAAAATGTAACATTGGTAACAGAAAGTTGACATAAAACTGGTAATTTGGATGGAGTCATTCTAGACAACACATGGCATAAGCCAATCTAGGGAAACAGGTCTAAATTGGGATAATATTTTTATGGTACTCTTATCCTAGAAACCAGGCTTCTAAATGATTTTAAGGCAATGTCTCTTTGTTGAGGTATTGGAGACTGTACCATCATGCGTTCATATGTAGGAATTGGCAGTCAAACCTTGTATAGACTCGGTGTCTTGGAGACTGGATTTTGGAGACTAGATTGTTTGTTGGAGGTTGAGTTTTGCTTTCCAAAGTTGTTGTTTGCCCTGAAGTTATCTGTATTTTGATGCTAATTCCACTGCCCCAAGGACAGCTGCCTAGTCATGTACTCAGAACTCTGGTTCCTAACAGCTGAAGCTTCCAGACTCATAGGCGAACAAGATGAGGTGCCCACCACATGTCGACAAAGGCTCAACTTCCACAATCTCCTAAAGTAAAGCCATCTGGCAACTACCCTTTCATCCCTGGGCTTTTGGGAGGAATGGTAAGGTGACCCAAGGTAGCCATCTCAATGATGGGCAACTTCCTCTAGCCCCTAACCAACCTAAGACACGGGGCCTTGAGGATGACAAGGTGACCCTACAATGGGTAAGGCTGGGGTTTGAGAGGTCGATCCTAAGACAGAGATGGCTACACCTCTTTCGGCCATTTGCTCCTCTGCCCAGTTTCTCCCCGGATATCTTAATGGTCTTCTATAAAAGAAAAAAGGGGGAGATGTAGGGAGCCATTCTGAGCTTTACAGCCACAAAGGATGTGGGGAGCGGGTGTGGCGGCAGTCCCAAGATGGCGCCCAGGACTGCAGCTAAGTCTCATGACTAGCACCTGACTTCCTCACACACCTGAAACTAGCCCCATCCATTGTGAGAGCTGCGCAGGCGCACCATGACGCAAGATCAGGCCATGTGACGTGGACTTATGAACTGAGACTACGCAGTCTGGATTGAGGAGGTGGAGTTGAGGAAGGATATAAGGGAGTGTGCTCGTGGGCTGTGGGGAGAAAAGGGAAGAAAAGAGAGATTGCTGTTTGCATGCAGAAAGAAAGGTTCCTGAATAAACTGCTTTGAGAAAAACGCTGTGGTATTGCTCCTTTCTGCGTGACGGAGACGGAGGCGACACTCTGAGCAGGTGTTATCTATATATTCCAGACTCTATATGTAACAACCATTAAAGAAAAGGCAGCAAGACAACATGACTTGGGGGAGGGGCTATGTAGAAGAAGTTGAAGAGAGAAAGGGATATGTTTTTGTTCTTTGTTAGATTTTTTGTTATTTTTTGTTTGTTTTGTTTTTAGAGATCTATGGATCTTGGGAGCAGGATGGTCAGCCCAGATAAACACTTAATTTAAGCTATATTACCATATGTATACATATATATGCATATATATATATAATACTCATTTTCATTTTATGTATTTTGTGTACATTGATACTGATATGCTTCCTTAAGACATTTTTCAGACAGAGTCACATAATTCCACATTCTTCCATCTCCCACCTATGTTGACCTCACCACCCCTCTCGGCCATCTCCCTTCATCTTCCCTGTGTCTCCCATTGTACTATGCTTGCCTTCTTCTTCCCATCTCTAGTGCTTCTCCCCAGCCACATGTTCCATTGTACCTTTCTGGCCTCTGTGGTGACTCCAGGTCACACACTTCCGTCTGAAGGTGTGGAGTTAGGAGCCTCTGCAGTTTCCACTGAGGTTAGGACTTTAGGACTTCAGGGGCAGAACATGTGGCCTTTGTTTTTCTGGGACTCAGTCAGCACATTTACAAGAAACTTTTCTGGTTCCATCACCTAACTACAATGTTTATGATGCCATTTTCCTCTGCATTGAAGAATATTCCATACTATGTAGGCACCACAGTTTCATTGTCCATTCACCAGATGAAGGACATTTATGTTGTCTCCCTTTCCTAGTTACCGCAGTGGACATAGGTAAGCATCTGTGGAGTGGGACAGATACCAAGAAATGGCATAGCTGGGTCCTGTGGTAGATTGAGTGTTCCTGTTTTAAAGATTCTCCACACTGGTTTCCAGAAGAATTTCACCAATCGTTATTCCCCTGAGAATGAGTGCAGGTTCCTTTACCCTCTATGCAACCTCCCCACTATTTGTTGTGTGGTGTTTTATAGATTTTACATATTCTGATTGGTGTCAGATGAGATCTCAATCTTCTTTTAATGTGTATTTTCCTAATTTCTAAGGTTAATGAACAATTTTGAGATTTTTTAAAGCCATTTTTGTTTCTTCTATTGAGAACTCTGTCTAGACACTCTTCTGACCATTGGCATTTCCTCCAACAAGAAGTGAATGACTAGTTTAATGAGGCTTGTGAGGATGGCCTGAAATCACGTTTGTTGTTGGTGTCAGTCCACTAGGGGGCACTGCAGAGTTCCTAAAATTACTTTTTCTTAAGTCACCCTGAGGTCTGAAGCACTGAGAAGAGACATAAGGACATAAGGCAATCCATTACCAAAGCAAGAGGTACAGGCGATGAGGTGTAGTTCACCTGGGTTATTAACGCTCAATCATTCTGTAGACAGCCACAGATATCTAGAGCCTGTTTTCTGGATCCATGGTTCTATAAATCTATTTTAAGAATAATTCTCTGAACCTATATAAACAAAATAGAATTACTAGGCATTATGACAATGGACACTCGAGAGAAAATTACTTTTTTTTAAAAATTTCTGTTAGGTTTATGTCTATAATTCACCAAACTCAAAAAACTGGAATTATTCCAATACAATTCATATCACACACATGTGAATGAACACACACACACACACACACATACACACACACACGAGTGATTAGTTTTTCCACCAGCATTCTGTATTTATGCATCCTCCTTCCTCAAACATCCTCAGCCCCTCAAACTCCTTATATTACATTAGAAACACAGTGTCCTGAGCTCTACATCAATGCCCTCCACAGTCCTGGAGCAATGACAGTGCAGTCATGAGGTGGAGGTGGGTGGAGTTTCTTGTTCAGATGAATGAGGAAGCTCAGTGACTCAGAGAGAACCTGTAGTCTGTGAGCACAAGTTGTCTGGGCACAAGACTGACCCCCTTCAGACCTGGAGAGAAGACATCCCAGCAAGTGGACAGGGGCCATGGAGAGGAACCTGGGAGCTGTGCTGGGGATTCTGTGGGTGCAGATTTGCTGTGAGTTGTGCTAAGTTCCTATTAGGGATTCTCCAGAAATGTTGGTGGTAGAGGGGGAGAAAGTAGATGAAAATCTCCTGTGCATTCTTCCTCATGGCGTCTCCTGGGTATTTGACTGGTGGGAAAGAATATCTCTTTTTAATTCTGTTTTGCTTTCTGTTTCCAACAGGGGTGAGAGGAGATAATGTGGAGCAGAGTCCTCCAGCCCTGAGTCTCCATGAGGGAACGAATCCTGCTCTGAGATGTAATTTTTCTACCACCATGAGGAATGTGCAGTGGTTCCGACAGGATCCCAGGGGCAGCCTCATCCATCTGTTCTACCTGGCTTCAGGAACAAAGGAGAATGGGAGGTTAAAGTCAACATTCGATTCTAAGGAGCGCTACAGCACCCTGCACATCAGTGGTGCCCAGCTGGAAGACTCAGGCACCTACTTCTGTGCTGCTGAGGCACAGTGCTCCCAGTGAGCCTGCAGCCTGGCCCCAAACTGCAGCTGGCTGTGAAGCTACAACCCCTGCCACAGGCAGAGTCTGCAGGAGGCTTTGCACAGCTGTGGCTTCATCAGATCTCCACAAATTACAAAGATGTGAGGAAATATAAAAGTACCACTGTAGTTCCCACTTACATTCTGACTGACATGACACTGACTTCTAGAAGGCTAAATGCTCAGAAATATCAGCATGCATGACTGTATTTTTTTAATGTTTGGGCTAATGTCATGGAATATAAACCTCTCTTACATATTGGAGAATCATTTGGGTCATTTGTTAAAATTCGAAACTGAAAGCAACTGTTTTCATCCTTTGTTTAAAGAGCACAAGACAACACTTTGAGCTAGTCTGCTCAATATGACGTTGATAAATTAATTAATTCATCTAATAAATTAAGTGGTAGAAAGGCAAGAGAAATCTTAATAGATCAAGACATTATAGAAATGTCTTGATATTTTAAATATATAATACATTTATTCATGCAGTGTAAAAAATATTTCATGTATTAATTAGTAGCCAAAAGATAAAATGAAATTAGGAAGATGTATTTGCAATTTATGTCACAATAAAACTTGTAGCAACTGATTCTCCCTTATATGCAAAACTTTTCTTGAAAATACTGCTTTCACTGGAATTGGAACAGGCAGTCATCCCCAGGGAAAGCAACAGGGAAAGACTGATTGTCTAATACCAAATGGTAAGTCCTGAGACATAGTTAAAATGAACATTTTATGGAATCTACAGTGTATATTCCATATATATACATATATATGTATATACATATCTATAACTAAAACAATTAATAAAACAATGAATAAAAAAGAACACCGCTTTCAAAAGAAAAGTGTGAAAACATTTTAAATACCATACAATAGGGGACTGGTTTATTATACAATAATTAAATATTAACCAAATAACTGGCTTTTTCTCCGAGGGTTGACTGATTATATTCCACAGTTGAAAACTCTGGCCTGTCCTTGTCTCTATAGGGAACTGGGATTCAGCCATGCCATTCATCCACGCATCATCTCTCCATTGTTTTCACTCAGGAACAGCAGCTATGTGACTACAACAGCAACTAGATGGCCTTTCATTTTCTCTCTAGAGTGTCACAGATTAACTGAAACCTTGTGATTCATTCGGCTTCATCCCCATTGTAACTACACTTCCTGAAAATATATATTATCTGTGCTTCCCAGACATTAAATAATCCCTCAGGGTCAATAAGACTTTTGTGGGACTGGTTAGAAGTTATGTCAACATTCACGTAAGGATCCAGTCGCCTCAGAGAGGTCACAGATAGCAGCCATCCTAACCCTTGCTCCTTGGTAGGCTACAGCCATGGAATCAGCTGAGATTGGAATGTGGCAGTTAGGCATGAGCAGGGGGTACTTGGAAAACACATTCTAACTGATCTGGATAGATCTTTTTCCCAATCCCTTTCTGGCTTAATCTTGACTTGAAAATGTTTGTTTAATAAACAAATGAGCTTGAGGACTACACGTAGCAGTTTTAGAGATTTTTTTAGACAAGACAGACAATATAGGGTTTTTTTAAAAAAAACAATATACATTATTATCTGCTGCAAATTCTTAAAATCAAAATTGAAATTAAAAAAAAAAACAAAGTAACAAAACATTGTATCAATTGAGATAAGCACCCCTTCTATTCTGCTGTGTTACCCTGGACAGCCATCAATCCTGGGTCCCTTTCATCCCATGCTCTCAGAAGGTCTGTGAGTTCTTCTCACCCTTGAAGTTGACAACGCCATTCTCTTTTAAATCTGGTTTACCATATATAGAATCTGTGTGATGCACACTTAACTTTGTCCTGTTACAGTCATCCGTCATCTGCTCCATTTCCTGAACTGACTCTTTTAGATCTTTTTCTTATTTCTTTGTTTTGAACTTCAATTTTCTCACTACCCGTTACTAAGTCCTGGACTTCATCCACATGTCGAACAAGTTCACTGTACTCTTTAGACTTCTGATTAGTTGTCACTGACTTCTCCACTTCCTGGTCAAAGTGATTTCTTTCGTGAATCTATTAGTTTCTGGTCATCAATAATGTCCTGAGTAAGCTCTTCATTCTTCACTTGTTTTCATTTTCTGCATCCTCATTTCAAAGAGCCAGTTTTTCATTAACTTTCTTCTCTTCATCTGACTTGTTTTTGCACATTTTTTAATTCTCTAAATTTTTATTCTAATTGGTTTCAAGTTGGTGACCTCTATCATACAAAAACCAAGTATCATGTCCCCCTGAAGACTATTAAACCATCTTCAGTTTCATTTCTTAGTCTTAGTTGATTTTCAAATTTTGATTGTCCTTCTCCAGCCTTTTCAACTTCTCCAAAGCCAGGGCTGCTTCCTAAGCTGTCACCTTCATTAGTGACTGAATAATTCTGAATAGATGTGTCATGTTTGCTTAATCTTCAGAGTTTAGTTCATTTATTTCCATATTTGATGAAAAAAAGATAAATTATCTGGCAACTTTCTTGAAGTGGCAGGTCATCTAAGTCAACTGTAGTTAGTTACTTCTGGTTTAAATTAGGCGGAATCTTGAATTCTTTCACTGTCTTTTCCTCTCCTAAACCAAGTCTCCCAACCAAGAACAGTCACCATCTATAGCAACTGTCACTCCTCAGGGTCCATCCCTGGCTCAGCCTCTCTCTTGCTAGATTACAACAGCTACTTTTCAGTATGTAAACTAATTTTACCTCAGCACAAACCCTGTTGTGTTTTATAACAATGTAAGCCTAGTTCTCAGCATCAATAGAGAGAGAAATGATTTTCTGTTTTACTTGTCTCACAAACTTTATCACTATCCATGTTGAGAATTTGAGCCTCCAGTTACCCCTGGAACAAGAACAGTTAACTCCAGAAAGCCATATATTGTTAAACCATCTGCCATTCTCAGGTTCTCCAAGTCATAGGGAATATGCGTTTCTTACAAGAAAAGTGTATTAGATTTAATGATTAAACCAGATCCTCACAAAGGAGCATCCTGTTTATCTCTGCCCAGCTATCCAGTCCACCACCTTATCATACCACTTGATCACAATACTTAGCAAGTTTCAATGGTAATTTATTTGGCTGTACATTTCACCTCCCCATGGTCCACTATCAATCCATTTATGTTCTGCATGCTATGGAAACCCAGATAGGATTTTATCTAATTTTTCAGGGATTTGTCAAGGAAATGGCAGGCATGTCAGACATCTGGGAGTGTGAATCAGTTTAGATTTCCATACTGTGAGACGATTTCTCCCCAGTCCCAGGCCACTCTATGCCTCTCACTTCTCTGTGTATTTTCTATGTCCAGTAGCATAAAAGAATTTCAAGGCCAGAAGAATTCTTTGAAGTCCCTTATACAATTCCATTACAAGGCAGCAACTACGTACAAAATGATCAATGATAATTTTGTCATGATAAAATGATCAATGAATGTGAATAGGAAGAAATCTTGTTTCCAGATTTTCTACTTAGGAATGTCTAGACCTTATTCCTGCAGGAACAAGCGCCTCATGGAAAATCTACTATTTTCAGTTCTGTGTGTTAGGTCTGGAAAGAACATGGTCCAGAATGTCTGACAAGAATCAAGAGCTCCAATCTGTGCAAACATGGGCACTCTGAGCAAGTTAGACTCTGGCTGTACATTCCTCTTCCTCCTCCTCCTCCCCTTCCTTTGAAAATAGATTTTTTCATGTAATATATTCTGATCACATGTCCCCTTCCTCATCTCCTTCCAGACCCTCCAAACATCCCCACACATCGACCTCCACATCTTTTTCAATCTCTTTCTTTTTCCAGAAAATCAGCAAGCAAAAGCAAACAAACAAACAAAAAATAACAGAATAGAACAAAACAAATGAACAGGGGAAAATGTATAAGAAGCACATATACATCCAGCATCCAGAAACACATGTACACACACACCAAAATTGGTAAAACACAACATTTGAAACCATAATACATAAGAAAGCAACCAACGTCCAGATAAAGCATTGAGGGGCAAAAATCCCTCTAAACTACCACTCAGTTCAGTTGGCTTGGCCTTCTACTGCTGAGGCCTGAGGCCTGCCTTTAAGTGTGGTTTGTATAACTAGTAAACCTCTGTAGGTGAAACTAAATTTCCCTGTGTGATTGGTGGTCAGATGGACATAGTTTCTTGGTTAGGGATAGGGAATTACATGTGCTTCCCCTTTTAGTACTAGGACCACGTCTGTATTGGACCTATGCAGCACCCATGCATGCTGCCGCCATCTCTATGAGATTACATGTGAGCCATCTTTCTGAACGGCATTATTTCCTTAGTGTCTTCCATCTGCACTGACTCTTATAATCTTTCTGTTTCCACTTTTGCAAAATTCCCTGAACCCTGAGTGGGGAAGTGTCATGGAAACATTCTGTTTAGGACTGAGTGCTGAAGGTCTCTCATTCTCGGCACATTTTCCAGTTGTGAAGTTGTGGGTCTCTGTGTTTGTTCCACCTACTCTAGGTAGAAGCTTCTTGATGATGACTGAATAAGGCATTGGTCTAGGGGTGTAGCAGAAAGCAATTCCACGTCATTATATTGCTATATATCTTTTTTGTGGGGGGAAAGGAGAACAAAATATGTCATTTAATAATCACTTATTAAACATTTCTCTTACATGTATTAACAAGATATACTTTTTAGATAGATAATTTTTAAAATTCATTCATATTTCAAATGTTATCTCCCTTTCCAGCTTCCCCTCCACAAGCACCCATCCCCTCGTCCCAGTCTCTATGAAGATGCTCCCTCACCTGCCCACCCACTTTTGCCTCAGTGCCATAGCATTCCCCTAACCCTGGATCATCAAATCTCCACAAAACCAAGAGGCTTCGCTCCTAGTGATGCCCACTAAGGCAAACCTCTGCTACATATCCAGCTGGAATCATGGGTTCCCCCATGTGTACTCTTTGGTTGGTGGTTTAGTTCATGGTAGCTTTGGAGCATCATGTTGGTTGATATTGTTGTTCTTCCTATGGGTTTGCAAACCCCTTCTTCTACATTCCTTACCCTGAGTTCTCCATTGGTGTCCCCATCCTCAGTCCAATGTTTTGCTGCATCTGTATGGATTAGGTTGAGGCAGAGCCTCCCAGGGAACAGCTATACCAGGCTCCTATCAGTAAACACTACTTGGCATCAGTTGATGTCTACAGATGTGATGTATCCCCAGGTGGGGTACTCTCTCGATGGTCTTTCCTTAAGTCCCTGCTCTAGTCTTTGTCCCAGGATTTCCTCAGAATGTCGCCCATGTTTTTTTGAAATTTTCTGCAATCCTCTTGCTTCAGTCCTCTGAATCCGGACTTAAAAATAAGAGCTACAAAGCTTGGTGTAGTAATATAATCTCAACTAGAAGTTTTATTAATAAATATTCACCTGTTTCTGGTACATAAATACTGGCCATACCTTGATATTTCTTTTTTTTTTTTCAGAAAAAAATTTTTTTATTAACTTGAGTATTTCTTATTTACATTTCGAGTGTTATTCCGTTTCCCGGTTTACGGGCAAACATCCCCCTAATCCCTCCCCCTCCCCTTCTTTATGGGTGTTCCCCTCCCCATCCTCCCCCCATTCCCGCCCTCCCCCAAACAATCAAGTTCACTGGGGGTTCAGTCTTAGTAGGACCAAGGGCTTCCCCTTCCACTGGTGATCTTACTAGAATATTCATTGCTACCTATGAGGTCAGAATCCAGGGTCAGTCCATGTATAGTCTTTAGGTAGTGGCTTACTCCCTGGAAGCTCTGGTTGCTTGGCATTGTTGTTCATAAGGGGTCTCGAGCTCCTTCAAGCTCTTCCAGTTCTTTCTCTGATTCCTTCAACGGGGGTCCTATTCTCAGTTCAGTGGTTTGCTGCTGGCATTCGCCTCTGTATTTGCTGTATTCTGGCTGTGTCTCTCAGGAGAGATCTACATCCGGCTCCTGTTGGTCTGCACTTCTTTGCTTCATCCATCTTGTCTAATTGGATGGCTGTATATGTATGGGCCACCTGTGGGGCAGGCTCTGAATGGGTGTTCCTTCTGTGTCTGTTTTAATATTTGCCTCTCTATTCCCTGCCAAGGGTATTCTTGTTCCCCTTTTAAAGAAGGAGTGAAGCATTCACATTTTGATCATCCGTCTTGAGTTTCATTTGTCTAGGCATCTAGGGTAATTCAAGCATTTGGGCTAATAGCCACTTATCAGTGAGTGCATACCATGTGTGTTTTTCTGTGGTTGGGTTACCTCACTCAGGATGATATTTTCCAGTTCCAACCATTTGCCTACGAATTTCATAAAGTCATTGTTTTTGATAGCTGAGTAATATTCCATTGTGTAGATGTACCACATTTTCTGTATCCATTCCTCTGTTGAAGGCTATATATCTTTAGGAGAGCAATAATATTTGGTTTCCTCTAGGTCTACAGCCTAACGAGTCTCAGATTCTTGGCTGTTGGAGCAGTATAAGGCAGGGACTCTATCTAATGGAGTGAGTCCATTCAGAGTGTGGTAATAATATGTTCCATTTCCAAAATAAGCACTGGTTCAAATAATGGTGTCTTTTGCCCCATACATAGATGTTTCAATATTTTGAAGATCCATTTATCAACTTTTTTTTAGTGATTGTGCTATTGGTTGGTGTCCTGCCCACAAAGTCTTTTCCTGTACCAATTAATTCAATATCTTTCAACATTTTCCTTGTACTGTATTCAGAATATTTGGACATATGTTGAGATCCTTGATCCATTTGGACTTGAGTTTGTACAGGATAATAAAAATTATTCTATCCACATTCTTTTACATGTTGCCATTCAATTTGACCAGCATCATTTGTTGAAGATGCTCTTTTTTCTGGTATGTGTTTGTGGCTTATTTATCAAATGAGAGGTTTATAGGTATGGGGACTTTTGTCTGGGTATTCAATGCTATTCCACTGATTAGCATTTCTGATTTGCATACATATCTGATGTTGGGATTATTATTATTATTATTATTATTATTATTATTATTATTTAATCTTTTTTTACACTCCAGAATCTATCCCCCTCCTGGTCCACCCTCCGATTGTTTCATATCCCATACCTCTCCCTCTCCATCTCTAAAAGGATATCCCCACCCCACCCCCACCCTACCAGACCTCCCTACTCCCTGGGGCCCCAAGTTTCTCAAGGGTTAGGTGCATCTTCTCTGATTGAGTCCAGACCCAGAAGTCCTCTGCTTGATATGTGTTGGGGGCTTCATATCAGCTGGTGTATGCTGCCTGGTTGGTGGCTCAGTGTCTGCGAGATCCTGAGAGTCCAGGTTAGTTCAGACACTGATTTCCTATGGGGTCACCCTCCTCCTCAGCTTCTTCCAGCTTTTCCCTAATTCAACCACGGGGGTCAGCAGCTTCTCTCCGTTGGTTGGGTATAAATATCGGCACCTGACTCTTTCAGCTGCTTGTTGGGCCTTTCGAAGGACAGTCATGATAGGCCCTTGTTTGTAAACACATCATAGCATCATTATTAGGGTCAGGCCTTGATGCCTCCCCTGAGCTGGATCTCAATTTGGGCCTGTCACTGGACCTCCTTTTCCTCAGGATCTTCTCCATTTTTCTTCCTGCAGTTCTTTCAGACAGAAACAATTCTGGGTCAGAGATTTGATAGTGAGATGGAAAGCTCATCCCTCCACTTGATGCCGTGTTTTTTTTACTGGAAGTGAACTCTACAACTTCCCTCTCCCCACTGTGTTACATTTCATCTAAGGTCTCTCCTTTTGAGTCCTGAGAGTCTCTCACCTCCCAGGTCTCTGGAACATTCTAGAGGGTACTCCCACCTCCTACTTCCCAAATGGGGTGTAGAACTAAACAGAAAATTCACAACAGAGGAATCTTGAATGACTGAGAAGCACTAAAGAGATGATCAAATCAAAACGACCCTGAGATCCCACCTTACACCAATCAGAATGGCTAAGATCAAAATCTCAGGTGACAGAACATGTTGGCGAGGATATGAAGAAAGAGGAACACTCTTCCACTGTTGGTGGGAATGCAAACTGGTACAACCACTCTGGAAATCAGTCTGGTGGTTCCTCAGAAAACTGGAAATAGATCTACCTGAAGACTCTTGGGCATATACCCAAAAGATGCCACACCATGCCACATGGGCACGAGTTCCATTATGTTCATAGTGTGATAACCGGAAGCTGGAAACAACCCAGATGTCCCACAGTAAAAGATGCCTAAATCCCACTTGGGAGGGTCAAGAAATCAATCACAAGAAGGTGGTGGGAGGGAGGGACCTGTGTGGGAAAGGGAAGAGGGGTACGTGGTCAGGTATTGGGGGAGAATAGGAAAAGGACTAAACCCCTGAGGGCCAGCAGAAAGATGCTGTTTTTTTTTTTAAAAAAAAAACAAAACAAAAAAACCAAAAAACTATAACTCTGTTGTAAAACTTGAAATCTGGGGTGATAATGATGCCTCAAGTTCTTGTATTATTAATGGTTGACTTAGCTGTCCTGTGTTTTTGTGATTCCATATGAATCAGAACTAGTTTGTGTTTTGTTTTGTTTAAATTGTTGTGAAAATTAATTTGGAATTTTTATAATTTGCATTGAGTCTTTCAATTGCTTTTGGTAGGATGTCTACTTTCATTATAATAATTCTACCAAACCATGAGCATGAGAGGACTTTTCCTAGACTAATATCTTCTATTTCTTTCTTTTATGTTTTAAAACTTTTACTATACAAAATTTGTACTTGCATAGTTAGGGTTTTTCAAAGACTCTTTTTTTATTTTGGAGCTATTATAATAGGCACTATTTCCATGATTTCTTTCTTAGTGTGTTTACAATTATAATACAGAAAATCTACTAAATGTTGCAAGTTACTTTTTATCCTGCTACTTTGCTGAGAGTGTTTTTAGGTCTAGGAGTTTCCAGTGGAGTCTTTAATATATAAAGTCATTTCATCTTCAAAGAAACATACTTAGACTTCTTCCTTCCCTATTTGTGTCACCATACTTCATCATGGTGGATAATTTTGTATGATGTGTCTTGTATTTGGTTTGCAGTATTTTGTTGAGAATGTTTACATCTATCTTGATAACAGACACCAGATTGTAATTTTCTTTCTTTGTTGGACCTTTGTGTACTTTAGATATTGTCTATTAAAAGAATAGACAATGGTCCATCTGTTTCTGTTTTGTGAGATGATTTGAAGATAGGGACAGTGATTATTCATTCAGTGTACATGAAATTTTATACTTTCTGTTTCTGATATTCATATATTCTATTTTTAATCTAATCTCTTAGTCTCTTGTCTTTTTATTGGAAAATTGAGACCATCAATATTGAAAATTATCAATGAGCAGTGTTCATTTACTCGTGTTATTTTGTTGCTGTGGTCTGTGCTTCCCCCACTCTTATAATTTGCTGACTGGGATTATTTCTTTCTTGTGCTTTCTTAGGCGTGGTTTACCTCGTTGGGTTCTCCTCTATCATCTTCTACGAGATGGATTGGTAGATGGTTATTGCTTAAGTTTGTTCTTATCATGGAATGGTTCTGCTTCTTTATTAGTTGATAGTTTGCCTGGTTTTGTTCACATGGAACGGCATCTTTCTCTCAGTGTCTCTTTATCCTCTGTCCAGGCTCTTCTGGCTTTTGTAGTGTCCATTGAGGTGTCGGTTATTGTTATGTCTGTCTATTGGAGTAGGGTTCCTGGGTTCTTGTGGCAACATATTGTCTTGGGTATTAATGATTGTAGTTTTGTACTGGTCTCTGGGCCTGGCACGACTTTGTTTCTGAGTGTTGATATATAGTATTGTCTCTGTAAAGTGGATGAATTCCTTGGTTTCTGTTGAATTCTTCAAATCTTGTTGAAGTGATTTTCTGTTAAAAAAGTACTTCCATGGGCCAATGTGTAGCAGAAAGGAATAGATGTGGGCTAGGAGAAAAGGCTGATAGATGCTTCAGTGACATGATAAGGGGATCCTGTTCATACTTAGAGATGGGAAACATAAGGAGTTGAGAGTGTAGTGCAAAGAAAGGATCCTGTAAGTAGGCAAAGACTTATGTAAAGAGATGGGGGATTACAGGGCTAGGAACCCTGTGTCTGAACTAAGAGTTGTAGTGTCCAGTGAATGAAGGACAAAAAGGGGAGCTCTAAGCAGGTTGTTACCAGGCTAAAGATAAGAATGGGGATATTGCAGGAAAGGGAGCATTTTTATGCTTTGGAGAGTGACGAGAAGGAAAGGGGATGAACTAGAGTCATCGCTTAAAAGGTTCACAGTAAATGGGGAACTGCGTCATCTGCAAGGTTTGTTGGAATGCCTGGGAATTGGAAATAGAAAGAAGAAAGAAGAACAGGATCCTACAGTGGTCTGCTCCAGGGTTAGGGGTAAAACTGAAAATTCCAGTATAGAGCATGAAGATGAGTTAAGATGAACAACCTGCTTTCTAGGCGGGTGTGGCCACCAGGTTCACAGGTGGAATGTCTCTATTGGCCTTTGAAACAAAGGAACAGGGATGAGGAGAGGAAATGTAACAAGGTTCAGCTGAGTCCCAGTGGATGCAGGAACAGTGAGAGAACAGCTCCTGTAGGTCATAGGGTTGAGAATGGTACCAGGAGAAATGATAGAAAGAGCAGTGAAGATGGCCCACCTGCTTCCCAAGCCCATGTGAACACTGAGTTTCCAGATAGACCGTGTTTGTAGGTATTCATAGTTGACACTTAGGAAAGTAAATTGGCTAGACGGAAGGCGCTTTTGGAGAGTCCACAGGAAGAAGAAAACCTGGGCTTCCTGCAAGATTTTGCGCATTCTCTGTGGAATTCACACTGCTATTTTATCAGTAATTCAGCCTCCCAACACTGGATGCTTTTGGAGTGAAGGAAATGGACAGTGCCATCTTCAAGGTCAAATGACTTCTCGGAACTTCCCTAAGAGTAGCTATGGGTATTTGTGATTCCAGGACAGATTCTCTGGAAGGTAAGATGCAAGTAAAAACATCACATCTGTAATGTCAGCCAGAATTCACTGAAATAGGAGGAACAGTGTCTGAGAGGCCTTCCTGGAGGGCCTTGGAGTAATAGAGAAGAGAGATGAAGGATCCTTCCAAAAGAAGAGATAAGGAGTCAGCCAGAGGAGGAAGTGAGCCAGGCTTGATGGTCAGCAGAGACTCACAGCTGACTCGCTAAGCCTCTAATAAAAAGAGACATTAATTCTATAACCTATTCTGTCCAGTCAGAGTTTGTCAATTGTCTCTATTTGCCCAGCACCAATTTTACTAGGTGAGATAGTTCAGGGCAGATACCCCAAGAAGATTCCTAGAGTAATCTCATCTAGCTATGTGCTATATAATGTGCTCTCTATATAATGATCTCCAGGGAACATGGAAGACTTCCAAATAGTGGCCAGATAAAGTTAATTTTAAGATTTTTTCAGATTTTCCTAAAACAACTAAGGCATGTGTTTTCTTAGGAAAAGACATAAAATGAATCATAATGCAGAAAATGTCCAATAATGGAACAGGCAAAGACCAAAATGCAAAGTTAGAGACAGAAGGACAGCAACTGCAGCCATTCCCTCAGCTCTGCTGAAACTGTGTAAAGCAGGGGTGCTGCTTCCATGACTCTCGCTATTTCTAGTGGATATGGCTGTGCTGGATTTGATTAGCAAATACAGTTCTAGACAGAAGAAATGTTTTACACACACACACACACACACACACACACACACACACACACGAACATATAGCATATATACAATTATATATGAAAACATCACTTATATACCCTGACATATGAAACATAATGTATATGATGTGTTATATTCAAAGAAGAAACAGCCTCACTCGTGTGTACAAAGACCATTCTTGATCTCTCAATACTAAAACTCACTTGAGATGACTTACTATTGTTTGATGTGTCTGAGTCCCTCATATGTTCAGAGAGAACTTAGCCTGAGGCCTCAGTGGTTAGGAATGCAACCACAAGGTGTCAGTAAATCTTAACTGCTGGGGAGATGCAGACAATGCACTTCCTTGTATGTTGATTATGAAGGCTTTGTGACAGATGCAAAGCCTTTTTCTCAGTGGCTGAGCGGATGACTCCAGAGGTAGAATTGTAACTGAGAAAGAACAACATCCTTGTAATTATAGCTGACCTGCTAGTCATAACAATCTGTACTGGATTATAATTTAGTTGGGAAGAAAAATGAAAACATATGTTCCTGCATTATTCATTTTTCTATGGCTGCAACTGGACGGTGAGTTAATATTTGAAGGCCGCAGAACAATCAGGGTCATTTTTGAGACATCTAAGTGGAACTCTATTTTATTCAGGTTTATTCTAGTTACTGTAGAAAAAGAGAATCCTGGAAATGGATGACGTCACACCTTTCTCCTCTCTTTCCATCTCTACATAGGTATGAGCCAAGGCGAGCAAGTGAAGCAGTTTCCTTCCATCCTCAGAGTCCAAGAGGGATCCAGTGCCATCATCAACTGCACTTATGTAGACAGTGCCTCTCTCTACTTCCCGTGGTATAAGCAAGAGCCTGGAATGCATCTTCAGCTCCTCGTTGACATTCGTTCAAATATGGAAAGAAAGCAGACCCAATGACTCGTCTTATTACTGAATGAGAAAGCCAAACGCTTCTCCCTGCACATCACAGACACCCAGCCTGGAGACTCAGCCATGTACTTCTGTGCTGCAAGTGCACACAGCTCCACGGGCACCTGCAGCCCAGGCCCAAACCTGCCTGGAGCCCCATCTGCATCCTGTGTCACAGGCCTCCCAGGGCAGCATCTGCCAGTTGTCAGTTTGCAGTTTCTAACTAATATAGACATTAAAACACAAAATAAGAAAGTCACTTCAAGTTGCTCGAAACAATTTAGAACATTTTCCTGCAGGTTTTAAATTTCATTTTAAAATTAAAAATATAATTTCATTAATTGCCCTTCTCCTTTCATCCTTCCATCCCCTTATACATTTCCTTCATTCCCTCACAAACCCACAGTCTCTCCTTTTTAACTATTAATATTACATATATGTATACATACAATCAGTTGTGTTTTATTAGCATTGATCGTTTTATATAATTTTAGATCTGAAAACTTACTATTGGATAGCTAATTGGGGAGGTTATTCTCTGAGCTGAATAATTTCCCCTCTCTCCCTTAATTGTTTGTAGTTATTTGTCTAGAAAACAGACCACTATGAGATTTGTGCAACAAGGTACGACATGGATATCAAAAGGATACAAACATGAAAAAATAAATCAAATTATCAGATGATGTAATATTATACATAAGAGATCTCCAAGACTCTACCAGACAACTTATAGAAATTTTCAATGAGTTCAGCAACATGGTAGGGTACAAAATCTACTTACAAACATCAGTAGCCTTTCTGCATACCAAAAACAAACATGCTGAGAGTAAGATCATGCACACATTCCCACTCACTGTAGTTTCAATAAAATGTCTATGAATAAACCTAACTAAGGAAATCAAATTCTTCTTCAAGAAAAATTATAAATCTCTGAAGAATCAGAGGAAGACACTAGAAAGTGGAAAATCCTCTTAATGTTCTTTGATTAGTAGGGTTAATATTGTAAAAATTACCATTGCACTAAAAGTAATTAAAGATTCAGTGCAGTCCCAATCAAAACCCCACAGCAGTCTTCACAGAAATAGAAAATAAAACACCTAATGATTTTTACAGCAGCACACAGAACGCTGAATAGACAAAACCAAAAATGGTAATGTTCCATGTCATATCACAGTGAAAATACTAAGTATATCTAGAGAAGAAATTGTTATTGAAAACTGAAGGAGAAAAAACACAGGTCCAAAATAAAGGAAAGCCTATTATAATGAGAGTTTATTTCAAAATGAAAATTGGAAAGCCAGAAGACCTTGGAGCAATGCATTCCAAATCCCAAAAGACTGTAATAACCATTCTAAAACAAACCTATATATGTGTCATGATTGATTGAAGGAGCAAGAAAGATTGTATATCTAATAAAGCAAACCTAAAGAAAATATGAGAAGTGTCATTTGGGGCTGAAGAGAGAAATGGGGATACGAGAGAGGCTTTGGACAGAAATACAAAGCCATAAATATGAAAATATACAATACTTCTGAGAACACAGACAACCCCCAACATCAACAACATGATGACCACATCTAACACACACATTTCACTAATAACTTTACATAACAAAAGGCTCAGTTATTCACTCAAAATCCACTGTGTGACTAAATGGATGAAGAGACAAGATCCATCTATCTGCTGCCAGCAAGAGAGGTGACTTAGTTTTAAAGTTAGGCACCACCTTAGAGTAAAAGGATGGGCAGAAGTATTACAGTCACATGGGTATGGAAGCAAGCAGCCATTTCCACCTTAAAAATCTGACAAATCTCCTGAGAGACACAGCCAGATACAGAGGTTAATGCCAGCAGCAAACCACTGAACTGAGAACAGGACCCCCGTTGAAGGAATCAAGAGAAAGAACTGGAAGAGCTTGAAGGGGCTCGAGACCCCATATGAACAACAATGCCAACCAACCAGAGCTTCCAGGGACTAAGCCACTACCCAAAGACTATACATGGACTGACCCTGGGCTCCAACCTCATAGGTAGCAATGAATAGCCTAGTAAGAGCACCAGTGGAAGGGGAAGCCCTGGGTCCTGCTAAGACTGAACCCCCAGTGAACGTGATTGCTGGGGGGAGGGCGACAATGGGGGGAGGATGGGGAGGGGAACACCCATAAAGAAGGGGAGGGGGGGTTAGGGGGATGTTGGCCCAGAAACCGGGAAAGGGAATAACACTTGAAATGTAAATAAGAAATACACAAGTTAATAAAAAAAAAAAAGAAATCATACAAGTTATTTGTATTTGTAGTGTTCCTTATTTGTCAAAACATAAAGAATGACAACCAACACCAGAGATATAACCAAACTAAATAAAACAATCTTGTTTAATAACTAAAAAAAAAAATCTGACAAAATAAAAACTTCTTTAGCAATACACAGACTCATGGAGATTAAACAATTCATTATTAAATGATGAAGGAATCAAAGATGAAATATGAAAGTATTCCTGGAATTAAATGAAAGTGAAAACATAATACAATAAAACCCTTTGGCACACATTGAAAACAACTGTGAGTTTTATGGCTCTAAGTACCTACCTTAAAAGAATTAAAGCACAAATAAATGACTGAGTGATGCAACTCAAAAATTTGGCAAGGACAAGCAAAAGCAAGCATACAAAAAAATCAGTGAATCTAATGGATGTTTTTGTTTGTTTGTTTATTTGTTTATTTTAAGAAGAGTAACAAGATTGGCAGATCTTTGGCCCAACTAAATAACAGAAAGAGGAGACTCAAATTATCAGACTCAGAAGTGAACAGGAAAACAATACAACAGACACCAAAGAAATCCAGAACAATTTAAGGGAAATGCATACTCTGTTGAGCTGGATAACATAAAAGAAATGCACGAATTTCTAGATTCAGCCAAGTCATCAAAATTAACCAAGAAGAAACCAACAACCTAAACAGACCCATAGCAAATGAGAAATTTGAGTAGAAATAAAAAGGCTCCAACCTAAAAAAAAATTCCTGGACCAGATATATTGATAGCAGAATTCCACCAGATATTCAAAGAAAATCTACAGACAGTCTTGTTTAAACAATTAAAGAAAATAGAAAGAGGGGCATTCCCAAAGTCCTCTGAAGCCACTGTCATTATTCCCCAACCAGGCAAATACAACAACAATAAATAAAACTACCAGACAATATCCCTGGTGAACATAGACTCTAAAATACACAATAAAATACTTGTGAGGAGAATACAGACATACATCAAAAAGATTATATACCACAACCACAACGGCTTTATCCCTGAAATGCAGAATTGGTTCAAAATGCACAAGACAATTAATGTAATAAAGCACATAAATGGACTTAAAAACAAAAGTCACATCATCATCACAGAAGATCCCGAAAAGACCTTTAACAAAATCAAAAATGCCTTTTTGATAAAGTCCTAGAGAATATAGGGCTAGGAGAAACATACCCCAACATAAAAGCTACACAGGAGAAGCCCAGAGCTTCATCCTAAATCTCAACTTAGGGAGTGCTGACCCTTTGGAATCAAATGACCTTTCCACAGGAGTCACCTAAAATCATCAGAAAATACAGATATTTACATTATGATACATGACAGTAGCAAAATTATACTTATGAGTAGCAATGAAATAATTTTATGATTTAATGATTGGTGGGTTGTCACAATATGAGAATCTGTATTAATGAGTTGACACAGTAGGAAGGTTGAGAACCACTGTGCTAAATAAAGAAAAGCTTGAACCAATCCTGCCAAAGTCAGAAATGAAATAGGGATGTTCACTAGCCCTGTTCCTTGTCAGCAGTGTGCTTGAAGCACTAGTTGATGCAATAAACCAAGAGAAGGAAATTAAGGATGCAAATAGAAAAGGAAGAAGTCAAACTATCCCTATTTGCAAATGATAGGATACTATAGAGATCCTATAGATCCTATAGAGTTTTTTATCAGAAAACTTGTAGAAGTTATTTAAAAATTCAACAGCTATTAAAAACAATGACTTCATGAAATTCATAGGCAAATGGATGGAACTAGAAAATATCATTCTGAGTGAAGTAACCCAGTCACAACAGAACACACATGGTAGGCACTCACTGATAAGTGGATATTAGCCCAAAAGCTTAGAATATCCATGATACAACTCAAAGATCATATGAAGTTTAAGAAGAAAGAAGACCAAAGTGTGGATGCTTCAATCCTACTTAGAAAGGGGAAAAAATAATCGTAGGAGTTAGAGGGAGGAAAGGGCCTGGGAGAGAGAGAGGTGGGGGAGGAGCAGGATCAGCTGTGGGAGGAGACAGGAGAACAGTACAAAGGTCAGGAAACAGAACAGAAATATGTAGCAATTGGGGATGGGGAGCTGGAACTAGAAAGTCCCAGACTCCAGGGAAGCGAGAGGTTCCCAGGACTCAACAGGGATGACTTTAGCCAAAATACCCAACAAAGGGGAGATAGAACCTGTAGAGACCACCTCCAGTAGATAGGCACAGCCCCCAGTTGAGGGATGGGATCACCCACCCATCTCAAAAATTTTAAGCCACAATTGTTCCTATCTAAAGGAAATACAGGGACAAATAAAATGGAGCATAGACCGAAGGAAAGGCCATCCAAAGACTGCCCCACCTAGGGATCCATCCCACCTGCAGACACCAAACCCATACCTTATGGCTGATGCCAAGAAGTGCTTGCTGAAAGGAGTCTGGAATAGTCATCTCCTGAGAAGCTCTGCCAGCACCTGGTCAATACAAATGCAAATACTCACAGCCAACCATCTGACTGAGTGAGCTCTGGAACCCCAATTAGGGAGTTAAGGGAAGGACTGAAGGAGCTGAAGGGGTTTGGAAGAACAACAAAATCAATTAACCAGACGACCCCTCCCCCGCCAGAGCTCCCACAGACTAAACCACCAACCAAAGAGTACACATGGAGGGGACACATGGCTCCAACTACATATGTAGAAGGGATTGCCTTATCTGGCATCAATGTCAGGGGAGGCCCTTAGTCCTGTGGAGGCTTGATACCTCAGTGTAAGAGGATGCTAGAGCAGTGAGGAGGGAATGGGTGAGCATGTGGAGTAGCACTCTCACAATCTGCCTCCAGGGTTTTGTCCTCCTTGAGCTACTGTCCTGACTTCCTTTGATGAAGAACAGTGACGTGTAAATGTAAGCCAAATAAACCCTTTCCTCTTCAAAAACATAATTCAACAATATGGCAGCATTCAAAATCAATTTGTGAAAATCAGATTTCTATACCCCACTGAGAAACATATAGAGAAGGAGTTCATGGACACATTTTCATTCTCAGTAACTTCAAAGAAACAATGTATCTATGAATAAACTTAACTGTGGAAGTGAAGGAACTCCACAAAGGAAACTTTAAACCACTGAAAAGGAAATAGAAAAAGTCATTAGAAAGTAGAAATACCACAGACTCATGGATTGGTAAAATTAACATTGTAATAGCGACTATTCTACCAAAAACTATTTGGGGATTCAGGACAATTCCAATCATTATTCCCATCTTATTCTGCACAGAAAAGTAAAAATCTACCCTCAGATTCATATAAAAATCACAAAACAATTGGTTATATAAAGCAATCATGAGCAAAAAGAACAATGCTGGTAAAAAATTATAATTTCAAATCAAGATATGTTACAGAGCCATAGTAATAAACACAATATGGTACTGTCATAAAAACAGATTAGAGTAGACTAATGGAACAAAATTGAAGGCCTACATGGGAATATGTATGTAACTTTAACCACTTAACATTTGATAAAGATGCCACAAAACATTTGCTGGAGGGAAAAAAGCATATTCAACAAATAGTGCAGGTAAAACTGGACGTTCATATACAGAAGGATGAAAATAGACCTATTATCTATCACCTGGCACAAAAAATAGTTACAAATGTAAAACCAAAGGTCTGAATGTAAAACACAAAACATTGAAACTGCTAGATGAAAACATAGGCAGTGCCCAACATGATGTAGGGGAAAGGACCTTCTGCTAAGACTCCATGGGTCCAAGAACTAAAGCCAACAATTGAAAGTGGGAGTTTATGGGGTTGGGGATTTAGCTCAGTGGTAGAGCGCTTGCCTAGGAAGCGCAAGGTCCTGGGTTCAATCCCCAGCCCCGAAAAAAAGAAAAGAAAAGAAAAAAAAAAGAAAGTGGGAGTTTATGAAACAAAACAAAACAAAAAAGACACATTCAAAACGCGACCTGGGAAGGGAATAGGGAAGTCTCAAAACAAACAAACCAAAAAAGACTAAAATATCCACACAAAAAAATGTGAATCGTTCCTAGAAATTAGAGAAATGAAATCAGAGCAACTTTGAGATTTCCACAAATATCCATGAAATAATTGAAAACAAACGCTGGAGAGGGTATAGAAAAAACGCAAACCTTGTTCACTATGGATACGATTGCAAATTGATGTAGCCATCATTAAAAGCAGTGTGGATACTTATCAAACGCTAAAAATTAACACCTCATTTGACCCAGCCATACTACACCTGAGCATATGCCCATAGGACTGGACACACTACTTCACAGACACTTGCTCTGTCGCGCTCACTGTAACTTGATTCACCATAGGTAGAGAGAGAAAACAATGTAAACATGGTATGGCTGATGAATGGAGGATGACCATGTGCTGCAGAAATACTATGGGGTGCTTTTCCTCTGTGAAGAAAAATGAAGTCAGGAACTCTGCAGGTAAACAGATGGATCTAGAAAAGACCATAGTGGGTGAGGTAATCTAGACCCAGAGAGGCAGACATCACATCTTCTTTTATTTTACGCTCCATCTCCAAACCTTCAGTGCTGAGTCCATGGGGTAACTACAGAAACCAGGGAAGTAAATCGGACCATTTCCAAGTTACAAGGTTACAGAACAACAGCGGGGGACAAATTATGTGATCGAAGAAATGGGAAAAACAAGGGCTCTTTAGGGAGGGGGAGGGATGTGAACACAGGAGAAAATGAAGGAGGGTAGAGGGGACTATCAGGATACAAGTAATCTGATTACATGAGGTGGCCACATCAGGGTCTATATCCTCTGCTGCTGGGAGTCTCAGCTAAGGTCACCCCCATAGACTCCCAGGAGCCTCTCCATCCCACTGTTCATCTCTGACTCATCCCAGAGATAGCCTCTCCCATTACACTGATTTCCCTTCTCCTCCCAGCCCTCTCACTCCATCTCCCCAACACGTCTCCCACCCAGTCCCCTCTATCCATCCACTGCCCCACCTCTATTGTATTTCCCTTCTGTGTGAGATTCTGGCATCCACCTTGGACTTTCCTTGTTATTTAGCTGCTTTGGGTGTGTGGGCTATCTTGGGTATCCTGTAATTTATGGCTAATATCTATAGAAGTGAGTACTACCATGAGTGTTTTCTGGGTTTTGGTTATCTCACTCAGGATGATATTTTCTAGAACCATCCATTTGCCTGTAAATTGTACAATGCCTTTGTTTTTAATAGCTGAGTAATAATCCGCGGTGAAAATGTAACATAATTTCTTTATCCATTCTTTGGATTAGGGAAATCTAAATGGTTTCCAATTTCTGGCTGTTATCAATAAAACTGTTATGAACATAGTTGAGCAAATGTCCTTGGCTATGGTGGAGCATCTTCTGGGTAGATGACCAAGGATGGTATAGCTGGGTCTTCAGGTAAAGCTATCCTCAATTTTCTGAGAAACTATCAAATTTATTTCTGAAGTGGTTTACTAGTTTGCACTCCCACCAGCAATGGAGGAGTTTCCTCTTTCTCAGGATTCTCCCAGCAGGCCAGCGTGTGCTATCACTTGAGTTTTTGATCTTAGCCATTCTGACAGGTGTAAGACAGATTCTCAGAGTCATTTTGATTTGCATTTCCCTGATAACTAAGTATGTTAAAATTTCCTTAAGTGCTTAACCCCTATCAAGGAAACATCTTTTTGCAATAAAGACCACTGAAGAATACCACTGCCAATCAAAATGAAGAGCTGTGGAGCCCAGTTCCAGTGGATACATCTACAGAATACCCAGGAACATTGCAGAAGAGGAGGCAGAATGATTGTAAAATCCAGAGGACGAGGAGTTTGCTGAAGCATCATGTCTCCTCTAATATCAGAATATATAATATATAATATATATATATATATATATATATTGCCCAAAAACACGATGTCTACAATAGGTAACTGAGAAAAACTGGGGATTAGAGGACCTGGGTTTTACACAGGGAGCAGCTCACTACTTGGTTGTCCAGAGCCACCCTAAAAACATTCATACACATTTAGGAATGTGTGTTCCATATATATATATATATATACATACATACATATATACATATATACATATATACATATACATATATATGTATATGTATATGTGTGTATGTACGTGTGTGTTTATATATGTATGTATGTATGTATGTACGTATGTATGTATATATCCTCATATGCATGCAGCAACAAATAGTAGAAAAAGAGATCATGGATTTGAAGGATAGTTTGGAAGGGGTGCATGGGAGAGTTTTGAAGAATGAAAGGGAAGATATTGTGATTAAATAATAATCTCAAAAATAGTAATAAAACAACAAAATAAAATCTGAACTAGAAAGATCAGGATGGTACCTCAAACTGCATCTTTTATTTCCTTTCCCCCCACATGGCTGTGTACTCTTATCCTAGAGAGGAAAGTCCATTACAGATGCTCCATTTCTCCCACAGCTGATAATGCCATGGGATAGAAGCATGACTTGCTTCTCAAGTGTTTTTCTCTATTGAAACAGAGAGGTTGTAATTATCTTAAGCTACTGGCATACCTCAGGATGTAGGTGTTTCTTATAGAAGAAAAAATGTAAACGGTGCATAAAAAAAGTGGCCGTAGATTTTGTTATTTGGTTCTGCTTTAGGACACAAAATGACCCATAAAAGAATTAAAACAATGACCACACATGGCGTCCAAACAATTTTATGCAAATAGTTATGAACACGGTAACAGGAAACTAGAAGAATGTCTATTGTTATTATATTTCATCTCAGAATTATCTTAGTAGAAGCAAGGAAAGAGATTTATATTTTAAATATATATTAGGAACTTAATGTAAACACCGAGAGAAGCCCAGTGCAGGTGAAGGCAGAAAGTCAAGTCTGTTCTGCAGACATAGCTCATGTAAACCGGCTTGTTCATGTTAGGAGGAAATGTTTCAAGGGAGAGGGGAACCTTTTCCAAACATTCAGGCCACTCCGTGGAATTCAATAACTTGTGCTTCTTCCATTTTCCTGAAATTTAGAAATATTGAGTATTTTTTATGGAGTGTGGTTTCTCTCCTGGATAACTTAAATTAAAAATTCCGTAAAATTGCCATTCTCTTAGAAGAGAGAAAACATGACCTTTGAAGTACAGGAGATCTCTCAACTCTCAAAGAGTTCCTTGTGTCTTTTAGCAAATATTGCTCCATTTAACTTGCTTTACTCTCTGGCCACCAGAGGGCGGAGCATCCCAACACTACAGCATTTCCTGTATGAATTTAAGTTTAGACTAATCGCTTCTCTCTGTGTTTTCAACATCTAAGGATCATGAACATTGTCGAGGTGGCTCTAAAGATGGACTCTTCTCAGGGCCTCCTGGCTGTGATGCTCCTCATCCTCAGTAAGTAACGTGACTTGAAACCGTCACCTTTTTATATCAGAAAAATCTCGAGCCCTAACTTCATCCAAGAGCTTTGTCTTTAATGACATTCATAGCTGATTTCCATTTTCTTCCCTAGCAAGGGCCCATGGAGACTCAGTAACTCAGACGCAAGGTCAAGTCGTCCTCTCAGAAAAGGACATTCTTACTATACACTGCAACTATTCAGCCGCAGGGGACCCGGCTCTGTTCTGGTATGTGCAGTATCCCGGAGAAGGTCTACAGCTCCTCTTTAGAGTCTTAAGGGCCAACGAGAAGGGAAGCAACAGAGGTTTTGAAGCTACGTATGAGAAAGAAACCACGTCCTTCCACTTGCAGAAAGCCTCAGTGCAAGCGTCGGACTCGGCCGTGTACTACTGTGCTCTGAATGACACAGTGGCAGAAATCACAGAGGGAGCTGAGCACAAACTCTGAGAAGCAGAGGCCTAACCGCTGAGCCTCTGAGATTGATTTGGCTCCTCTTTGTGCTGTGTGCCTCTCGGTTTCTCTGGTTGGCACAAAAATTACACGAGTAACCTCAAGAGAAAGAACAAGAAGTAGACACTTTCACCCTGGTCTTGACTGGGACTAAACCAAAATCCGATGCAAAAATACCTCGTGCAGAGGTGAAGGAGCCTCACAGTAAAGCTCTGTGAATAAGGAAGTGGTCTGTCTGCTCTTCACAGTAGATGAAGTATGTCCTCCAAATTTTCTTTCCACAGCTCTGGTAAAACTAGTTGTATTTTGTATTTGCAGGCAACAGGGTTTGCCAGGAAAGGGGGCTTCTGCGTATTGTCTTCGGAAAGTATGGCGGCAGAAGTCCCAGGATGAAGTGAAGGCTTCATCTCAACAAGGCCTTAGATTCTTCTGAAGGACTGAGCACCTCAGGGGCAGCTGAGCCAAGTCATTCATTTTCTTTTTTTAAAGTAAATATAATCACACCACTCCTGCTTCCTCTCGGTCCCCCAACCCCTCCCATGAGCGTCCCCTTGCTCCCTCAAAACTGTGGTCTCATGTATATGTTATCATTGCGCGTGCGCACGCACACACCCCCCACACCCCCCTCCCCCCACACCCCTGTTTTAATAAAAACTGGAAGAGGAGAATTAGTCACTCCCAGGGATGAGACTTTTATTGATTAACTGATTGAGCAGTCAGTCATTCCTCAAGCCATACGAAAAGCAAAATGAACTCAGTAGGTTTTATTTGTGTATATTTGTGCGCATATACACACACACTCACACACACTCATATACACACACTCACACACACATACACACACACGCACACACTACATGCTTGTAACAATAATAATAAGAGAAAGGGCTATCAATTTGAGAGTTGAGGACAGGAGGGTTCGAGAGATGGTAACTCTGAGAAGCTTAGAAGATGTGAAGGAGGGTGAAGTGGGTAATTTTATTTCAATTACAAATATATTTTTTAAAAAGCTGAACTGAAGCTAGAGGTGAAAAACTAAATAAACTGAATAAAAATTCAGAGGATGTATTCATAGGTAAGATTTAAAATGTTTAATTATTTTAATATTTTAATACAAAAGTCAAAAATCAGCAAAAGCTCAAAATCTTATCAAGCCTTTAAAGAAAATGGAGACATTTTTTTTTCTTCCAAGAAAAAAAATTAGTGGAAAGGCCCACCAGCATAGTGGATCACACAGAAGAGAGACTATCAAGGCTGAAAGACAAAGGAGACGTCATTCAATCAAGGAAAACGATGAATGTAAAATCCTTTGAACAGCTATTCACCAACACTGGACACTGAAATGATCAAATCTGTGAATTATGAGCACAGAAGTAAAAGAACTCAAGTTCAAGGGTCTAGGACCTAACTTAAGGGAATCACAGAGGAAAGTGTTACAAAGTCAAGGAAAGAAATGCCCATCTGGGTCTAAGAGGTACAAAGAACACCAAATGGATAGCACTGGAAACAAACCTTCCCATGTATTACAGGGAACAAAACGAAATATAGAAAACAAAAGTGGTTCTTGAAATCTGCAAGAGAGAAGCCACAAATCACAAACAAAAGGAAAGACATGATAATAGCAGCTGACTCCTGGGAAAGTTAAAAGACAGAAGAGATTAAAGCAATGAATCACGTCCTAAAAGGCGATGAATGCCTGCCCATACTCTCTGGGATACATCGAAAGAGTCCTGAGGGAGAAAGTTATAACACGAAATGTTTGCTCTTATCTGTACATGTTAGCTTTGTATTTAGATATGTGTGTTCCATTTGGAATATCCACAAAGGACCTAAAATTACAAAGGGACCGTGGTGGGCTGGCAGGGGGGAAGGAGTGGTTTCAAGGAAAGGTTGAGAGAAGCATCAATATAAGATGTTTAAAAGGGAACTATAAAACAGAATGGATTAATGATTAAATAGAGAAAGAGGGAGATTGGATAGAGAAGTGGTTGCTGGGAGGGAAATTAACACCAAAGACTGAAAAAGTTCCATGGAAACCTACCAATGTAGAAGCTTCCCAAAGGATCCATGGACCCGAAGAAAGGGACATCTGATATTTTTCATTGATTTTTGAGTTTATACTAAAACTAATTTAAATAAAATGTTTAATTAATTCTTTGAGTGTTTCATACAACTTTATCCATAGCTTAATCATATTCATTCTTCCCCAACTCCTTCCAAATCCACTTCACTTCCCTACCTGCCCAACTCCTCTCTGTGTCTCTCTGTCTCTCTGTCTCTCTGTCTTTCTCTGTCTCTCTCTGTCTCTCTCTGTCTCTCACTCTGTCTCTCTCTGTCTCTGTATGTGTTTGTCTGTCTCTCTGTCTATGTCTCTCTGTCTCTCTCTCTGTCCCGTCTCTCTCTGTATCTCTGTCTCTGTCTCTCTCTGTGTCTCTCTCAGTGTCTCTCTGTCTCTGTCTGTGTGTGTCTCTGTCTCTCTGTGTCTGTCTCTGTCTCTCTGTGTCTGTCTCTCTCTGTCTCTCTCTCTGTCTCTCTCTGTCTCTAGCTCTCTCTCTGTGTCTCTCTGTCGCTCTCACTCTCTGTGTGTCTCTGTCTCTCTCTCTCTGTCTCTCTGTGTCTGTCTCTCTGTGTCTGTCTCTCTCTGTGTCTCTGTCTCTGTCTCTGTCTCTGTCTCTCTCTGTGTCTCTGTCTCTGTCTCTCTCTCTCTCATATGTTGGGAACTACTATTAATTGTAGAATCTGCCCTGCTGTGTGGCCCATATACCAGGAACCACACCTTTATAAAGAAACTAACTCCCCTCCTCCCAGCAGCTATCAAATGCTAGTTTCTGGTAAGAATCGCGATTTTTGCTCCCTCCCATCTTCCGTACAAGAATTTTGTCAGTGCTGAGCTTGGCACAGGTCATATGCATGCTGTCACATCTGCTGCGAGTTCACATGCGCCTGGTTTGTTTTGTTTCCGTGAAGTCGCCCATTACCTCTGGCTCTTACAGCTCTTCCATTCCTTTTCCTGTGAGGAATCTTGAGTCCTTATGGGAGCTGTAGGGTATAGATGTCCTACTTAGGACTGAGCACTCCAAAGCCTTTTCTTCTCTGCACATTGACCAGTGGGGGGTCTCTATGTTAATTGCCCCCTACTGTAAGAAGAAGCTTACATAAACTATTATTTAATTATAAAAGCTTTAGAAACATTATGGAAAACTGACTAGGGAGACACTTTTTAACTGAGAAAGTAAGTTGTCATTTGGTGAAAAACGTATGCATAAGCACACACATAGATAAACATGAGCGAATGTCTCTCACCTGACTAAATCACCACCTGTTTTAATAATTCACATTAGAAGAATCTGGGCTTAAGTATTTATCTGACACTAAGGTGAACCCACAGGAGGGCAGTATCTTCACAAAGACCCAGAGGAACTGTCTCATATGGTCCCATGTGTGTGTGTGTGTGTGTGTGTGTGTGTGTGTGTGTGTGTGTGTTAGAGGGCGGCTTAGAGAGAGGAGGAAGGCTTTTGATGTAGCAGTGAAAACTAGAATCTACTTTCTGATTGGATGAACAGTTTGGGGTTTTTCTTTTTTGTGCATCTCCAAGCAGAAGAACTTGAACTGCCCAAATGCCACCCCGTGTGCTGTGCTTAAAGTGCGAATCTTCAGTGGAAACAGTAATGACTCCCTCATGTGTTTCACTAGTGGTCCTCTGGCTTCAACTGAGTGGTGAGTTTGGCCGTTTCTATGGGAAGATAAAAATACAGTGTATCATATTGCCCATTTTAGTCTGGAGGGTAAAAATACTGTTTTTCTCATGCTGCAACTAAAGCAGGTGGGAGGACTATGGAAAAATTATTCTAGAGTATTAACGTCCGTATGCATCCAGTTCATTTTGTCTGACCTTTGTTTTTCTGCACAGGGGTGAGCAGCCAGCAGAAGGTGCAGCAGAGCCCAGAATCACTCAGTGTCTCAGAGGGAGCCATAGCCTCTCTCAACTGCACTTTCAGCGACAGTGCTTCCCAGTCCTTCTGGTGATACCAGCACCATCCTGGGAAAGGCCCCAAAATGCTAATATCCATATTCTCCAATGGCAACAAGAAAGAAGGCAGATTCACAGCTCACCTCAATAGAACCAGCCTGCATGTTTCCCTGCACATCACAGACTCTCAGCCCAGTGACTCGGCAGTTTACCTCTGTGCAGCGAGTGCACAGTGATTCCTCGGCACCTAAACTTCCTGGGCTTCCACATGGTCTGAGCTACAGTTCAGAATGTAAAGGGGAGAGATTCTGCTTATTCTCTTTGTCCTCCATATGCAATGGGAATTGGGAGGCACACAAGGGTTTGACTTATAAGGATACTATTTTATTATTCTGACGATGCATAGCACAATATTGGTATGGCTGAAATATTTTTCAGTTTAATTGAAAAAAATATATACACTATATTCTTATTCTGATCATGATTTGAACTCCTCCTATTCCTTCTGTATTCTCTCCACCTCCCCATACAACAAATATTATACCTACGTTCTCTATATATCTTTAGAAGACAATCAATCACATAAAAATTTAAAAGAAAGAAAAAGCAGAAGATACACACATATGAGCCACTTGGGACTAGGAGGTGACATTCCTATCCTAATTCCCTGCCTGGCTCCAGTCCTCCCAGCAAACCCAGCAGTAGAAAGAGCAGGTTCTGACTTCTCCTTTCTGCATTTTGTTCCCTGGGTCACAGCTCTGAGTGCATCCCTGGAGGCTGCTGTCATCTGGGACAACCAGGTGAAACTCCCATGATCCAATCACCTCCCTGCTGGTCCCCTGTTGTAAACCCAGCAGCCTTGAGGTCTGCTCCATTCCCTATGTTCTTCAACTTCTTGTTCACATCTCTACCTACAATCCTGGAGGTCTGCAGCTATTGGGGACCACATCTCTGCCTGCATTCCTGGAGGTGATGTGGTTACCCAGGTCAACCAGAGGCCTGAAGCTATCAGGGACTACCAACTCTGCCTCCATCACTGGAAGCTTACTGCCACGTAGGACACCCAGCTCTATCTGTAACCTCAAAGACATTAGGGACTTTAAGTTCTACGTGCAGTCCCAGAGACCTGTTGCCATCAGGGACTACAAGGCCTGCCAACACCAGGGACAACCAGATGGCTAAAGGCCAGCATAAGGACACAATCAATAAAAGCCTGGGAAATATTGCACATCCAGAACACAGCTATCCTACTACAGAGGCCCTGGATACCTAACACACCTGAAACACAAGAAAATGGCCTTAAACCTAATCTTATGAAGAAGATGATAGAAGCCTTTAAAGAGGAAACAAATAAATTACTTAAAGAAATACAGGGAAATAAAATCAAGCAGGTGAAGGAAATGAATTAAACTGTTCAAGTCCTTTGGAAATAGAAGCGATAGAGAAAACACAAATGGAGGGAGTCCTGGAGATGGAAACCTAGGGAAGAACAGGAAACCCAGATGCAAGCATCACCAACATAATACTAGAAATGGACAAAAGAATCTCAGGCACAGGAGATACAATAGAAGAAATTGACACATTGGTCAAAGAAAATGCTAAATCTAAAAAGCTTCTAGCACAAAACATCCAGGAAATCTAGGACACTAGGAAAAGGTCAAACCTAAGAATAATAGGATTAAAAGAAAGAGAAGATTCCTAGCTCAAAGGCCCAGAAAACATCTTCAACAACCTAACCTAAAGAGATTCCCATAAACATACAGGAAGCTTACAAAACACCAAATTAGTGTGCCTACAAACAGACTGATCGGCAGCCCACCCCCTAATGGAGCTGCCTTTGAGATCCTACATGCTCAGTGTAGTCTAAGGTGCCACATGCCATTTAATAGCTTGTCACAAGGCATAATAAGAGATGTCACTTATGATTCTTAAAGAAAAAAGATACAATCCATTTTATTAATGATTTTTGTTTGATCATCAAGGAACTTTAACTTTTTTATTTTGTTTTTATCACGTGTGTTGGGGGGTGACCACAACAGTGGTGGTTGGAGCACAGCTTTCCAGGGTCATTTCTTGCCTTCCCTAGTGGAACCTCAGGGTGATCTGGGCATCAGACTTGCACAGGAAGGACTATCCAGTCCTTCTCTAAGCAAACACATTTTCCTTCTGCAAGTATTTAGTAGCTGTCTGTATGAGGAACAGGAAAAGTGTTCCAGGGTCAGATCACTGATGTCGGCTGGGCTAACATGCCAGCAGTTCCATTTGTAGCACCATCAGGTAAATGAGCACACAGAGACTTCCTGTAACATCTGGCTGTCACCGTGCAAATGCCTGAGCCCAGCCCCAGAAACCACAGACACTCACTGTGGCAAATGCTGTTCTAGTAATGTCGGTGTCAATGGGAATCACCAGCTCTACGAAGTGGTTAATTTTTATTTTCTTCATCTACATGTTTGTATATGACCTTGACAATAATTTGAGTAAATTAGCAATTGATATTGGGCTACTTGTTAATTGTCATTTGAGTGAAATAGACAATAATCTGCATTGCTCCTCTGTGAATGCTTAGCATCACAGTACTAGAGGCCTGAGGATCATCAACCCTCCCCTTTCCTTCTTTCCTTTCAGTAACTAACTCGATTCCTTCCTTCTCCACAGTGAGTTATGGTAATGTTGAATTAAAGAAACTTAAACATTGGGCAGAGCAGTCTTCATGTGTCTGGAACTGTGCGGCTCAGTGCTGAGGGTGTGGCAGGAGTTATCAAGCTATGAGCAGAAGTCAGAAAGAAGGGTGGGCCATCTGTCTTCATAAATGGAGCTTTAGTGGGCAGCAGCTGAGCCCACTCACGTAGACACTGAGCACCCGACTTCATGCCAGAGTGGTGAGCTGAGTACTTACATCAGAACTCAGAAACCAAACTACTCAGAGTCTGTACAGACTGGGCTTTCTGCAGAGAAGTTTTCAAAATCTGGTGTTTTTGAGATGTTGAGTTTTTCTTTTAGACAAAGGAATAACATTTTTTTTTGTTTTTATCGTTTATTTCATTAGCACATTTGTTTAACATAATTTTCGAAGAGATGATTCCATAAATGCATACAGTATGCACTGATTATACATCATCTCCCTTACACACACCCCATACAATGCTTCTCAGTCTTCAGCAACAATTAGGATGTTTTCACAGGGAACATTTTTTTTAACATCTAGGCAGAGGAATATGGGACATTTGTTTATTCTAGGACAACATGTCTCATTTCACTTCTATTTTTTTTGCTGAAAGTAATTGTTTTGGTCATCTTTTTGGCTGAAAATAATCTTCTTGACTCTACATCTGATCTACTCTGGAGAGAGCTACATATATGTGCATGTGTAACCGTGTTATACCATAAACGTGTGTGTGTGTGTGTGTGTGTGTGTGTGTGTGTGTGTGTGTGTGTAAAACTATGTTTTCTGAGTGGGCTTCCAGACATAGGATAGACAGTAGTTACGATTTTGATTTTCTGAAGCATTTCACATGACTTCCCACAGTGGCTCTATTTATTGATATTCCCTTCACTATTCCTGAATCCGTTCACCATACTCCCTCCTCAGCCTGGTCTTTAATGGGATGAGTGACCTGGCACCTGGTTTTGTTTTCCATTCCTCCACTGGCTATCGACACTGTGCACTCCACATCCTTGGCTGTTTGAGTCTTCTCTTCTCTGTTCACTTCTCATGTCTGTTATTAATTGTGTAACTTCTTTTGTTATTGTTTACCATTTAACCCTGTGACAGAGAACAGTTGGAAAATAATTTCTCCTATTATGATTCTTATTTTTACAGATTGTTTGACTCCTATGCAGACCTTTTTAATCTGATATAACCCACTCCCTCATTTTTTGAATAACTATTTCAAATTACCTAGATGACTAACTTACAATAGAACATCTTCCTTGATTTGAAGCTTTCATTTTATAATTTTCAGCAAACTGAGGACTAAGTAGGATAAAATATTCTGCAAATCCATGTATCATAGATGTTTCTGTTGGTAAAGTTTTTAGAATAGCATGAGTATGATTTAAGTTATTGTATACAGAAGGACAAACTCTAAGGAATCTGCCTTAACAATGTCACTATTTTCTTTCTATGCAATGGGGATATAAACTGGGTGGTAGTAGTGCGCGTCTTTGATCCCAGCACTTAGGAGGCAGAGGCAAATGGCTCTCTTGGGTTCTAGGCCAGTCTGGTCTACAGAGTGAGTTCAGGGACAGCCAGGGCTACACAATGAAACTGTGTCTTGAAAACAAAAATAAAAATAAAAAATGAAAAAGGTATGGGGTGTAGTACTCATGTCCACTGTTTGCATATAAAGCATGAAATCAAATGGACACAAATGCCAATAAATACACAATATATACTTTCCAGAGATGGCTCCTTGTAGTTTCTTTAAACAATAACATTGTACAGTAAATGTTTATTAACAAATTCCTGAAGTAATTTACAAAATGAAAAAACCCATTTACTATTACTTATAACACAGAAATAAAAATCCAAGGGGGAAAAAAACCTTAGTCAATAACACTGTTATCTGTCTGTCGTGTCATAACTGTGAGCAAAACCATTTGTCCTGTTATCCTTTTCACTAACACTGCAAGTTGAATTTTGTAGAATCTGTAGTCCTTTTTTGTTTGGTAATTGTGTAAAATCTGGGACATAAACCATTTGGAGCTAATTTTCCCTGCTCTGTGTATTTTTAGGGACCTAGGGAAGTGGCTCCTTTCAGAAGAATCTTTATTTTTCTTAATTCTGAGAGGCACTGATACATCCGGGTTCCTTGAGAAGAGAACCTTGAGGGCATTCTTAGAATCACTAAGATGATAAAGTCGTTATAAGTAGAGGTAGGCACTACATTCAGGGACTCGGGGGCACCTAAATGGTTCTATTTCCCTACACTTCAAAGAGAAGATGAAGGAACACACCTGATGTTGCGGTGCGCTCTTCTTGCAGCCCCCTCAGACCACAGACATCTGCTTCCCTTCCTGGTTGTCTACCGCATAAGGCAAAATCACTACATTCAAAAGGAAGAGCATGCGCCAAGCAGCGATGAACTGTCGGGGAGAAGTGTCCTTCATGTCTTTGATTTAATACAAATTCACTCAAGACTTCTAAGCAGCTCTCCCCAGCTTCTACCTCTGGTCCCCAACAGTCAGGAAAGTATTAGTCTTGCTAATATAAGAGCCAGATTTTCTTTTTTAAAAATCCCACAAGGTACCAAGTAATTAGTTGAAGAACTCTCTCGGTGTTGGTGTAAGTAAACAATGTGGAGGCAAAAGAAAGCAAAGGTCCGCTGTATCTCAGCCAGCAATTCCTACTCAGGGCACTGGGCTTGTTGAAATACAAACAGTAACATTTACTCAACTGCCCAAGATGTTCTGTTCCTTGGTTTCAGGATGGCAGCCCCTCAGACTTGAAGATACCCTCTTACATCACAAGCACAAAAAGCTGTTAACTTTTTAGCAGGAACTCTGGTGTCTCTGTGGCCTACAGGAGGCCACTTGTCCTCCCTGATGGGCAGCTCCAGACCTGAACCTCATGTGCCAGTCTGGCACCTTACTTTCTTTCCCTGATAGCTGCAGTGCAAGCTGCTGAAGCTTCCCCTCAGGAATTCATTAGTTGAGGAGTCAGGAAGCAGAGCTGTCCTCCCTATTTTCCCTGTGGATCACAGCTTCTTCGGTTTGAAAACCGATTTGTGAAGGGGTCAGACTTGGCTACACATTCTGTGCTGCAGAAGCACTGCCAGAGCTCTGAGGAGAGTTCAGAGGGGTGCAGGTACACTTTCAGGGTCCCATGTGGTACACATACCTGGACATGAGCAGCCCTGGAAGAGGCTGTTTCCTCCCCAGTTCTGCAGGCCAGAAGTATTCTCCAAGACCTCAATTTTCATGCCTCCTGCAAGGCACACTGAGTGCTTGCATTGCTCTCCCAAGTGGCATTTAAGGAGGCAGTGCAATGAAATTTCCTGCTCGGCATATTTCTGGATTTAGCTCAATTGAATTTTAGCTAATTCTCCTATGAGAAAGACCCCTGAAAAGTGTCAGTAAACCAGCAGTGTGGTGATACATTATTATGAAAACATTTCTTACATTCAAGGGGACTAGAGCTTTTGCTGGACCTCACAGTGGAGCTAATAATACACCTAGGCCACTTTAGACTGCTATTGTGCTGCATTCTCAACCTGTTTTATCTACCTTAAAGAAAACAATGTAACCTTCCTTACCTTGGACTTTACATGTAATGAAATATTACAACATAAGTCAATGCATAAAAATAATCTTAAATTATGTTCTCTTCCACGTCACTGATCCAGAGGATGATGTGTATATTCTTTTGTGTTTTATGATAATTGTTTGCTGAAACAGCAAAGAGGTTGAAACCAACCTTATAAAACAAATATCCACCATAGATTTTGATAACTGAATGATTGCTTTTCTGATACTTTGTGATCATTTTTAATAAATAACTTGATCCCCTGTGAAACTCTGTTAAAGAGTTCTGTAAAGTGTCTCCCCTTCCTTTCCCATATGATGCTTTCAAAGCAACTTCTCTTTACAACAGATCAAGCCAAGTATGAAAAACCCCAACCAATCAAAATTCAGTAACAACTGAGCATAGTACTGAGTTCTACTATACATTGACAACATAGTTTCTGTACTTAAGGTTCAGGGAACATCAGTGGGCGATGGAGTGAAAAAATTTAAGAACCAAAGGGCTAGCAAGGCTGTGTCTCCTAGAAATGATATGGATTCCTCATCCACAGTACCTTAACAATATGGCTGCCTGAACAAGCACTGAAGAAATTTAATTACAGTAAATATGTTAACACAAAGGGGGTAACCTCATAGGCACCACCCTACAGAAGGAACTATAGGCAACTAACAACTATTGATGGAGGATTAGTCTTTCCCAGGGCTCAGTCTCTTATTGGTTATCCAAGATTAAGAAGTGAAACCTGAATTCATATATATACAAGTATCACCAGATGGACCAAGCAAGTTGTATTTATATATGTAGGCATATATACAATTAACTACAGTAAGGGAGGATGGAAATTTAAAAGATAGCAAGAATGAGGGGATTCCTGGGAGAAGATGCAAGGAGGAAAGTTGAGAAAAATGATGTAATTATGTTTTTATTTTAAAAAAATAAATACCCACAGTTTCTAAAAACTGAAATACTGAATTACAAAATCTCATTAAAGTGTCTGCCTTAGAAGAGTATTACTGTTGTGAATGGACGCCATGACTAAGGCATCTCTTATAAGGACAACATTTAATTGGGACTGGCTTATAGGCTCAGAGGTTCAGACCATTATCATCAAGGTGAGAGCATGGCAGTGTCCAGGCAGGCATGGTACATTTTTACCTGAAGGCCACCATAAGAAGACTGGCTTCCAGGCAGCTAGAATGAGGGTCTTAAAACCCATGCCAAAAGTGGCATGCCTACTCTATGAAAGCCACACCCACTTCTAGAAGGCCACACCTCCTAATAATGCAACTCCCTGAGTCAAACATATCCCAATTATCTTAGTATCCAAAGTCTATTAACTGTAAGTTTATATAAAATTCAAAATAAGTTGCACTTCTTTATTTCAAGAGAGAAGAACCCAGGCATAAAAACAAGAACACTTAAGCAAAATCTGAAGGACCAGGAAAAATTCAGACCCCCTAACAAGCAGAGTAGAGCCAAAAATGTAGGTTAGCCAGTTCAGTGACTCTGTTCCAGGGACTTGACTGACCATAAAACTGATGACTACACCAGCCGGTTCAACAACTCTCTCCCAGGGACTAGCTGACCATAAAGTTAGATTAAAATCTTGAGAACAATCTTGAAAAACAGGGAGTTTCCCCTTGTGATTTTTCACTGGTATTCTCTACATTTTCCAGTGATGCCATCCCTACTCCCTTAAGTTGTGGTTTCTTCCTTTAAATACCCCTTCCCCCAGCTACTCGGGGTCAAACTCTTCTACCCCTGTGTGGGATACGAGTCTTGACCCCAGTGCACTGGTTCCTATCAATAAACCTCGGACAATTACAGGATGGTCTCACGTGAGTTCTTAGGGGATCCGGTCATCCTGAGACTTGAGTGAGGGTCTCCCTGCTCCAGGGGTCTTTCAAATCAAAGCCCAATAGCATCAACAAAATTTTGTGACTCAATGCCCACTCAATTATGAGCTTTGGGCTCCCTAGGGCTTGGATAGCCTCAAAGATCCACAATACAGGTAGCTTATCTCTTAGGCTCAGGCCTGCTTCACTACATACCTGTCTCATTTCTTGGCAGTCATCCCACAGTTCTGGCATCTCCGATACTCTGGGGCCTCTACTGAAACTTAGGGTACACCTTCAGCAATGCCCTCTCCTTTCCTCTTCAAAGACTCAAACCATACACATGGTTCTAAGCCTGTTTTTCTCCATGACATCTTCAAATCCAGCAGCTTCCATGTTATCAAAATCAACCCCACTTGAGAGAGACTCTTACACATTACTAAGTTTGGCTGCCAGCTTGAGGTGAGGCTTTGGCCTTTTCTGGAAGGGAGCTTCTATGTGCTGCTACTGAGGAAATCCTTCACAGAAAATTTTTACCTCAGATGTGTGTCTCTTTTTAATCATAGTTAATTATTCAGCCATGGCCAACCAGCATCACTTGCCACAGTAAAGCAAAGTCTGCATCTTATTGGTTCAGGACGTTTGTGACCAAGCCAGCTCAGTCAGTCAACGGGTTCTCCAGGGCAGGATTGAGAATTAAAAAGAAAAAAGACAATTAGACATCATTATTACAGACTCCAGCCAGTTCTGGTCTGCTTTTATACCATTTTAAGTACATGCAAAATAATAAGATCAGGTCTGGGTCAAGGAACAAGCAAGGCAATAAACAAAATCCTGTAAACAACTTTCTAGGGGCTAGTCAAGATGACCAAGACAAAAGGACTGACACATGTCTCCACTGAGCCTGCTCTGAGATTTGCATTAACTCAAATGTAAATATTCTTAATATGTGCTTATTTCCTGAGTCCTGACCTAAAGTCAGATTCCCTGCCTTGAACTTACTTCTTTTGTCCAGGCCAAATTCCTGCCAAGTATCTAGAAGCAAGTGGCACCAAAAGGCTCTCCACATCTCCCCCTTATTTATTTCATAAAGGAGACTGGGCCTGTCTTAGGTCTTTCTGACAAGAATGCCTTCATTACTTATCCTGGAATATGCATTATCAGAAGCAATGCTATTCTGTTTTAGGTTGGTAAGGCTCTGTGCAGAATCTTACCCGTCCTTGGCTTGCCAGCCTGTTAAATTAATAACTCTGTATGGGGATCCACTTTTAGTTTCAAGCCATGTATTTTGGCAGACAACATATTGATGTTGTTAAAAGCAAGTTTTATCACAATGGGCAGGAATAATATTATTCACAGGACAAAAAGGGCTAGCATGAGCAAGTTATATATGCCATCCTTGAAGCTTGACCAAGATAGGAATACTGAACTCAGGGCACGAATAATTTTATCAGCAATATCTGTAGCATCAAAGCTCAGCAGAGCAGCATTCTTTAAATTTAATTTATAATCTTGGTTCGCAAAGTTAAAACTTCCAGAGGTTTTAGAATTATGCCAAATACTCTACAAGTGTCTTTCAACCTTTTCCCAATTATAGTGACTATCATTGTAAATTTTAGAACTAACA